>NW_020884882.1:14964266-15479987 GCF_003945725.1 Corapipo altera | reverse complement strand
GAAGGGAAGGGAAGGGAAGGGAAGGGAAGGGAAGGGAAGGGAAGGGATGGACAGGAAACTGGGAACCTGGGGCATGGAAAGTGGAAAAGCTGCTGGTACCTCAACAGTCTGGAAAAAACAGGAAATATTGGGAAAATGGATTATCCCTTTAGGGCAATCCCTTCCCCTCCTGGTGTCGATACCTGACACCATTTCAATGTTAAACAGAAACGGCAACAGCCCAAAATACAGGGATTTAGGGTGTTCCTTTTAATCCCTGCAGAGGCTCTTGGTCCATGGAAGAGCCTGTGGAGGGTGGGATGACAGGAACTGCGGGGAACCTTCTGTGGTTTGTGCTCTTGTATCTCCTGTGCATGTTTCCAGAGGGAAAACACAACCAAAAGGCTTTTATAACCAATTTCCATGACCCTGGGCCCTGTTCCATGGCCTGTGCCAGTTTACTTCCCCACCTTTAGCTCATTCCTTTTACCTCATCACCTTCTTCCCTGCTTCCTTTTTATCTCTACTTTCACTATTTATTGTAATCTGGCAATTTTAAGAAACAGGAATGATTTATCAATTAAAAAAACCTTCTATTTTCATGCAGAACTTAAAAGCTGCCATTTCCAATCCTGCCTTTGCCTCTGATATCATCAAAATTCTTTTGCAAACCCATTTTCTCCAGCTGGGATTTACATTGATCCCTCTGTGCTGCTGTATTTAGTGCTTAGGGCACACTTTGGTTTTTACCCTTTATTTTACTTCAGCTCTCTGATTTTTAAGAAGCTCCAAAAAATGAATCCAAGCATTATACCTTTTCCCCACCAGGAAATCTTCAGGAAGGACAGGAGTGAAGGCAGAAGGACTGAGTCCAGGTTTAGGACCTCTCAGCCCATCGTGTTCTCTGTGATTTTGTGGAATTTTACTACTTGGGCTGGAAACAGAAATAGGATGAGGCAATCTCCATTTGGAACAGCCTGATGGAAGCTTTAGCACGGGGCCAATAATGAAATGCAGGGAAAACATTTCATATCTATTACTTTGGGGTAATTTTTCTCTAATCCAAAAATCCCAAAAATGCTGTAATTCTGCAGAAATCTTGCATACTTGGTTGGCATATTTTTCCCAGCTCTAGTAGGAACTGATAACAGGCTGCTGAATTACTGCTTAATAAACCACTAAATGAGTGCCATCCAAGATAAGGGGGCATTAAATGACGGCTATTCAGGGAAAAAGGAGAATTGCAGAGAGAAATGCAAGAGGACTCTCTGCATAGAGGGAAATTGGATTAGTTGTCTCATCTGTGCCACTGGTGAAATTCAAACTGAAGCAGATTTGACAAAAAAAAAATAAAAAAATAAAAAAAGGGCACTATTTTGATCCTGTGATGTGGCAAAGGAAGGAGGACACTCGATGCAGGAGCCTGAGCTGGGGTAGAGAGGGTTTAATTGTGGGGGAAATGTGAGCAGATAAATGTAATATATGCAAAGAGAAAACAAAAAAATATGCAAAGGCAAACCCCAACAGGCTAAAATAATGTAAAGATGATATTACAACTAAAAATAAATCAAAAGAGATGGAGATGGTGGAGAATTTCAGGTTGTAAATACAAAAGGCTGAGTGTTACTTGAATTCAGGCTCTTGTTCATTGAATCATGGAATGGTTTGGGTGGGAAGGGATCTTCAAGATCTTGTTCTGCTTCTTGCCATGGGCAGATACAACTTCCCACTATCCCAGGGTGCTTCAAGCCCTGCCCAACCTGGTCTTGGGCACTTCCAGGGATGGGACAGCCCCTGATTTCAGTGGGATTTCGGTGTTTAAATCCCTGTCCTTCCCTGGGGATCCTGAGCACTCCAGTGGAAAGGCACCCCAGAGGGCTGAGGCACTGCTCTGTTCCAGCCCATCCATCACAGCCTGGTGCCATCCATCTCCAGGAAAGCTCATCCCAGAAGGCTGGGAACAGATTTGCTTGACTTGTAGTAGTTGGGAAATTGTCTCCTGGTGAGTGATGTTGCCGTGCCCGTGTGGAGCATCACCAGCAGAGTTATGACAAACCTGCTGAAGGCCATATTTCTGGGAATGACATAATCAATGATAGATGCTGCTCTAATTCAGGCAGGTTTAGGCTGCAGAGTTTTAAAGGAAAGAAAGCAGGATATTACATGTTCCCTCTCCTCAATAATTGTATCCGACTGAATTTACAACACGTCTTCCTTCAACACATTTATTTTCTTCATGTTTGTGTTTTCCCATCTCTAATATCTTGAAAAATATACAGATATTTAAGTAAAATTTCGGGGCAATACAACATATTGTTGTTTTATTATTTTGATTTGCAAAGAATGACCACTTTTGGACTCACAAAAATGCTCTTGTCTCAACTTCTCCCTATAAATTATGTACGTGCACAAGACAGCATTTTGCACATAGACTGGGACATAAATATTGATTCAGATGAGGTTTCCTTAAAATTTAAATGAATTTCTGTTGATTTTTCCAATCTTAGGGTTTAGGGTTTTTATTCCAAACCATAAAACCAAGTTATTTTAGGGCACAAAATGTAAATCAGGCTGCATTCTACTCGTAGGATTTCACTCTTTTCCACACAAATGACCTTTTGGATCTGTCAAACACAATAATATTTTTTAAAAGTTAAGGACTTGGGCATTTGTCTGGTGAAGAAATTAAATTCAAAACTTTTCATCTGCAGCTCTCTGTCTCTGGAAGTGTAGAAATGCAGGTTTATCCTGTTCCTAAAATTGTCATTCTGTCCATCTCCAGAAATTATCAATTTAAACATTCCATCATGGAAAGTCATGAAAATAACTATGGAAGCAAAAATGAACCTGGAATCCAGACAAACTTCACATGGCTTCAGATTTTAGAGGGGGTGCTTACTTATGACTTGCTAGAAAAGGAAACTTCCAAGAGCAATTATAAACCCCTGTCATTTAATAACACAGAGGTTGAATAATATATGATTTAATAATACTCCTGGTCTCTAAATCTCACTGTGCACTCAGTCTAACGTGATTATTCTTGGATTCTCTGAAGAGAAGGCATTATTGTTCCTCTTCCAAGTCAGTCTCATCACTGGCAATAAGAATTATTTCAATTTGCAGTCAGATTGGTGGGGTATTAATGAGCTTTACCTTTCTTTGAGGCAAATGTGTGCAGTACATGTGCAGCACCAATTTAATTGCAGCACCACTCACACACTTTGGTGTATCATCAGCTTATCTCCTGGAGAGGCTGGGGGTTAATTGAGTGAATAAAATAAATGTAGACTAATTAAGAGATGACAAGTTATAGCTGATAAGGTCACTTGTCAGCCAAATATGAATTCAATATCTATTGCAGAAATGGTTACATTTTCTCTGGCCTAGAGCAAACTATTTGTGTTTTGCAAACCCACAAATGTTTATTGGAAAGATGCAGAAAAAACTCTTTTATTTCTACTATATTCAGTGTAAATCAGAATAAATTTAAATAGAAACAGTAGTTGGAGGTATCATGTTATATTCCGATTTAAGTTGCATTATAACATCAGTGATTTCAGTAGTTTTAGACTAAAATGACTGAAATATGAATCTGATTAATGCTCAATAAGGAGTTACTAGAGATTAACCCTGCAGTTTTGTTGTCATTGCCTGTATTGATTCACATTTTTTTTCTAAGCTGTAGAAAAAATAATAAATCATCAAAAACTATTTGTCATAAGTGTATGAAGTGAGACAATATCAGAGGATGAAGGAATTGCATCCCAGAAATCACTTTGGGATTAGAGGGAGGGCCCTCTGAGCACATGAGTCAGAGTTTGGGTAGATTTTAGACTAAACTACAAAGTCCTTTTCCAGAGTGAGCTCAGGGCACAGTCTGTGAGATGGAGACTGGCCTGAGGGTTGGGAGGAGCAACACAAACCCCAGGCTGGCCAAGGGCACACAGCAATCCCACAAAAGACAGGCCAATTCCACAGAACAATGTCCTCTGATTTGATAACAGGCTTCTGCTTCCCCAGACAATTCTCCCAAACCATAACGAGCTTTGCATCTGCTTTAAGGAAATCTTTTGGCAAACACTGTACCCACAGAGGAGATCAGTGCTTATAAATAACCTCCCCTTGGCTCTGCAGGGATGCTGGAGTGCCTGAATCCCTGCCTGACTCAGAACCCAGATCTGTAGGATACAGCTGCTGCTGGAGCTGGAGGTGGGGAGGCCCTGGCACAGGTTGCCCAGAGAAGCTGTGGCTGGTCCATCCCTGGAAGTGTCCAAGGCCAGGTTGGACGGGGCTTGGAGCAACTTGGGCTGGTGGAAGGTGTCCCTGCCCATGGCAGGGCAGAATGAGATGAGCTTTAAGGTCCTTTCCAACCCAAAACAGTCCACCATTCTATGATTTTATCATAAAAGAAAGATTTTATGATAAGAGCTCCAGCACAACAATTTCACACAAATATCCATCACCTTTTTACACCTTTTTACACTCCACTACAGTGACAACATAAAGAATTGCACAGAAATAGTGGTTTTGATTTTCCTCCATCTGTGTAGAATGTCTGCAATATCCAGGATATGTCAGATGTCCTGCCACTGAAACAGAATCCTGCTCTTTTTGGACATGCACCAGGAAGCCCCGTGGGCGTTAATGTGAGTTTTCACTCCCGACTCAAGCATGACCTTTCTGTGTCTTCTGTTTGTTTGGCAGCCAAAGTGAATAATATTCCCAGGCAAATAATGAAGTGATGTTGCTTCTTCGGAAAAAATACTATCCCAGGGAAGAGTGTGACAGATCTGATCTCACAGAGCTTTGTGGAGACACAGCAATTTAAAGCCACGCTGACTTTCCTCACTGATGCCTCGAATAGCTGGATAACTTCAGTAATCTTTCACTTTTCCCTCAAAACCCTCCTCCTGCTGCTGTGCCCAGTTTGGAACCATCAAGTACAATTATTCTGTTTCTAAGGAGCTGCAGTGAAAGGAGAGTTTGTCATTACAAATATCTTTGTCCGCGAGAACTTCTCATTCCCGCCAACAGCAGCTCCCACCACGGCAAAGCTCAGGAGTCTGGATTAAAAGACCTGAGTTATAGGTAGAAATGAATGAGTTACAGGTAATTAGAGTGGGCTGAAAAGCAAGAACATGATGTTTGGAGCTAAACAATGTCACAGATAGTGCCTTAATTAGCAGCAAAAGTGATTTAGCAAAGTAATATTCTAATACCGATCCAATTGCTACAAACTCTTAATAATGATAAGCGTGGAATCACCAAGATCCACTAACAGGGAGATGCAATATCTGTCAGAGGAAAACACAGTGCCCCTTTAATAATGAGATCGTAATTAGAATAGAACAATAAAGCTTGTATTAATATTGAACGAAGGACAAAATACCCTGGCATTATGCTATGCAAAAGAAAAGAAAAAAATCCTATTGCTGAAATTCTAAAAGAGTCTAAAAATCAAATAGATCAAAATAAAGGCACAGAGATTATTATTAAAGTCTATAATTTTTGCCTCTCTGCTGCAAAGCTGAGCTTAGGCAGTGTCCTCCTTAGGCTGACCTAAGGACAGGGATTGTCACCTCTGAGTGAACTTTGCACAGTCAGAGGAGAGAGACACAGGAAAATAGGGACTGCAGGCCTCTCTTTGCATGAACTCCACCTTCACGTTTAAAAGTTGCCCTCTTGTTCCCCTCTTAACTCCTGCAGAAGCCTCAGAGAGCCTTTTTTCTGTTTGGATGCTACTTATGATAACTGTGCCATCAGCTCCAACAATTAGTGACATAAATCCTGGCATGGTACCTGTGGGTTTTCTCTCCAGTTCCTGGAACTATGTCATTCCATGAAAACTAAGCATTACTTTTAATTTTTAATTATTTTTTTTAAGAGTTTAACCCAACATGAAATAATATAGAAAAGGGGTGTTCTGGAGAGTGAAAAACAAACACAAGGTAAATAAAAAGAATCCATTTGCACTATTTTTTGCTGGTTCAGGACTATGATCCTGTCTCCTGGAAAATGTGATTTTGATGGTGCTTGGAGCTGACAGGAAAAGTCTAGGATGTGAGTGCAAGAGCAGTGAGAGGACTGCTCTACAGATGGAAATAACTGCAGTCAAAAGATGGTTCAGGGCTATGTCAGATATTCCCATACACCCAGCCCCTCCTCATGGCCCCAATAGACTAATCCATCCATATTTTTCCCAAATCACAGATCAGGACTTGTCTCAGAGTTGGCTTCCCATGCATACACCAGCAGCAATTTTAGTGGCAATCACAAGAGTTCCTCTTCCAGCCAGTGATGAAAAAACGCCTCCCATCCCTAAGAGGTTTATTTTTGTAATGTAGGCACCAGAATCACAGCCTAAATCATACTGGGTGGTTTGAAATCACTCTGGGAGCTCAGACTCTGTGACAACCACACCTTCTGTCCAAGGCAAGAGTCAACTATAATAATAATATATATATATATGTGTAAAAAAAGGATTTTGTTTAGGAATCTGCTGCTGCCGAGAGATTGGAGGAGAAAAGGAATCAGAATTTGGAACCCCCGAGTTAAAGTGATTGTGGTGCCTCAGGAATGTCAAGTGGGTGTGAATGCAGCGAATTCCAAGAAGTTTTCAATGTTAATTCCTGCTCTACAAGAAACACACACACATAAACAGCGATCAATGGGCTCTAAATGAAAAAGAAGTAGCAAATCAATAGCTAGAGACGTTTTATTTTCCAGCTTCTGCAAACAGTGGGAGGGATGATCAGCCTGTGATTACGTGGAAGTGGCAGATATTGTTGCAGCTCTTAAAAGCTGGTGGGCAAGACCTTCACCCATGTTGGTGTGTGCAGAGCTGCTGGGGGGGAATGTTCAACAGCATGGAAATGTTCAACAGCATGGAAATTTGGGCTGGATTTCCACTTCTAAGGAAAGCAGATTTTATTTTTTTCTTTTTATTTTTGCATTTCCAAGTTGTGTTTTCTGAAAAAAAAAAAAAAAAATCCTTCTGGCTCTTGCTGCCCCCTGACATCCCTTTTCTGCTGGTGGAAAATTAAAGACTACAGCTGAGTTTCTCTCCATCTCATGCAGGACATGGAATGAGATGATCTTTAAGGTCCCTTCCAACCCAAACTGTTCTATGATTTCATGTCCATCACTCTCTCCATAATAAATTCTAAGGTTTCATGTGTCAATTTAATTGGGGCATCGTTTATGAAGATAAAATATAATGGATTTGATTAGGAAACTCCAAGGGATTCCATGTTGTAAGTCTTTGATGGCCACAACATGTTGGATCAAAGTAGAGCAGCTCTGAAATGGGGGAGGTGTCTCAAAATCCAGCCCTGTGGCATTAATTTAACATTCCCAAACAAAATGCTCTGCTCTAATAATGATCTCTCAAACAAATGCCTTAAAAGTCAGGTGAAAGGGTGAAGTGAGACATCCAACAGGCTGTTTTGGCTTCTCCCAGGTTTGGTTTGTGCTCATTTGTAACTGATCTGGAGTTTCCAAAACAAGCTCTTCCCCAAATAATTAATTTGAACTGGAAAAATTATAGTCAATTATATTTTCATGTAATCATGGAATGGTTTGGGTTGGAGGGGACCTTAAAGCTCATCTCATCCCACCCCCTGCCCTGGGCAGGGACACCTTCCACTAGCCCAGGTTGCTCCAAGCCTTGTCCAACCTGGCCTTGGACACTTCCAGGGATGGGGCAAACATGGAATAATCTGTGCTAGGGCCTCACCACCCACATAGGGAAGAATTTCTCCCCAATATCCAATCCAAACCCACTTTCTTTCTGTTTAAAGTCATTGCTTTAAACTAGCAATTTTACTTTGAAATGTTGTGCTTCACTAAACTCTTTCAGTGATATATTATTGTGCCTTCTTAAGCTTAATTTTTTTTATATTTAAATTTTCCATTGCTGACAATAGAAAACGCTGAAAATATTTGAAGTGCTTAATCACCTGCTAATTTCAACTTCTTGGCAGTGATAATAAAGTAAAATTGAATTATCTTTGAAGCTGTTGCAAACAAAAAGAAAAAAGGAAAAAAACCCCACAACTTCTAAGGTACCAGGATGTTATTTTACAAAGTTAATGAGCTTTTTGTACAGGGAGATGAAATGGCTTGATATGAAAGAGAAGAAAATCATGTAAAATGTAAATAATAGGAAAAAATTAATGTAAAGAAACTAATTGAAGAGATTAGAAAGCAATAATTACTCAAACAGTGTAAAAACAGGTTAAGCCTTTCAGACTATAGAAGAGACTTATGCACTAGAGCCATATAGAAAACATAAAGGTCTGGTAATGATTTCCATGAATTCCAGCATGCTCCACTGAACTTCAGGAACTGTAAATAGCAGCTTCCTGACAGCTAAATCAATGCAAGCTCCAATTTGAAAGTGCACCCTCCAAGCAGCATCTGAGCTCTACCCTCCTTTCCACCACATGGCTGGGCACTCAGGGGAGTTCAAAAAAGAGGTTTTTCTTAGAGATGAAGGATAATGAGGAAGATTCTTCTCAAACGTGAGTCCAGCCCGTGGTAGAGAATATTAAACATGATTCCCTGTGTCCAGCAGGTGGTTTCCTTGGGAAACACAGCACAGTTGCTCTGATGTCCACTCAGAACGAGAGCTTTGAGGTGGGTTTGTGTCTCTTCAGTGAAAAGCTTCAAATCCGCTTAAATCCATTAAATATAAGGGTTGAGGTTTTCATTCAAAGCCCTAATTCTTGGCTTTTCAAAGGAAGTGATCAAACTGCCCTTGGGATCTGTGCAGGCACAGCAATGCCACTGCTGAGCCCTTCTTGGGGTCGCTCCAGCTCGTTGCTCCTGATGCAGGTTGGCACTCCTTTATTGGGGTTATTACCATTTTTTGCATGTGCTTCATTACCAGGGCAGCTGAAACCACAAACTGGTGTGAACATCACAGAATCACACAGTGGTTTGGGTTGGAAGGGACCCTAAAGCTTATCTCATTCCACCCCCTGCCACGGGCAGGGACACCTTCCACTGGCCCAGGTTGCTCCAACCTGGCCTTGGACACTTCCAGGGATGGGGCAGTCACAGTTTCTCTGGAGAATAATATATCTCTCTCTGAACTGAGCAGTGAAGGAAATATCTGAAAACTCCACAGGGCTCTGTAACATCCTCCTGGTCAAGTGGGCAGCAAGTGGTAGAGCCAGAACTGCTGCCAGGCTTCCCAAGCACAGCCCTCTGCCACCAGAAGATTCCTCCTTTATGTCATCTTGCCCTGAGGTCAGAGATTCACTTTTCTCACACACTGCCTTGTTTTGTCTGGGTTTTGCCCTCGAGTTAGAAACAGTTTTTCCTGCTGATAAAAGAGAGCAAATGCAAGTACAGAAGTTGTTCTTTCTCGTCCTTGAAATGAAATCCAGAGGGACCAGCTCTGTGAAAGACCTTCCAGAAGTGAACAGGGACAAGCAGCTCACTCTCTGCCACTCACTCACTCACTCACTCACTCACTCACTCACTCACTCTCCAGTTTAAGGCAATGTTTGGGATGATATTTTCCAAATGTGATGCTGGGTGACAGGTTGGACAAATACATTAATTTCCCTTCCTCTCTATGATGTCTTTTCCTCCACCTTGCACACACTCTCTTGTCTTTTTTTATAATAATGTTTTTCCTGGCAATTCCATAAGTATTAAGTCCTGTTTGTGTACCTGAGCATATGTGTGGAAGTTTCTGGAATACCAGTTATAAGCCAGGATGCTGCTGGTCCATCTCAGACATGGACAAATGATCTGTTCCCTCCAAGGGGAAAGTAAATGAGGTACCAGAGGAAGATGAGCATGAAGGTCACACCTGAGAGACCTTCTCTCTCTGCTCTCACTGCCCACACCAGCCTGTGCCAGAGCCTCTGGGTGCTGGAGAATCAGCTTCTCCTTTAGGAAACCACCTCCCTGAGACAGTGTCTTCCCTCAGCACCCCTGGATTATCCCAGCTGGGTGTGGAGGAGAGCAAAGCTGTGGTGCAATTAGCAACGTCTTTAAGAAGTCCTTCTAAGAACAGAAATCAGGTAAAGGAGCTAAATAATTTCATAGCCCATCCTCTTCATAATACACTCACAATCCCTCTTTTTGCATCTTGCCAAGGGCCAAATAATTTGTTGTCTGTGAAAGGCAGGGAAGAGCTGCTGCCTGTCCGTGGTCACTACCCCTGTCCTGCCCATGCCAGCACTGAATTTCAGGCCATCAGGTTCTGTCCTCTGCTGGCTTTGTTGTCCCAGAGGATGGTTGTTGGTCACTGATGTGGAGCTGAACCTCGTGGCACCCCCCAGAATGGAAACAAAGGCTTGTCTCTCAGTGTCACTCCTCACTCTCCTGAGAAGGTCACTGCAGTGTCAGAATTACAGAATATGCTGAGCTGGAAGGGACCCACAAGGATCATCAAGTCCAATTCCTGGCCCTGCACCCCCCTCCTGCCAGATGCTTGCAAGTCATTTACAGAAATACAACTTTCAGGGTCATTGTTCCCCCAGATCATGAGAACTCCCATGTTGTCTAAGGGAGACCTGATTATTATCATTCTCTAATCAGAGGCTAATCAGCATATCTCTGAAAGCCTCTGGTTGTTCAGAGAACCCTGAACATTTCCAGGCTGGACTAGTTCATATCCACAGTTTGCTGTTAGAAATAGCAAAGATGTCACTTGTCTTAAAATATATGGTCTGCTGTTCCCTTCCTTAAGGTGCTGTTATGCCAACAATAAATCTGCAAAGAGACTGCAGGCAGAGAGTGGGATGTGATGTATTCAATATTCATCACTCTGTGACCCAAAGGGGGATCAGGACACTTCACATCAGGAAATTCCTCTCTCCAATTTAGCAGTTTTGAAACAAAGGACCGAAATACAACCCCGGAGGTTGCAGTTGCACCTTCAATTGATTTTAAGGCAATAAGCCCAAAGGACTGTGTAAAAACACTGCCTCATTTCCAGAATGCAGGTCAGACTGGCTGGCTGGGCTTTGAATATTTATGTTGTCTGTAGCTAATTTTAAGGGCCTGGTGGCATTTACTGACATTTTCCTTTTTCCTTATCTTTAACCCTAGAAAACCCATTTGCTTCCTTGATGGGGTCAGGACCCTCAGCAGTGCAAAGGACAGTTGCAAAGGCCACCTCTCTGTGCAGGTATTTATTTGAAGACACCAGGAACCAGGTCAAAGAGGTGTCAT
Source organism: Corapipo altera (assembly GCF_003945725.1). Taxonomy (NCBI): domain Eukaryota; kingdom Metazoa; phylum Chordata; class Aves; order Passeriformes; family Pipridae; genus Corapipo; species Corapipo altera. Next base: position 15,468,815 of record NW_020884882.1, on the reverse strand, counting down.
TTCCCTGTAGGAATGGGAGGGGCACAGAAAATTTGGGTGAGCTGTCCAGGAGGAAGACTGAAGAACTGAAGAAATAATAAGGTAACCCCTACTCTTCCTGAGCAGTAAAAAACTTAGGAGATTTGGAAGAAGGAAGCAGGGAAGCTCAGATATTCACAGGGAAGGTCATGTATATTGGGATTTTACACATCCTGATGAGTAGGGAGCTACCAACAGACCTGTTTGTTACCCCAGTAACTGGAAAAATCAAGCAATGCCTGTGTCTCTCCTTATCTAAGCTCTGCAAAACCTGTATTATTCCTAAGTTGGTTGACAGAAAAGGGTGGGAAAATGGCTTTTGCAATGTATTTGTGATCATATTATTCCCTGCATTCCAGCATTGAACAGAATCCATAAACCCTCATTGACAGAGGAGAGAATGGAGGGACCAGAGAGGCAGAGATGAGGGGATGTTAGTGTAGCCTGGTGGAGAACCAGCCCTGGAACCCACAGCCAAATAACACTCTGAGGGGCACCTGAGGGATGCTTAAAACAGTAATAGGATATTAAAACTTAAAATAAAATCTTCCCTCAATATGATATTATTGGAAACCCACCTTGTACAACAGCAGGAACCAGGAGCAGCCACAGGAGGAAAACTCAAGACAGTTTTGGTGTCAAGAGACAATTATTTGATTTTATTCAGCACTTTGGACAGGTCTGTTCATCCCAACTTCTCACAATCCTGTCTAGATCTTTAATCCAGAAAGTGAGTGCTCTTTCTTAACATATTCCTATCAAACAATGTTTAAATTTCAGCACCAGCATCAGGAGCTGGTTTTCATATATACCCAAAGCAAGTACACAGGATTTAAAGTAATGATCTCTGAGTTTATCTTCATCAGCCTTCTTGCCTCTGGTGTTGTGCTTAGATCAGATTATCTCATTTAAATAGCAATGGGTTATGGAAATACAAAAAGTCTAATCTGTTCCTTCACTGTGTCACTGTGAATGTTTTACTCTATTTTATTTTGTCCCCTAAGGCACTTGCAAGAAAACCCCAAAGGCCCTTGTTGAGTCACATAAAAAAGCTCTGCTGGAAAATAAGGGTTGGAGGGAATATTATTTTTTCCATGTAAAGAGGATATAGAGGGTAGTTTGATTTCTGAGTGATTGAATTACCATTTTTTGGGGTAATAATACCCAGCTCTGCCTGTACAGGATGTTTAATCCTTAGATTTAAAATTAATTTATAGGTCAAAACCATTTTCATTCTACATGTCTGGTAGAATTGAGGCAGGAACAAGGAAGAAATGACTGACCAATGTCATTTAACAACCTGAATTACTTTTCAAAGCCCAGCCCACAGAGCTGCTCTGCTCAGCATCGAGACTAGTTCCTAATTTTCCCACTCAGTTCTGTTACTCCTAAATTGATGTGAGCCATCCATGTAATAAATCAAAGAAGTTTTGCCCATAACTGCAGTTTGACTGTTACCATCAAACACATTTCAGGATGTCACGTAGTGAAAACCAGCAGAGCTCCATTGAAATCAATGGAGTTAATTTATACCCAGGTATAAATTAACTTATCTCACTGAAGTCACTGGGAGAGTTTGCTCTTCCTTTAATTGGCAGCAAGATCAGGACAAAAGGGCCGTTGTGATCTGCCCCTGGTGCCTGGGAATACGGAATATTTAATTTTTTATCTATTTTTAAGCCTTCAAAAACCTGAACATGTGGCTGTAAAAGTGAGCTCCCGGGATCTTTTAACTCAGCTGGCCCAGGACACTGGGCTGGTTAAAAGATGATCCTTTAGCAAGAATGAGGAAGATGACAAAAAGTTTGAAAAATGAAAGCTTTGTGGAAAAAAAAAAGCTGAAAGAACAGGCTACATTCAGAGCTACAAAACATGGCTGTAAAAATATCTTGTCTATCACCAAACTGTGCTGCTCTTCCAGTGATTCATATTCCAAGATCACCATGGATTTCACAACCTAAAGCAATCAACTAATTATAGGGGAATTCTTGTACCCTAAAAGATTGGTAAATTGGGGCACTAAACAGGTGTTTGTTGTGTTTAGTTCAGCAAATCTGGGCTTCAACGAGCCACTGCTTGCTTGAAATATTTTATATATTACAATAATTTAATATGAAGTCCTTGCCATGTTGGTTGTTTGTTACTGAAATGGGCATTTAGTATTGATTTAACAGAAAGTCTGATCCTGAGATTTACATTTTTTATTCTGAGATTTACATTCCACATTGAGACAAAGTTTAATTTAAATTGTGTTTTAATATACTACTGAAGGCTGCACTCTGCTCTACTTCTTCATTTCAAACAGCTGCTGACTCATGCACTACATAATTAATTTAAGTATCATTTGAGGTCACTTTAATACAATTTCCTCGTAAGTACATGAGTAATATCCTGGCTATTTAGAGTTCAATACATTAATTGTAGACAAAAGTCAGTTGTCATGGTTTCTATCACAGACAAGTGTGAGGGGTCAGTTCATCCCCAAATTCATTATAACCTCAAAGAGTTCAGTTCCCATTCTGTGCCTGTTTTCAGATGGCTCTGTAATGAGTCACATGAGTTAATCCCATTTAGATAGTTTTATGAAGCAGGATTGTCAAGTTATATGCTTTAATTGTCAAGTTATATGCTTTAATTAGAAGAAAGGTTCAAAAAAAAGGAATGAACTCAGAATACCAAACCCTCAGTGTGAGTAATGCCCAGGGAGGCAGAAAAGAACATTTTACCTCCCAGTATGTTACCAACTGTTGATATTTTAATTAAGCACAGGGGATACTGAAGGAGGAGAAGGCAGGAGCACAGTCCTGCTTCCTCCAGCCACCCTTTGTCCTCTGAATCCAACCTGAGCACTGCCAGGACACCCAGCACTTGGATCAGGGGCAGGGTGGGTTGATGAGGGTCTGTCATTACACCAACAGGAGGCAAAGAAAGAACCTTTACATTCATTTTGGGCATTCAGCAAGATTTTCTTTCATTTTTGAGTATTTATATTCTGATTGTCCTTATTCAACACTCCCAAACTGGGCTGGTTTTCCACCCAGCTCCATTTGCTGGCCTGGGGGCTGGTGATGCTGTGGCCAAGAAAGGTCTCTCATGGATGTTGTTACCCAAGTAACAGTTGTATTTTAGACTATTTTTTAAAGCTTTTACCCGGATGTCACCTTTCTTATGATCTTGAAATGTGTTTTCCTGGTTCAAAGGCAGAACCACAAGTTGCTTAAAATTAAAGCATGTCCTAATAAAAGCTCCTTAGTCACCTGTTCATACAAATAAGTCCTGTTAGTTCTGGTAATTGCTTCTCCTTTCTTGAAGAATTATGACACTGATATAGATTTATCAATCACAAACACTAATAGTGGAACATTTTACCTGTGCTGCAGCTCATGAATGGCAGCAGACTTATTAGTTTCCATAGCAACACCATCTCCACTTTCCAAGGTCAAAAATTCCTCCCATCCAATCAGTGGAAGAAAGTAAAGTGTGTCTTCCTGTGACTACCTTGATATTCTGCAAAAACAGGAAGAGATATTGGGTAATTAAAGTACAGATCCCAAACAAATACCCCAATTTCCCCTGTGTAAAATCATGTTCTACTGCACCATTTGAAGACTCAGACCCTAAAAATGCAGTAAGTAGTCTACATAGGATCATCTGAGCATAAAAATAATTATAGAATGACACAAAGCTGGTGATGAGATGAGTGAAAATCAGGATATGTTGGAGTTTCATCCACCCCTTCCATGTGGGACAGAGATTCCTTGCACAGGAGGGAGTTTCTCCAAGCAGGAAAAGAAAATGTTAATGTGGTTCCTCTGCCAGACATTACTGGAGTAGAAAAACAAGGTGTTTGCAAAAAATGGGCTTTTCTCAACTCCTAAATGTTCATCACACTTTGTGATGTTTCCTGTCCCATCTCAGGGCTGGAGCACCTCTGCTCTGGAGACAGGCTGGGAGAGTTGGGGGTGAGAGGAGAGGGCTCCAGGGAGACCTGAGAGCCCCTTCCAGTGCCTCAAGGGGCTCCAGGAGAGCTGGAGAGGGACTTTGGGTGAGGGCCTGGATGGACAGGGCAAGGGGGAATGGCCTTAAGCTGGAGGAGGGTGGATTTAGATTAGATATTGGGAAGGAATCCTTCCCTGGTAGGGGGGTGAGGCCCTGGCACAGGTTGCCCAGAGGAGCTGTGGCTGCCCCATCCCTGGGAGTGTCCAAGGCCAGGTTGGACGGGGCTTGGAGCAATCTGGGCTGGTGGGAGGTGTCCCTGCCCATGGCAGGGGGTGGAATGAATGACCTTTAAGATCCCTTCCAAACCTGTGATTCCATAATTCCATAGTGGTCTGGCTTCTGATCCTAGAAATGATCCTTTGGTGAATTTATTGTGACCTGAGCAGACACTGAGGCAAAATGTGACCTCACCTGGGAGCAGAAGGTAACACAAGTTGTTTGTGCACCATGGAAAACTCACACCTTTTCTGGGCTGAGCTTTCCTATTCAGAAATGAAACATTCCCCCATAAGGATTTACATAACAATTTCATTTAATTTCCTTTGACATTTTAGTCAACATATGATGAATTAAGCCAGGAAAAAGGATCTGTTTGGCCTGTACTCCCAAAGGGCAAACGACTAATTTACTGTTGGGAATCAGTTCATAAAGCAGCTGCAACCAGAAATCACTTCATCAAATGAGTTTACAAAATTGTGAAATCATTCCAAACCTTTTAAGTGCTGAAAATTTTCCACTGAGAAATTACATTTATGATCTGCTTTTACAGGTCCATATTCTCTTCTCACTTGTCTCATTTTTCATACCAGTGTGAAAAGATATCATATAGAATTATCCTGAAACTTATTGCTGATACGAGTGAGGGAGTCATTTTTTGGAAAATTAAGGAATTCAACTCTTTTGAAAGTCATCTCACTTCTACAAGGGATTTAATTCTGTTCATATTTTTTGTAAACTTCACTTAAAAATTTCAGGAGGTCTCAGAGAAAATGCTTTTAAACCTGGGGCACCACTGTAAGTGGTCCCCATTTCAGGGGGAGGAGCTTGACAAGGTTCTAAGTTTTGAAAAAGGGATTGAAAAAACAGTTTCAGTCTTTTGTGATGTCCTACTTCACACCCATCTGGGGTCTTCTGAAGCACATTTGCATCACTTGTAAGTGTTTGAAAAGAAAAATATTTTAAAAATTCTAAATTATGATCCTTGCAAAGCAGAAAGAGAGAACATGGAGCTGGCTGGTACCTTTAGACATCAACCCTGCCCCAAGCAACAGGAACTGCACTTAAAATACCCTCTGTAAATATTTACTTTCTTTTTAATACTTTTTTTGGTGTCTTTCTTTAATACTTGCATTCAGTTCAGGTTCCACTCTAACCCCTTCTTTAAACCACCTGTCGATACTGAAGGTGGGCATTGATTATTTCTACTTAAGTGTAAAACCTTGTGCTTTTCCTTATTGAATCCTATCATATTTATTTCACAGCCTTTCTCTTGCTTGTCAATATTTGTCTTGAAGCTGCTGTGCACATCTCTGATATTTAAGACAACAAAAACCACTTTACCTTTTTTCCCCTTGTCCTTCCTAAACAGAACAGTGTCACTTCAGAGGAAAATGCAAGAATTCTAATTATCTACTTAGATGTCACGTTAATTTATCTTATATTAATTGCTTTTCTGACTTTCCTGTGTCACGATTTCACCTTTTTGTGAAAAGATTCCCCAAACCACCAGGACCTGTGTGTCCTGCAGCACCACGGAGTGAGGAGGCTCAAATTGCCCATTTACTGACAAACCCTTTGTTTGCTGTTAGCAGATAACAACCAGAATTTGTCTGCAGTTTATCCTCTATTGCTGTAGTTGTTGCAGAGAATTTTGCACATTCCCACGTGTTTTCCTATTTCAATTCACCTTTTGTGCTTGGTATTTTTCCATGGTTGTTTTTCTTGACAGGGACATTTCCCTGTGCTGCCCAAGTTGGTGCCACCCAACTCCTTTCCCTCAAGATCCCTAAAACTAACCCTGTTTCTGCTTAAGCCACATTTGTTGTATGAATTATTTTGTGCAGACCACCTGAAATCCTTTTTAAGAGTTGCCAAAGAAAATTATGGCTCAAAGGAAATGATTTACACCCTCCAGGCTTACTCATGTACTTCCTGAGGGGAATATTCTCAACAGCAAAAAATATCCAATAAATGCCAATTAACTGACCATATCCAGTATTTTCCAAGATATTTCTACTCTCTTACAGGGACTGATCCTCTGAAAACCTCCCTGTTTTCTGTTCTCCTCCTGCTGAGTTATAGATGAGTCTTTTGAAACCAAGAAGCTTCTGCCAATATTTAGAATATATAACTCAAATTCTTTGTATTCATGCAAGGTATTGATCAATCCTCAGAACTGTAATTCTCCTGCTTCTAGGACTGCAAATTATGGGGCATTACTGTAAATATATATATATCTACACACACACATATTTCCTTTCAGTAACCTAACTGTTTTACTCCTTTCCCTCTGACAAACACAAGGACCTAACTGGCAAGCAGGCACTTAATAATTTTTACAATGTCTTTCCAACAGCAGCTTCCATGGGATTATTTACTGTCAAACTAAATCAAGAATAAATGAAAAAAATGAAATATTTATAGCATAAGAAAAATCTGGTTCAGACCAGAAATACCAGCCAGGCATTAAATCAAGAAATGTAACAAGATTCTGCCATCATACCCTTTGTTTTCTGGACGTGCTGCTATCACTTATTTTAATTGTTATGCCACAGTTTGAGCAGAGAGATGGATGGAAAACAAAATATGTTAAATATGATCATGGGAGAAACATTACATTTTCCCCTAAAAATACTGATTGCATGTCTATTTGTCCCCAGGATGTAATTTATACAAATATATTTGTTACAGGAGTAGTCAACATCACTTTTTGTTGTTTTCCCATTAGAGAAAACAAGTCCATAGGAAAGAACTCAATCCTCAGATACTTTATACCTGTTATTTTTCCTTCTTATCTGTGGGGGAAGGAAAGATTTCTGTTCCTGAGACATCCAGATGTGACATGTGGGACATGCAGGGATGTGTAAGAGATGAATTGATGGAAGGAGGGTGGATGAAACCCAGCACAGAGGGGTTGTGCAGCATCTGCCTCTCATTGCAAACACTCTGGGTCATATGACTGGAAAGAAAGCACACAAAAGATTTCCTTCCATCAAAACATTTCTTCCTGGATAGCTGGAATATCAAAAATTCAGCCTAAACATGAGATTTGAGTAGAGTATTGACTTAGTGACGTTGCACTCAGCACAGAGAGGGAAAGGCTTTCTTGTGTGGCTGAAGCTTGAAGTGGTGTTGCTGTTTCCTCAGCACTGAAATTTAGAAGGAGACATGTTATGGATTCATTTATTCATTAAAATGATCTGACATCTCTTTAGTGCATTAACAGAAGTGCCAATACTTCGTTCTTCACTGAGCTGAGGCTCGACCTGCTGCCGAGGCTTTGGGTTTCAAGACTTCTACTCTCTCCAATTGCTTATTTTTTGAGCAACAAAACACTTGCAAGATCAAATCCGTGACAAAGGACAAAATGCTCTTGTGGTGTCACCTGAGTTTTTGTGAAAATAGGCCCCATTTCACATTTCTGCCATGACTGTGTTGGTTTTGTCGGTTCAGGTGATGATCTGACATCGTGCTGGGGTAAAACTTGTCAGGCACCGGAATGATGAGATTTTGCTCTTGGCCAAATTCAAGGAAATGGACATTTTCACCCATGGCAAAATGCAGCTGTGTTTGCAGAAATAGCAGCTTTCTGACCTGGTGAAAGGAACAATGTTTAACCAAAGGGATTTGGGGCTGAATCCCAGAGGGATGCTGCTGGTGGAGCTTCACTGGTATATTGGTGTAGCCACCTATAGAAACAGTTCTGTTGAATGTATGTAGAAGGAAAGGAATAAAAATGTGAAAAGAGGCTAAAATCCAGGGAGTACACGCACAGCCTTTTTTTCTGCAGCCTCAGCTTTCCCTCCCACCAGCTTCCACACATCTATATTATCTTTTGAATTTGGCCTTACATACTTTTGTATTCTTCATCTACCAGGAAATAAGCCAAGTCTGTCCCAGCCAGGCTTGAATTCTTGGCACACCATTGCTCCTGATCTCTATATTGTCTCCTGAGCACCTGATTTGAAGGCATCTAATGTGAATTTTCTCATGAATGCCAATGATATACAGCTACATTTTTCTTTTCAAACTTTTTATCCCTGAGGCACTTTCTGCACTCAAACCATTTTCCAGATATCCATAACAGACTGAATAGCAAACACTTGCAACTACCAGAGCAGAAGCAGAAGAGACCAGTTTTTCAGGCTGCAGCAAGATTTACTTATGCTGCTGCAGTACTTAGTGCTTATTTAGAATTATTGAACCATATTTCGAGGGAGAAAAGTACCCCGTGTTATTTAACAAAGGTTTCCGATACCGATCGCTCCTACTTTTTCCTCTTGAACAAAAGGACTTGGATTTTCATTTGGCTTTCACTCCTGACTGCTATTGCTTACTTTTCCTAGGGAAACAGAAAATAGTGTGGCTCATTTGCAATTCAAATTCAGCACACGAAGCCTTCGGGGAGGGTTTAAATCTTTGTGTTTTCAAAACGTTTTCCTAAATCCAAACAAACAGCTCCTTGTGTTTCGGGTAACATTGAGACTCATTCTTGGTGGGACACTACAGAGGCATTTGTTTCTTAAACTGCCCAAATTAAGGATTCACCAGCACTGCAATGGCCCTGGCACAGGTTGCCCAGAGAAGCTGTGGCTGCTCCATCCCTGGAAGTGTCCAAGGCCAGGTTGGATGAGACTTGGAGTAACCTGGGCTAGTGGAAGCTGGCTCTACCTGTGGAACTGGATGATCCTTAAAATCCCAAGCCAAACCATTCCATGATTCCAAGGACCCTGCAGAGAACTCCCACCTTCTCCTGACAGCCAAGTACAAGACACACAGAATTCAAACATCTTAAAAATAATGTTGATTTATTTTTACACTATTTCACTTTCACAGCAACAATTAAAGAGCTTAAAATAAAAAGCTGAGAGAGAAACCTTCCTTTGCCACCAAGGCACTGCAGGACATGCATGTGTGCCTTGGCATCCCACTAGCACTGCTGCTCGATGCCCAGGGAAGGAATTACTGAGGGAACCTTTTCATCAGGGCATCAGGAACATGTGAAGTGGTTTAATGGAGAAGCACAGACTTAGGGGATGGAGACATATTAACTTTATATATATATATATATAATAATTTATATATATTATACATAAATATTTCTATATTTATATAATTTATAAAATTTTGCTTCACCTACTTACATTGCTCATGTACCAGCATTGCTGGTGGTGTTTCCTGTAACTTAGGGGACGGAGACATATTAAATTTATCTATAACTATATCTATACCTATATCTATCTATATCTATATCATCTATATCTATATCTAATCTATAGATTTTTATGATTTATATCTATTATATATTTTTAATATGTAAAAATATTTCTGTATTTATATAATTTATAAAATTTTGCTTCACATACTCACATTACTCATGTACCAACATTGCTGGTAGTGTTTCCTGTAATTTAGGGGATGGAGACATATTATATATAATATGTGTATATATATATACATATACATATATGAATTTATAGATATATGTGTGTCTCTAAGTATATATGTATGTGAGTCTCTGCACATACATAGAGTACAAAGGTATAATTTGATTCAATAACCTCCATTTTTGGTTGAATTTTTTTGTGGATTTGTTTTTGGTTGGTTGGTTGGATGGGTGTCTTGGTTTTTTTTTTGTGGGTTTGTGGGTTTGTTGATTAATTTTTTGGTTGATTTTTTTTTTTTTAATATGAAGTTCTGGTCCTACTTTGGCTCCCTGCAGTGACACCTATGATAAATTTATGATAAATAAATACAGAAATATCTCACTGTGGTGTGGTGGGATAAGACTTCCCCAGAAGTTGGTTTTGTTTGAAGAGTGATGAAGTCTTTTTTATTCATTATAAACCCTGGCTGGTCTATTGGTCTCTCCCTCTCGGCCATGTGGAACAAGGATATTGGTGTGGGGAATGTTTGGGTGCCCTTGCACAGCCAATATATTGGGTTTCAGGGGATATTTCAGGGGATATTTGCAACAGTGCCAAGGCTTGGTTTCAGTCCAGACCCACCAGCAAATCCTTTTTGGGGGATAAAATATTCAACCAATTCAGGCAAACACTGCCCAGAATGGTACCTGGCATTCAAGTAAACTCTTATCCCATTACCAGAGCTGTGGGCCTGAAGCAATCATAAATAAAATCCCAAGAATTACATTCCTCTCTATGACAGCTTTTCCATGGCTTCTGTCTCCACTTATATATAAACATATTTTGAGTCAAGTCAATCAAAAACAACATATAGTTACAAAGCCAATATGTCAGTTGGAGAAAATTTCTATTCTGCAGTCTCTGTCATGTACAGAATTATATTTTGGAACATCATTTATGCATAAGAATGTCCAAATTCAGGCTAATATAAAATATTTGTCACTTAATTAGGTGAGGCACATCACTGCATGTGTCCCTTAAGTATTCAATGGAGTCTGGTTTTTGTTAGTCACCCCATTTTACTCTGTATGAGTAAAAGAGAAATTGTCCCAGTTTAAGTAGTTTAGAAATATGGCATGAGCATTACTGTTCATTACTGATATTCCTGGGGGCAGCATCCACTTACAGTGATTAGGTTCCTCATCTTTTAGATCCTGAAATGTGATATCAAGGAACACAAGGTCTCCCACCCTTCTACAGCTGTGCTTCAGTTCCAGCTCCGTGTGTCTCAGTGCTGTTCTCTGTGTCTGGCACAAATTATGCCTCTGATTTTTGGAAAATATGTTTTCCACAATAAATTTGCCGCTGGGATAAGCACAGGTGCCTTTTACAGTGGATTTCTACCTTGCAAGTCTTTTCCTAAACCAAACAGAAGCGAGGCAGCAGTAGAGTGGTACAAAATAGAGCAATAATTCATCTTCTGTTGTTTGATAGATAGAAAAATGTCAGCCAAAAAGCTTCCTGGGGCAAAATGGATAACCTTTAAGGAAGATTTGCAGCAGTGATAGCAGCATTTAGCATTAAGTGCCATGTTTGCAGCAACTGAGGGAAAGAAAATCTGATTCAAGCCTTGGAGTGTCTGTAGGAGATATGGAAAGTGGCTCCCCAAAAGCTGATGTGCTCTTGAGCTGCCATCTCGTTGTGTCTGCAGATACACAGATCCTGGGGCGTGCTGGAAGAATTAACCTTGTATTCCATTTTCCATTTCACTTCCCTTTCTGTGCATTTTAAGTCTCTGTTGTATCAAGTGCAACAGGAAAAGCGGAATTTATGACATTTGTCGCTAAACTTGAGAATACATTTAGTCCTTGGCTCAGCTGTGTAATCCAGGCACAGCCCAAATCCAGGTGGACTCAACATCCAGGTGTTCCCCAGCCTTTCCCAGAGGGTTGTCAGTAGGAGCTTGGATTGACCCACACATTCTCCAGCCCCTTCTGGACAGGAGCTCCCTCAGGATGGCAGCAGGATCTAATCCTTCCTTAGTTCCAACACAATGTTTTGGTCATTTAAGCCTTTTTCCTTCTTATAGGACAGAGCTGACAGATCTCTTGCTCTTTTAGTTTGCTGCCCTTCCATGCCTCTGTACCAGCTCTGGGAGTGTCACCTGCCCCAGGAAAATTAGGAATGATCCCACTCACTAAACATTTATGTAACATTGTAAAGATAAAGCAGAATTCTCTATCAGAACTGCCTGAAGACCAAATTCTCACGTAGAACCTGCTAATCAAAATGCTTAAAGACATGACATTTGCTACAATGTGATGGCAACTTCACCCATAGATTGGCTTAATATAAAGGTTGGGTTATGCTACAGTATTCCTGAGTCATTCCTGGTATAGGAATTTCCAGCTTGTTGTCAATAAACCACAGGACTGCAAGAACCAAACAGAAGAGCTCTGTACATTCTTTAGCTAAAATAGTGCTGCTCTCATTTAATCCCTAATATGTGGGAATGGACATTCCATCATCTCTGTGAAGTCTGTCCTCTCTAAGTTTTGATGGGATGAAAACTTCAGCCTAATCTTGAGAGATTTCTGTGAAATGCAGAGCACACCATTTTCCACTTGAATTAGAATTTGTAAGTTTTCATACTGAAGATGATTCCCAACAAGAGGATTCTCTGCTGATCACTCAACACAACAGTGGCAGTGATTACTGAGCAAACGTGGAGACAGAAAAGGGCTGACAAAAAGGCTTCAAAGGTTTGGCTGGAGTGTAAGTGTGAATCAGTTCAATACATTATCAAATACATTTTTTGAAGAGATCTGAAAGTGTTAAACTTACCAAACCTGACAATATTATCTGCAAACAAATTATCACCTTCCTTTTAATGTGCTCACAAACACCAAAGCTGCTTGTCTTGATGGTATCCAAATATTGGGAGTGAAGAGCAGACATTATTCCTCATAGATGAAAAGTTTAATATCTGCTTCATATCTATGAGTAAAAGCTCAAGAACTCTAGAACACCTCCTTCCAAACATTATCAGTGTAATAATGATTAAAAAAAATTATTTTATTTCCACTGAAGTTAGTACCAAAATTCCCATTTCTTCAGTAAAATAGGATCAAAATTAGAATGTCATCAAGAGATAGTGTGCAGGTTTCTTCAAGGATATGGATGTTAATAAAGGAACTACTGATAAACCTTTACAATGGTATCTTGAAGACTTCATCTCTCTCAAGATCTCATGCAGCAGTTGTTTCAATATGAGCCTCATATCACAGGAATGCTTTAATTTGTGCCACCCTAAAGTCTGCTATTCAGTGTTTTCACTTTAATCTTCTGCTTGCTCTGCATTTAATATCCCAGATCTTTTTATTAAACCCATATTAAAGGTATTGTGATCTCTTTATGGTCCTCTACTTTCAAATAAAACAATATCCTCAGTGACAAAGCCCTCACTCCTGAGTTTCTTGCACATCTGTTCCTCCAGCTGGTGGGAATCAGAGCATGGAGGGTTGGGGCTATCTCAGGTCACCTCCCTTGGCACCTTCAGTTCCAGTCAGGGTCAAACTGCTGTGCTTCTTAAAAGCCTAATAATGAGCCTCTGTCCTTCTCAGCAAGACACACCAACTGATGTTTTACCTGGCACCCAAAAATTCTTTACCTGCCACCCAAACATGCTTTACCTGGCACCCACTGATTGAACTGCTGGCCAAGGAGATTCCTTGGAATGCCTCACAGATCTCATTAGGTCACTCTGCAGCAGGAATTTTACATTTACTGAGGGGCTTTTTATTGTTCTTGGCTTGTTGATAAATTATTTATTTACCAGCATGGAATCTCATCTGTGGATAATTGCACTAAACATCTGAGCTCGTGGAATCCTAGAATGGTTTGGGCTGAAGGAAGAATTTCTTCACAGAAAAGGTGATCAGATATTGGAATGGGCTGTCCAGGGAGGTGGTGGAGTTCCCATCCCTGGGGGTGTTTAAGGAAAAAATGGACATGGCACTTGGTGCCATGGTGGGGATCGGGCACAGGTTGGATGTGATGATCTTGGAGGTCTTTTCCAACCTAAATGATTCTGTGATTCTCTGACCTCAAAGACCATCTCAACTCCAACACCTCGTTGGTGGAATCCAGTCACGAAGAGCTGGAGAAATGTTCCTTTCCACCAGAGAATTCAAGCCTTGGAGAAACACCTTCAGAAGGGGACCTGCCTCAGGTGTTCACCTCCACTCCTGCCTCAGAAATTCATGGACCAGAGTTCATATTTGCAAACAAACAACAACAAAAAAGTGAAACCCAAGATAATTTTTGTACAAGAACCTGGAAATCTGCCAAATTATTAACAACTGGACTTCAGCCTGGCAGGAAATATTAACAGCACCATGAAAGGAAATCATTAACTGTAGATTTCCCCGGAGAGCTGCCTGGAAATATTTCGATTTTTTAACAGCCATACATTGCTGTGCAGCAATAAATAAAGGGGACAGGACCACTTGTGGGGTGACCTGAGTGGACATGGCTTGAAACCATCTGGCAGTGAGATTAGGATGAACACTAACTAACAAAAGCAGGACTGGGATGCCAGGGTGACTTTAGGATGAGCTGAACCACACATGACCATTAGTTTTGCCCAAGATGAAGCCTCTAATCATTTGATTTGCATATGTGCACGCCCGGGTGTCAGGAGGGAAAGTTAATTTCCAGGCTTATTGTTTAACAAGTAAATGATTCAGTGTGAAATGATGATCATTCCCTTCCTCCTCGGTGATGCTGTTGCTGTTTATTGCCATCATTTAGAATCTCTTCGATAATGAGGAAAAGAAGAAAATAATCAGTTGCTTTCTGGATGAAATTGGACTTAATTCAGCATAATCCATGTATTTTAAGATAGGGGATATAGCCAAGTGGAATAATCAGTGCAGCAAACAGATTGCTTTAGTGTCTAGACAGGTTTCAAGATGATCTGGAGATGGGAACAGGCATACAAATGATTTACCTCCTCTGCTCCAGCTAAATGTCTGGATGCTGGTGGAATACAGAAGGTAAAAAAAGAGGAAGAAGTCCTTTAAACAAAAGCCAAGGAGAAAAGAGCTGGAGTTTCTGAAGGTTCCACCCCAGCAAACACCTTTGCTGCAGGTTTTTGAGCAGAGGGTTCCTCTGAGCACATGGAGAAGGGTGATGCCACCTGAGGGTTGGATCTGCGCACCAGCCAAGCCAGGGAGGAGGAAAGGCAAGGATCTGGAATTTGGGAGATCCTTCCCTGCCCAGGAGAGTCTGAACAGGCTGAACAGAAGGTCCACAGTTCCCAGTTAAAGCTCTGAAGATAAATGATTTATCAGGGTTTAATAAATATAAATAACCTTGTCTGTCTTTAACAGCTTTAACGTTAAACACTGTCCTAATTTTTAGAGGATGATGGGGTTTCAAGTCATAGAATAGCCTACAGATTTCTTTTTTTTAATATCTAAATTGGTCATTTGAAAAAAAAACTTGATTGTGAGCTGTGTATTTGAATATATACGACGAAGCACATATTAATGTGATTTAAATATAAGCATAACTTTATTTCTTTTATTACAGAGAATTATTTGGCACATTTAAAAACATATCTTTTCTTTTTCCTATAATTAAATGTGTTTTATTTTTCCTAAAACTTCTCTAGACACTTGAGTTCCTTCACAGTCAGTTCACATAACATATCAATTGTATCAAGTTGCTTGAAAATAAAGATGTAATTTTAGGCCTGAAATGAATTGATTTGTAATTGTTTATTTGGTGTTTATTAATTAATTTCTTCTGCAGTTCCTGCTGTTTCCTAGGGTTTGTTTATGAGCTGTTTGCTCCTTCAGAAGTCAGACCTTTACCAAGGGGTAAAAGAAAGAGAGATAAACATTAACACTTTTCATTGCATTAATTATTGCTAGAATCCTGCTTTGCTCCTGGCAGATGATTTGTTAGATATTGATTTTATTTCTTGATAATTATCTTGAACTCCAAACAAGACCCACATGCAGGTATTGATGCATTTGCATCTGCTGGATATGCAGCAGATAATGTATATATAGACTCACAGGAGGTTAGAAGAGCAAAATGTTAGCTTGAATAATAATCAGTATTTATGGATATTTCCTCTTCCTGGGTTCACTAAAGAGATCTGAGCTTGAACTCACTATTCTGGAGGTGTTCTGGGGTTTTGGCAGGTAAACAGGGTTGGCTACTCCAGTGTTGTGAGCAGGAAAATTTTGAGCTTCATGGAGAAATGCTGATTTACACCAGTGAGGAACCAGGACCAAAGATATTTGGAAGAAAAAGCCTTTAAAATTATCTATGTTATGATAAGAATCACAATTTTACTTCGGAGCCAGATAACATTTAGGATGCACTTATTTATGTATGCACTCATTTAAAATATATCAATTCTAAACTTCTAAAATGGGAAGGGCCATGAAAGGCCAGGACTGGATATAAATATTTAGCACGAGATTTTTAGTGGCATTGCAATTTTTTTTTTCCAGAGGCAGAACATCCTTTTCATTTCTGCTTTGTTTTCTCACCCATTAGACTGAACATTGAAAGCTAATAGGACTTTAACCTGTTTTTTTTGTATCATCGAAGCTCTGAGAAGCCTCTTTCACACCCTTCTATTCAGCACTTTCATTCAGACTCTCTTTATGCACCAAAATAGGTTGTTGGAATCATAGAGAACAACAGAGAGGAAATTACACAAAGGCAAATGATGTGTGATAATACAGAGAAGAAACGGGAGTGGATTAAACACTCCCTGGCTCACTCAAGGCCGTTTTGAGGAGCACTTTACTTGGAAAAGCACTTCTGCAAATGATTCTGCTGATTAAATACCCCAAAATATGACTGGGTGCACATCCCTCACCACAACCCAGCTCAGCTGCTCTGCACCACAATTAATAAGAGAAATGGAAAATCCTGAGGTTTTTGCTGTTGCTGTTGTGCCAATTAAAAATTCACTTGCCTATTTAGCTGTTATTCATTCCCTTTCCACCCCCCTGATGTGTATTTTCTATTCCAAGTATTTGTTTGTATCGTCCAACACTTGTTGCATTCTTAGTCCACCCATGGCTGTGGTTTTTTTGTGGTGGTAGAACAAGTGAAATGTTCTTTGGTTTCATCCCTGCATTCAGCTGTTTGTTGTAAATTCTTATGACTGTTGGTTTAACAGATTTTAAAAATATCAAAATCTGTCTTTCCATAGTAAAGGGAATATTTCCTTATCCCCTTATCATTTCTTTATTCTTTATCAAAAGCAACTTTTGCCTCTTGAAGTCACTATTAAAGCAGGAGGTTTCCCCACAGCTCTCAGAAAGGTTGTCCTTTGTTTTCAACCAAACCAACTACATTTGGAACATGGAAAAATGCTCTGTCACAATAAATCCCTGAGTACATTTGTTAATAAGGAACCACAGTTACATTTTCCACATCAGTGAAAGCAAAACAAGTCAATGACCCAAATTTTCCCTACATTTTGTAAAGGTGTCTGAGATAAATTGCCTTCAAAACTGGAGGCTGGCTATTTAACACTGCTAATATTTCCAGCCAGAGGACACCCAGAGCAACATAAGGACTTGCTCAAGGAAAACACTGACTTTAAAGGTTTTTTAGCCTGTAAGTTCAGAGTCTGTCTAATGGCAAGTTTGTGGAATGGTTGCTCCACAGCAGCAGCAGTTACTAATTAACATATTTTGAGTTGCTATCTTTGCTGCAGTTGTAGGACCACTCTCATATGAACAGCAAAATATGTATTAAGGTGTTTGGCTGAATCGGGACTACATATTAAAAGCAAAAAGAACACTCCCTTTGAAACAGTATTTTGATTGGTGAAGCTGAACAGCCAAACCCCCGTGGTTACAAACCTCCTTTGGGCAGTGTTTGCGTGGGACAAGGATCCAAAACTTTCAAATAATGAAATTTCCATTTGAGGTCTTTCTATACATCCTTTTCTGAAGGCTCAGGAGACTTTCCTGGTTATGCCACATTTAAGGAAGGCTCAGACCAGCTCAGCTTTGATACCAACACCAGTCACAGCCCAGCTTTGGAGGGAGCTGTGTCTTCCCAGGACTATCCAACCCATCCCAATGACTGAAGGATGAATATTGTCTGAGCACTATTTCCAGTCTCTCACACCTGCAGAGCTGCTCTATCCACAAGTTTCTACACATTTCTCTGGAATTGCACTGGCAAAACCTCAAAACAAAGTTTGGTCTCTGATGGGCTTAAAAGTGCTTCTTGTTCTGAGGGAGAGACACCGAGGAGGATCTCGGGGTGAAGTGTCTGCAGTTCTGCAGGCCCATCACACCTCCACTGCAGTGATGTTCTCAATAATGCACATTGTTTCCTGGGATACTGCAGCTCTTCCCAGGCTTCTTGTCATTCCCACTGCTGATTGAGCTCATAAATTGCCCATGGGCACTAATAACTTCTGCTGATGTTACTCTTGGTGTCACTCTCTCTTCATGGCTCACCCTCCCTCCCAGTCCAGGGTATGTTACAGGTTCTGCAAGAGTTTAGAGATTGAAAAGGGGTGATAACAATGAGATGGCCCTGCATTTCAGTCTTGGAAACATCCATTTACTGCTGGTGATCTAAATAATGGGCTATTTCTTTTCTTTCTTGACATATAAAACAATGTTGCTGCTATATAATCACACAAATCAAGTTTTTCACCAGTTCTAGGCTAAGAGCAACAGCCAGATTGATTATATTCCTTTCTTGGTCTGCTCCTCTTATGAAAATCTGTCATCCTTTAGGAGAAATAGCAAGTTCTAGGTCTGAAGGGAGCCACTGCCTTTAGCTTTTGTTTCTTTAACAAAAAAATCAGTCCTCATTAGTGTGCAAGTTCATCAACACCTATTGCAATTTCTGTACAGCAAATATATCAGCCACAACTGCATTATGGGGAGGGCAAATCACACAGCAATTAATGGAGCTAATAAGCAGTACACAAGGTCTGATTCAGGCTTAAAAAAAAAAAGAGAAACACACCCCAGTGATTTCAGTAAGATTTAGATCAGCTTTCTAAAAAGTTGGCTCTTCACTGAGCTTATGATGCAGCCACACGTAGCAGTAAACAGGTTTTTACTCTCTGTGTATCTACAGGTCAGTGCACTCATATTTCAAGCAGGACCTACTGAGGAAAAGCTTCTTTTATGTTTGTGTGTCTGGCTCAAAAAAAAACCCCAAAAATCGCATTTGCTGCAAACTTTTGCTCCTTTGCTTTGAAATTACACTGGGAAAAATGATTTTGTGTGCAGGCCAAGGGATATTGCGAAGAGAGAAGCTGTATTAGAAAAGCACATCTTAGTCATAAGCACAACACATTGCAGTGTGTTTCCTGGGCGTGGTGGGAATCATTCTTTGTGAGAGGTTTTCCAACTCTCTTGATCCAAATCACCAGCTGATGGTCTCTGAGCACCCTCAGGCTGCTGCTCAGCTGGGTTGGGAAATGAAGGATTAAAGCTTCCTTCCCTTCCCTCTCTCTCTCCCATCCAGCACAAAGTTCCTACCAGAAAATAAACACCAAATATGCAGCTAGCCCAGAACACCTCTACACTCACACCCTGTCCCATGTGACTGAGGGATGAAAAACTCCCTTTCAGAAGCATTAGAGCCTCATCATTTCCTTGGATTATTGTTCAGAGCCCCTGATATTATCCACTGTCACATCCGTGTGGCCAACCCGGGAAGCTACAGGCAACAGACTGATGGAAATAAAAGTTGTCCCTTCAAGACAATTTCAGGCACTTTGTTTGTGTTTCCTTTGGTCTCATTAGGCTGCCACTGCAAGATAAATGGTTTGGGTTAAGGGTAATTTAGTTTATGGCACAATAGGTATGAAAGGTTATTCCCTCTTCTGCCCTCCTCACATAAAATCCACCTTAAAGAAAGGCAAGTCTTTATGTCTCAATAAACAGAAGCCACACAGATATTGTGTAACAAATTACATATTGGATAACCATCTATAAAATTTTAGTGGCTTATGAGGTTTGCATTGATTTGAATTTTACCCAAAGCGTTACAGTTCCTCCGAAACACTGAAATAAAAGGAAAACAGAAATATCCATTACGGTGGTTTTTAACAGTTTAGCCACCAGAGATATCTCTGAAAATGCAAATTACTGGCAACAGCCTGGAGATCACATTGCCCCTTCCCTGTTTGGGACATAGAAATCCCTGGAGATCAGCCCCAGAGAGGAGCTCAGCTCCACCTGCCACCAGACAAGGTTTTCCAAGCCCTGTCCAACCTGGCCTTGGACACTTCCAGGGATGGGGCAGCCACAGCTTCTCTGGGCAACCTGTGCCAGGGCCTCCCCAACCTCACAGGGAACAATTTCTTCCCCATATCCAGTGTGCTATCACTGCATTTCCTTGTGAAAAGTCCCTCTCCATCCTTCTTGTGGGCATGAAAGAAAGGCTTCATCCAGAGAAAGGCCATTGATTGGATTCCTAGTAATGTTTGTCTCTGACTGAATTTATATATATATATATATATATCTTGAAAGAAGAAGGATTTTATAAATATAATGTAGAAGGGCTGCAAACGTAGTTATTCTTTACAGAAATGTGCAATAAAAATGACTGATCCTTAAAGCAAGGAGGTGAGGCACAAGTTTGTATTAATTAGTATTATTCCAACTAGAAATGGGCAAGGCCAGGTTGGACAGAGCTTGGAGCAATGTGGGATAGTGGGAGATGTTCCTGCCCAGGGCAGAGAGTGGGACTGGATGAGCTTCAAGGTCCCTTCCCACCCAAACAATCCCAGGATTGGATGATTTTGGGGCAATAGTAGCTGTGCATTTGAGCAGCATTATTTACCCCCCTGTTGGCAGGTGAGTCTGAGGCACCAGCATTTCACACTCAGTGTTCCATGATTTACTTCACATAGCACAAAACAACCCATCAACAGCAACCACCTTCCCTGCCACCACATTTGTCGTGTTTGAGCCTGGCTGCTGGACCAGCCTTGCCCAGGGTTGATCACCAGGCCACAGCCTGTGCAATTATCCACTTCAATAAGCAGTGTCTGCTCCTGATGAATTATAGCTCTATCCTTCAGGATAAATGAGCTGGTGGGAAAGGTGTGACAGGTAACAATGCCTTTGTAATGGTGGATACAGCTATCAAGCTTCATGCAAAAAATGGACCACTAAAACATGTGGAAAAACAATAAGCAGAAATAAAGTTAAAAATCTATTTTGGGACATGGTTGTTGACCTGGCATGAGAGACTGAAAATTAACCTCATTCTGCATAAATGCAGGAGGATTTCAGGCAGAACAATGTGGCCATGCTCAGGTCAGCTCTCAGATCACTTGTAGTCAACCACAGATAAATTTTGGGCCATTTGAGGTGATTGTTTTTCCTGTGATGGTGTGAATTTTGGCTACTCCCTCAGCTGCTTTATCCAACACTGATAACACTGCTCAGACTGGCAGTGGACAGTCAACAAAAGGTGCCAGAGATGGCTCCAGGATGGTCTCTGATAATGCACCTGCCCTAATCAGGTCCCAGAGGTTTGGGTTCAACTCCTGCTTTCCTCTGAACCCCTTTTATAACTCTGTCCTTACACTCCATTCCACACTGGGTTAAAATACAGGATAAAACCAGTCAATTAAGAAAGGAATCCCATGTGCTGATGGGGAGAGGGTTGGGTTTAGGAAGCAAATTTAGCCTCTTTTTATAGTACAAACAGGCTGGATACTTACAGCCCCCAGAGAGGAGCTTTTACCCACCTCAGAGGGGTGAGGTGGGTAAGAGGGCACAGCCTTGAGGAGACTCCTTTTTCCCCCCCTCACCCCCTAATGTGGGTCATTTTCTAGGACATCCCCACGTAGAGGTAAAAAATCTAGAGTTAAGATTATTCACAAGGTTTTATTAAAATTGTGCTTTTTCTGATGTATTTTCTTCATAAATTTTCTATTTTCAACCCCCTGATTTGGAATTGTGAGGTCCCATAAGGAATGTTACTAAAAGAGATCTCACCTGGTTTTACTTTGGTGTCATTTATACTTAGAATCACAGAATCATTACAGCTGGAAAAGCTCTCCAAGATTGAGTCCAACCTTTAACTCAGCGCTGCCAAGGTCACCACTAACCCATGTCCCCAAGTGCCACATCTACACAGCTTTTAAATCCCTCTAGGGATGGGGACTCCCCCATGGCCCTGGGCAGCCTGTTCCAAAGTACACTTCCATTTCCTTGCTCCTTTTAACTCATTCAAGCATCACAGGCATTCCCCAGGTATTCCTGATATCCATCAATGTTTCATGGTTGATTTTGGCCTGTTTGCCAACAGAAAACATGCAACGTTTTGTGACAGAACTTTCTGTAAGGCAGTGGGGGAAAATCCTCAGAGTGATTCCTTTGTGAATCAGCTTTAGTGTGTCTGAAAAAGAGTAGGGATAGATTGGATTTTGGGAAGAAATTTTCTCTGTGAGGGCAGTGAGGCCCTGGCACAGGTTGCCCAGAGAAGCTGTGGCTGCCCCATCCCTGGGAGTGTCCAAGGCCAGGTTGGAGCAACCTGGGATAGTGGGAAGTGTCCCTGCCCATGGCAGGGCATGGAAAAAAAAGGTCTTTAAGGTCCCTCCCAAGCCAAACCATTCTGTGATTCTATGATTTTATGATCTAAAAAAAAAAAAAAAAAAAAAAAGAAAAGAAAAATCTAACTTGGTTTTTATTCTCTTAAAATCCTTCTTTTGCCTCTGTGTGTTCAGGTGAGAGATTTGTATGACTTAGTCACACTCCACTGAGCTTAACAGGCCCCCTGGTTAGGCAGGGCCTGGGCTTTATTTTTGGGTATTGCTGCTGGTTCTCTGGCTGCTCGACCCACCCCCTCAGCATTGTCATACAAAGTGGTTTCCTGCTAATTCCTTTCAGGGCTTAGATGGATTTTGAATCAATCTTGCTGAGAAAGTCAGCCAGACAAAGAGGCAAGATCGTGACAGGGTTAGTCATTTCTGTTTTACCTGAATCAGTGAGTAAGGTGCTTTTTGTCTGTTCTTGCACTTCAAACATAACTTTCATTCTTCTAATTTTTGACAGAAGTTTGGTTTTGGGTATCTCACACCTATGTCTTCCAAATCAATCCTCTGAATCTCTTTCCCAAAGTTTAATATCATCCATTATTCAACACCTTCTATAAGACCAACTTTAAAACTAGTAATCTCTCAGTAAAGCTGTGCAATTAATGCTGAAATACATCTAGTACAGAATTATACCAACCAGTACTCACCATAGCCTTCCCCAGAGCATCCCAAAATACCAACAGCATTCCCTGAAGTCTTGGTTATCAAGATTTCTATAAGATATAGTGGTAGATCCTGCCTCACCTTAGGGGAATTTTGCATTAAAATGCAAAACCACTTTCCCTGCAAATTTAACTCCACATCAGCTGAGAGTGCACCCATTTCGTGCCAAATGTGAATGATGTGAATGCACCTCCAGTGCTGCTTCTTGCCCTGAGCTTTGCCCACTTTGCTCTATCATTTTAATCCCTCTTTAATTGGTCATTTGAGTTACTCTGCAGGCTCTGCTCCCTGTGGTGCCCACCCTGAGCTGGCAGGAGGGTGATGGGGAGCACCCACCCTGGTGACCCCAGCACCAACCACAGCCCCACCTCCTCCCCCCTGTGGAAGGGGAGTTTAACACACTGGAGTTTTCCTCCCTCTTGAGGCATTTTTTGGGCTGCCTTTGGACAAAGCTTTTATTTTGGATGCCTTTACAGTCTCTGTAGCTGCAGTAGTTTATGTTTTATTTGAAAACCTTGCATTTACTACAACATAAAGAGGTCATTATTGTTTATCTGTGCTCACCACTGTTCTTCTTTCCCTCCTCTCTCCTTCCAACTGCTTTCCCAAGTTATCCAGTACATACCAGGCTCACTTATCCCTGCTTGCACCAGATACAGCACAGTTATGTATCTTCCCCCAAGCTCAGTGTCCTCAGAGGAGTATTTAGGTTAAGAACAGTTTATTCCTGGCTGGAACTGCAGCAATTGTGAGCAGGTTCATAAGCCAGGATTCTCCTTCGCTTCAGGCAGCTTCTAAAAGCCAAGGTGATGTCTCAGATGGAATCAAAACTGGAGAGGAGCAGCAGTGGGGGAGGAAACATCCCTGATGCTGCAGCAAGGATGGTCCCTTGGCACTGATGGCCCAGGTGGTGTTTGGGGCAGGGCAGCAACACAGGGGGTGAATAATCCTATTAACAGGCAGAAACACATATGGAAAGCGGAAAATGGTGCAATAAACCTTTAGCTCAGCTGCCTCCAGCAAACAGGGGAAAGAAAAGCTTGTGTGAGAGCTGAGGATGCAGGAGCAGGAGCCTTTGGTGGGCAGTGGGAAGCAAGAGGACACTGAGGAATCAGTCACAGCTCTGCCTCCTGCTTCTCGAGGAGCCACACCTAGACAAGGAGCATTTCAAAAAATCACAGAACTATTTAGATTGAAAAAGACCTCTGAGATCATCGAGTCCAACCTTTGAGCCATCACCACCTTGTCACCCAGCCCAGAGTTCCACATCCAGGGATGGAGGTTCCACCACCTCATCCTTTCTCCCCATAGCTCCACATCTCACCTCCTGTCTGGCCCAGGTGTGTTCCAGGGGGAATGTTTATACAGGTACAGCCTGACTTTATCCTGCTCAGAGCTGCCTGCTGCTTAAACAGTAATAACCACAAATATTCACAGTATGTTTAGCTCCACCGGAACTCTGTCCTTGGAAAAAACTTGTTTGTTTATTTTATGTGAGGTTTTTCATACAATCATAGAATAGTTTGGGTTGGAAGGGACCTTAAAGATCCATTCCAAGGGCAGGGACAGCTTCCACTAGACCAGGTTTTTGCAAAAGAATACATGAATAAAACTGTTCCTATTCCGCTTCTGTGGGAAACAAAGATTCCCCTTGCAAGTAAAAGATCCCTCTGACCAGTCTTTGTGGCTATGCCCTCATCAAAAAGATGCATATGCAGCTGCTCAGGCATTACACAGCTATATAGTTAGTAAATATTGTTATTTAGTTTGGAGTTTTGGGTGGGAAAATTGAGCTAGGACTGAAAATACAGCGGAATAGAGGGACCAGGGTGAGTTTAGGGCAGTGAAATTAGACCTGCACCTCCAGTAGATTCAGAGTGAACAATACTGGAAAAGAGAGGGTTAAGAATATAGATATATGGCTTTTAGCTTTGTATGATAGCTGTAGGAAGGGCTGGATGACCTGTGTGGAGAGGCCTCAGCAATATGTCATCACTAATGATATCAGTGCTGAGGGAAAGGTGGCAGTTTAAGTGAGTGTAACAGGGGTAAAACCTCTAACCCGCTGTGCAGCCCAAGAGCTCTCACTAAACCTCTGCCAAAACAATTGCTGGGAGAGAAATCTCCTCACCACCCAGATCCCTGGTGGCTGCAGAGCTTCCCTGCTATTCCCAGCCTGAGGAAAACAAAGCCATTTGGGGCTAAGTGGCTGAATTCGGGAGATGAGCACAATGTCATCAGCCTGGGCAGAGCTTAAATGCCTCGGGACCAGGGACAGTGCCAGGTGTAAAACAACTCCCAGCAGACACCAGGCAGGGTTTATCTGACTCTAAAGCACTGGAATGAGTTGTGATGGTGGCTGCTGACAGGCATGCCAAGGAAGTGAGGCAGCTGTGCTGGGGGTCAGTCTGGATGCCCAGCATGGCTCTCCAAAGGCTGGGTGTGCTGGCACACAGAGGACAGCCCCACACTGAGAATTAGATGATTGGTTTTCTTTGTTTGGCTCAAGGATGGACTCCTTGGAGTCACAGAATCATAGAATGATTTGGGTTGGAAGGGACCTTAAAGCCCATCTCATTCCAACCTCCTACCATGGGCAGGGACACCATCCACTAGCCCAGGTTGCTCCAAGCCCTGTCCAACCTGGCCTTGGACACTTCCAGGGATGAGACATCCCCAATTTCTCTCAGGAGAGCCTGGGTGTGACTCAGAAACCCCTGCAAATCAGTTCTAGAGAGGAGCTCAGCTCCACCTTCCACCAGGAGAGGTTTTCCAAACCCTGTCCAACCTGACCTTGAACACTCCCACTTCACCCACCTCACAGTAAAGGATTCCTTCCTAATATCCAATCCAAACCCACTTTCTTTCAGTTTGGACCCACCCTTGTCCTGCCATGCCAGTTCCTAATGAATAGTCCCTCTCCAGCTTCCTTGTGGGTTCCCTTCATGGAGCTGTAGGACACTGGGAAAGCAGGGATGGACCATAGATCACTGCACAAAAGGCCAAATTCTGTTTTACCAACACAACTGGGAGTTTTCAGCCGAGGGGTGGGAGCTGGATAGCCCATGTGACACAGCTGTCTCATTTAGGTGATAAAAATCGACATTTTATCAGGATTCCTTCACTAATGGAGGGAGCACAATTTGCAGTGAGGTTTGCTCTGGTCCCGCTGGTTTTGTAATTTCATGGTAGGATTATCAGCAAGTGCTTGAAGAGATGAAGTTGCAGAAACTTCAGTGCTTTTAATCCCTGTTTCTCTCACCAAAGGTACCACTTGTATACACCAAACTCACTGTATACTCTGCTTGAGAAGGAATGTTTGGGAGAGATGGATTTGTAGTGGTGAAGAACATGATGCACTCGGGTTTCAGAAACAGTGACAAATATTGTGTGCCCCAGACAGACCTATTTTTAGTGGACTGACCTCATAACAGACAAGGCAGTGGGACAGGACGAAGCATAAAATGCACAGAAGGAAATAATCAGTAAACAGCTGAAAAGTCCTTTATTTAGCTGTAGGTAACTTGAACAGCTTCTTTATTCCCAATGTTAATCACAGGGATGGGAAGAAAAAAAAAACAAGGTGCTGATCAAAGGTAGTCTTCTCACACTTGCTGACAACCCAGCCCAGCATGTCCTTTGCCCACAATAGAGAGCATTTTCCTCGTTAATCTTTTAAAATCCTCCAATATTTTCCTCTGCCCAAGCCCATGAGCAGTGGAGTTTGAGGAGCTGAACACACACTGTTCCTGTTGGGGGGTGACAGCACCAGCTCTCGTGCTCAGCACCCAACAAGATGTTCTGTCATCAAAGCCCAGCCTCGTGAGAAGGTTCTCAGCAGCTCTGAGACAATTTTCTGTGGGAAGAATTCTTAATTATGTGGGAAAACTGCTGGATCATGGGTCCAGAATAGCCAGGAGTTTAGGCACAGGGTTACAAGCAGTGATGAAACTTCTGCTCTACCTAAAGAGCAATATCTTCTCCACCTAAATGGCAATCTCCTGTATCCCTGGAGTGTCCTAACCCCAGACAGGCTCTGTGGGCAGCCCTACCCCAGGGTTTGATCATTTGGACTCTGGAAAAACCCTCATGAGAAAGGGCTTGATCTCCCCAAGCCAGATTTGCAAATGAATCACTGATCTTTCTTCTTTTCGCACATCAAATGTTTACAGACACGAGATGAGAGCCCTGACTGCTGCACCACCAGCTCCTCTGGGACAGGATATTTCAGCCCTTTCCATGCTGGAATGGGAATGGAGGAAATTACAGCATTTTTATAGCAGAGATTCCTCGGTTTCCATCCAGCCTTCCCCTATTTAATAAGAGATAAGTTCAATAAAAGATTTTTAATAAGTTTTTAATAAGAGATTCCCCCCAGACATCACCAAAGACAGGGACTTGGGATCCTCATGCTTTGGTTACAGCCATGGGAGAGCTTAATTCATTCTCAAATATGAAACAGGTTTCATACTTTTTCTGAAGAGTCTTTTATATAAAATGGATCCTATTGGTGTCCAGAAAAAAATTGAGCATTTAGTTTATAAAAATTAGGCAATGTGTTTTCATTTGTTTGAGAAGTCTCTGGTGGGAGTGTGATGAGAACCCAGGGAGGGTTATTGTGTACCTGGGCAGTGGGTCACTTGTGTTTGTACATGGCTAATAAAAACAGTCATCTGGAAGCCAATTATACCCATTCCCATATTATTACGTTGTATAAAGAGCAAGGACATAACACTCTTTCTCTCATCTTTCTGATGTTTTCCATCTCTTTTAACAAGAGCCTTGGAGCAGATGCTGTCAAGAATTTTAATAAAACAAACTGCCTTTCTGACTGACTCCATCCATTTCTTCTTGTCTTTATAAGCTAAAAATATATTAGAGGGTGTAAGTGAGGGAAATTCCTCTTCTCTCCAACTCCCTCCTCCCCATCCCTCTCTCTCAGTCATTCTCCTGAGCACTGCAGGCTGTGGAGTTTTTTCTCTTGCAGAGAACCCAGAACACAAAGACTCCCAAAATGAATGAAAACATGAGATCATAGAATATTAAAATGATTTGGGTGGGAGGGACGTTAAAGCTCATTTCATTCCACCCCCTGCCATGGGCAGGGACACCTTCCACTAGCACAGGGTGCTCCAACCTGGCCTGGGACACTTCCAGGGATGGGGCAGCCACAGCTTCTCTGGGCAACCTGTGCTAGGGCCTCCCCACCCTCTCAGGGAAGAATTCCTTCCCAATATCCCATCTAAACCTGCCCTATGGCAGTTTGAAGCCATTCCCCCTTGTCCTGTCACTCCATGATTTCATCCCTCTCTGGCTCTCCTAGAGCCCCTTTAGGGCCTGTCAGGCTGTGATAAGATGGAACAATTAATTATCTTTGCAGTCCCAGAACAGGTGGGTGGAAACACCTTTTACCCTCCAGAATAAAAGCAGCAGGAAGTGCTGCCCAGCTGCACTTGATCTGTTAGGCAGAGCTGAGGTTGGGCTGGGAGCTCACCAGGACCTTCCTGGGGGAGAGGAGACAGAGCTGGGAGCAGAAAGGTATGGAAAAACTCAGACTTTTCTTCTTTGTCTCTCTTTGGAGCTCTTAGAGCCTTTGGTAATGATGTTTGCAAGTCCCCATATTTTGTTTTGTGCAAGAGCATCTTGCTGACACTTTGTGCTGCCCTGGTCTGTTGAGAAGCTTCCCAGAGTTATGGTGGGATCTTCCACACCTCTGATGCTTTGTCTCATGCTAGTTTTGTGGGGTTTTTTTTATCTCAAAAGGATGGAGAGCTGTTAAGTACAATGTCGTGATCTATTCTGCTTGGGGTTGTTCTTATTTATTGTGTTTAAGGTACTTGAAGATACTTCATTCTGGGTTTTTTCATGGTGTTTTTATCCTGTATACCCTCGCACTTGTAGAAAGACTTTGTGTAAATAAGAGATTTGTGAAATCTGATATTTGTGGATGCAAATAAGGTCACCTAATCATCTAAATACTGGTGTGTTGCTACAAAGCAAAGTTTAGTGTCCCAGATGTGGTATTTACCACACAGGGAGCTGTGGTTGTAAAACTGTGCCTGAAGTTCTTTGTGGCTTTGCTTCTCCAAGAGATTTTGCCTCTCATATAGAAGATTTAGGCTACACATTTGCCCATGTTATGATCAACTTTGAGTGCAGCCTTTGGGAAAAAGGAATAAAGGAGTTTTTGAGCCAGAGTTCCTGGTATAAGAGCACTCCCTGGGAGTATGGAAGTCAGGAGGGTCTGGCCCAAACAGGAACAGCAGCATTAAGAGGTTTTTGTGTCTTGGTTTCCCTGAGCAAGCTCTAGGAAGGTGAGCAGCACCTGGGCAGGGAATAATAGAGGCCAATCTGTGGCAATCTTCTGGAATAAACTCAATTTTAAACAGAAGGAATTTTGCCTTGTAGTAACATGCAACTAACATGGTTCTGGGGGGAAAACACAAATTTGATGCTATTTTGAAGAGCTGATCCATTTCCACCTACAAGACAAACATCTTCTAATGAATATTTTCTATCTAAACACAAATAGTGCCTTGTGCCCACACCATGCAAACACACAGTTTTGTGTTTCAGGTCCCCTTGGGGACGCTGGCACTTTGTTCTGTGATGGAAATATTTGCTTCAATGGCAAGAAATTAATTTTAGAGTAGCTTATTATACGCCACAAACCTTTTTAATAGTGATCATAAAGCTGGAAGAAAAGGAGAAGAGACATGTCTCCTGTTTGATTTAAAGCACATAAGTTGTTATATATAATTTATCATTTTATCCTCAGCATGGAAGGTAAAACTTGTAATCCGTGGCCATCAGTAGCTCAGCAGCATTTGAAATCTCCAGCTGCATACGTTGG
This sequence comes from Corapipo altera, assembly GCF_003945725.1. Taxonomy (NCBI): domain Eukaryota; kingdom Metazoa; phylum Chordata; class Aves; order Passeriformes; family Pipridae; genus Corapipo; species Corapipo altera. The sequence continues at coordinate 15,439,069 of NW_020884882.1, read as the reverse complement.
TGTGTTTTATTTTTCTTTTTTACACAATAAAACGTGATCTATGGTTGTTGCTAACTTCATATAGGTACTGATTTGGGACTTTTTAGTGTCATAAAACCTCTGAAGCAGAGACTCCTGGAATGTGAAACACTGACATAGTGCCTCTGGAGCACCAAAGCCAAAGCTGGCTGATGAAGATGGGTTATTTGTGGGCAGGTGGTGCCTGGAATCACAAACACTGCAGGCTTTCCTTGCACACACATAAAAAATCCTCTGAACTTTCAGAACTTTATAAATGCTGAGTGTGGCAGTGACAGGTCTCCTCTCTTTGGGGGGAAAAAATAAAGAGAGGGAAGAAGGAAATGTTCCTTCAGAGGAGTAAATACACTGATTTTTAACTCCTAATATTTCTCTGCAAACGGTTGCAGAGCTGCCAAAAGGCCAACTAAGTGTTATTGGCACAGGCTGCAGGGTGTTTGCATCTTGTTTAATCATTCAGCTCCATAAGTGCTGCAGGAATTGTTAACATGGAGCTGCTTGTGCAAAAGCTGCTGGAGGAGCCCTTTCACACCTGCAACAACTGTCTGAATCCAAGGATTCACCCAAAAAGCACTATGGGAATATACTATTTAATATAAAGCCCTGGTCAAGCAGTTGTTTCTGGAACCACAGACTTCCAAAACTTTTTATACAGTGTTACTTTTCCTTTAAAGCTGTGTCACACAGTATAAATAAAAAACAATATCTAAACTAACACTCCTGCAAAACCAAAGTTCAATATAAGCTGTGAACTTGCTTTGCATTTTTCTTTAACGATTCAAATGAGCAACAGGGAGAACTTTCCTTTTTAGGACTTACCTAAATTTTCCTGAAGACTGATGTTTATTGCTTTTACACCTTCAGCTGTCAGGAATTAGGTTAGGCTCTCATTACCCACTTCATCTTTTAATATGCTGCTGAAAGTCATATGAAAGTGCCAAAATTAGCACTGTCATCCTCTGTGTTGTCCGTTTTACTGCAGCACAGAGCTGTGAGAGACTCCAATAAAATACCTGTGGTGTCTGTTCCTGCACAGTCTCTCTGTTTGCCTCAGACCTCACATGAATACAAATTCATTATATAGGGGGTTTTTTTCCTCCCAAGAACGTGCACATTTGGATCACCAGCCATTTACAGACACGCAGCAGAAATAAAGCAGTGAATTTGCTTCCTCCTCTCCCCGTTATGCTGATGAAAATCACTGAGGAAGGAGAGAAAAACCCACCCCAGCACAGGCAGCTCCCCAACATCACTCACACTGCAGCAGACAGCACGATTCTGTACTTACACAGCTGAGCAGGGAAATGTCTCAGGATCTTTACAATTTTCTGCAGGACTGTTCCAGGCTCTCAGCAAGGCACAGCGTTCATCCAGGCAGAACGGAGCCGTATGGAAGGTCTGTGCAGCTGGGAGATAATGGAACTGTTTTCCCAGCTGGGACTACGAGCCTTTTTATCCACTGAGCATTGCGTGGCTCTTCCCTGGAATTAACCGTGAGACACACGGCTTTCCCGGGGTGTGCTCCAGCCAGGACCCACACAATTAGTGCTTCAGGCAGATATAAACAGCTCCTACAGCTTTTGCATATTCCTGTCTGGAAATTTGGGGTGGGTAAGAATTAGCTCTGCGTTGCTCATCCTTGGAGAAAGCTGAGCGAGCGAAAGCGCAGCTGTCGGACCCGGAGCATGAAAGATTAAATGTGCTCTTGCTATTCCTCTCCTACAAATATGAGCTCCTGTCAGGTAATCACAAGCCTCTCTCCCCAAAAACTGGGTCAGGACTCAGCATTAGGTTTAGATGAGGAATGGAAATGATTTTGTTTGGTCCTGGGTCTCACTGAGCTCACAGGATGAGTTGTCACTCAGATCCCATCCCAGCACTGCCTGACCTCATGAAACATTTAACTGCCCTTCCAAATTTTACATATTTAAACAAAAAAAAGGAGGACTTGTTTGTTTAAAGTGGCACAGACACAGATTTTGATAACAAGTGAACTTCAAAACTTCTTAAATTCCCATTTTCCCTCTTAGGAGTTTTTCAGAAGGGATCAAATGCAGAGCTCAGGCAGGAGAATGTCGTTCTGTTAGCGAGCAAAAGTTGTTTGTATCATAGAATCACAGGATATTTTGGGCTGGAAGGGATCTTAAAAATTATCCAGTGCCACCCCCTGCCATGGGCAGGGACGCCTTCCACCAGCCCAGGTTGCTCCAAGCCCCATCCAACCTGGCCTTGGACACTCCCAGGGATCCAGGGGCAGCCACAGCTTCTCTGGGCAACCTGTGCCACCACCCTCACAGGGAAGAACTTCTTCCTGATATCCAGGAAACAGCAGTTTTTGGAATATTTCTGTTATGAAAAGTGCAATTATGCTACAGACATAATTCTTCACAACATTTTTATGCCATGTTGGTGTAAATTCCTTAGTTCGTGATGGGATTAAGTCCCTGCCTACCCAAGCAATGGCAAGTGGAGAGGCTGTCCTGGTCTGATGTTCATTTGCAAAATGGGGACAACAGGACCGTGGGATCTCCTGGGATGTGCCCAGAAGTGCCAAGTAGCCCATTCCATCCCCATGGTGAGCTCTCTCCTCCCGTTCCAGAGCTCTCATAGCCATCCTTCTGATTAACATAAACAATTTTCCACTTCCATCCTGTGAGCTCCTCAAATGAGCTTTACCGACAATTAATTAAGCCTCCCAGTACCTTCTAAAGGAGATAGGCATTATAATTAGCAGCTCTATTTTTAATTAGGAATGAAATTTAAAATGGAATTTTAGGTATTTCCTCATTAAAAATTTCTTTAAAATAATTAACAGGGCTTTCTCTAAGTGGTATCAAGAGTAAATAGACAAAAAGTTGCTTGCAACAGATTTAACCTGAGCTTCTCCTCACCAATTTTAAAATTTTTTAAAAAATCTAGCTTTTTCTCATTCAAAATAAAATATTTTGCTTATGCATTTCTTGAATAACAAGACTGGGAACAGAATTTCTGAGTTGCTGAGGAAATCAATGCTGCTAAAACTTTTCAATTTCCGACCGAGAATAGAGGAAAGTATTTTAGAAATGCTTCTCCAAAAGATCTTCATTTCAAGATCTCTCTGAAGGCAGGCTGAGAGAGTTGGGGTTGTTCAACCTGGAGAAGAGAAGCTTCTGAGAGACCTTAGAGCCCCTTCCAGTGTCTAAAGGGGCTCCAAGAGAGCTGGGGAGTGACTTGGGATGAGGACCTGAAGTGACAGGACAGGGGGGAATGGTCTTAAGGTGAAGGAGAGCAGATTGAGATTGGATATTGGGAAGAAATTCTTCCCTGTGATGGTGGGGAGGTCCTGGTACAGGTTGCCCAGAGAAGCTGTGGCTGCCCCATCCCTGGAAGCCACTTTTGCCATGTCAGAACAGGTTTCAAAACTGTGTGTCCTGGTTCTGACTTGTGTGGGTGATGCTCCAATCAATACCTGGGAGTTTATAATGGAACTGGAAGCTCTTTATCCCCAGGACTGGAATGGCAGCCCTGACTGGAAATAATTGGACAAGGAAATTTAAAAAGTATAAGCAAAGAGGAGTATGGAGGTTTTTATTGAAGTTGTTTTTGATATGTCTGATGGTGTTACTGGATGCAGTTCGTGTTTTGACAACATGGACAAGTGCAATTGTCACTGAACAGCCTTTGTTATCAAGACAATTACAGTGACCTTCATTCTACGGTTTTTTTGTGTTTTCTTCAGGGTTTTGTGTGGAATGTGGTTTTTTGGTTTTATTTTTGTGTATGTGTTTGTTTTGCTATTTTTTTTTTTTTAAGAAAAAAAACCATCTGAGAAAACACCACCTGTGTGTCTTCAGAATTTTAGGGTTGTGTTTGTGGCTGTACCTTGCTGGATGTGAGATATCAAATGAGAGGGTCACATTTTTGCATTGATTTGCCTTGAGAGAGAGGAAAAACTAGGAGCACAGAGCCTGGGAACTGCAATGAACTTTCATTTACTTCACGTCCCAGTTGTGCTGGATGGTCAGTGGATCCATGTCCACCATCTGTGTGGAGGAGAAGACTCCACAGACATCCCTGGCTGCAAGTGCAGGGTACCAGATGTCACCTAATGGGGATCAGCTGCAAGGAGTCATTCAGCTGTGAGTTAAAGAGCTCAGAAAACCAGATTAAAATAGAATAATTCAGCCAACCTCTCAATTTACACAAATCACTGTAGCTACACATGAACTCACTCCTTTCAAGCACGGCTTTGTTTTATCTCACACTTGGCAGCTCTTAGAGGGGAGAGACAGAGTGAGAGGACACGGCCTCCAGCTGTGCCAGGGGAGGGTCAGGTTGGACCATGAGGAGGAATTTCTCCCTGGAAAGGGTGGTCAGGCATTGGAAGGGGCTGCCCAGGGAGGTTTGGAGTCCCCACCCCTGGAGGTGTCCAAGGAATGACTGAACGTGGCACTCAGTGCTCTGGGCTGGGGGACAGGGTGGGGATCGGGCACAGGGTGGATCCATGGGCTGGGAGGGCTTTTCCCACCTCAGTGATTCTGTGTAGGGTCATGGTTTGGGAAGTGCTTGCAGAGTTTCCTATTCCCTCTGCAGCCCCATCTCTGCACTGGCACTGGTGCCAGCACAAGGCTATCTCCTAGTGGCACTGCCAGTCTTTGTGATCCATGTTTTCCATCATTTTCATGAAGCTGCTGCAGCTTTTATAACACTGACTGATACCATTTGTTGTCAATGTATTTATTTCCCCTTGTGTGTTCATACTTCTGCAAGTCCCCAGTGACTCTGGATCATTATTTTATTTCTCTAGTCAAGGCACAGTTTTCCCCAGACCTCTGGGAACCCCAAATGCCAGTAGGTACCACCCTGTGCTGTTCAATAGAGTCTTATAAAACTCACTTATGGTACTTCTAGGAGACCTTCTTAGCTCTTCCTCCTCATACATTTTGCATTTTCCATGTTACATGTCATTATCACAATGTAAGAAATTGTAAGTAATTTCTGTTCTAATACTGAGCATTAATTCCTGAATTAATGAAATGGGAAAGGATGTGTAATTCCTGCCAACCTGCCTTAGGACACCCTTCTTCATTTATTCCTCAGCAGTTTCCTGCAGTCCTATTCCACTTGTACCTTGAATTCCATGGAGCATTTCAAATTTCGTATATTAGACACTTTTGCCAGATATTCATCCCCCATCTTCTGTTTTGTACCAATTTTACTTTTGAAAACAACGGTTTTCTGAGGAAAACTGGGTCTGCAAAAGCTGAGAAATCTTGACTGGGGAGTTTTTCCACTGATTTATGTGCATTCAAATGGACTCTATAGTTCTTAAACTTCCCACCTTCCCTGAGAAAAATCAAATGTTGCTGTGCAAGATGAGAATTGCCTTTTGAATAACCTGCAAATCCATTTTTAATCTAGATTTTTAATATGTTGGGGAGGGTGACTAACGCTCAGAGTGAAAGCACATTAAAGTCAAATGTGCAAATATTAAACCCACTGAAAATTGTAAATTATTTTATGCCTTTGCACCTATATTTGTACTTGAATATCTAAATAGTAAGGGCTTAATATCTACTCTGAGCCACAATCTCAGCTCCTCTCTGAGGTGAGGTCCTGTCAATCTCCTTTCCTCAAACCATAGAGGTCTGACCAACCCATTTAGTGCAAATAAGCCTGAAAAAGAGAGAGAAGTGCTCAGAAATCTGCTGTGGCAGGATGGGAGTCCCTGAATCCTCCTCTGTGTTGGAGCATTGATGGGCTTCAGGGGCTTCAAACAGAGGGTGATGTGGAGGGGCACAAAATTAAAGGAGATTTTGGTGGTAACTGGAGTAGATTCTTCAGGTTCTGCAGTAAAACTTTACACCTGTAATACTCATTTAGAGTTGTCTTTGTAATCTTATTTTGACTTTTTTTTATAGACAGTACTATCATGGAGTTGTGACTTCTATAATTCCCTGACTTGCTTAAATATCTGCTTAAATATCACAAGGTGGGCAGGAGGTGGGAAGAGAGTTTGGTTTGGATTCCAGGAGCAGCCCTGCCCAGAGCTGGTCTGGGAGAAACCCTTCCAGTGGTGCCAGTCTCCAAACCTGAGTGGAGACTGTGACAGTGCCTGTCCCTCCCAAGTTCTGTCAATTTAACCCTTATCTAAGAGATAGAATCCCAAATTTCATGGGAGTCTTCTATGATAATTTTAATGTCAACATGTCCTCCCTGTTGATGAGCCTGGTTCCATTGCCTAAATACAGTCAGCATGTTTCTGTGTTTGCTTTCCTAGAGGTTATAAATCAACCTCCCAAAAAAGCACAAATCAAACAAGAAAAACCCCCTCACCGATGAAAATATTATTTCATTCACATCAGGAATGTGAAGGCAGCAACGATGCTTTAATTCCCAGGATTTACTGGCTAAAACTTGCTGAAGGATTGAATAAGAGCTGTAACGATTGTCAGGAGTTGCATCAAGGAAAGATCTGTCACCAATAAGGTATTGAACCAAACATCTGCTTCCTTGCTCTCCATCTGGAGCAGGAGTGCAAGGAAGCAGTGAATTCTTGATTATGGAGACACAGGTTGGGGATTGTTAAAAATTAAACTGATAGAGACAATAATGTAGCTACACTTGACCAGGTAGATGACTTAGTATTACAGTTAATAGTAAGGTATTTGGAATTAAAAATCTATATATGCTGCATCATAATCGTAGGTCCCACAGAGATAGATTATAAGTGGATTAAAATGAGCAAATATATTCACTTTTTCTATGTGATTTTTGAATCCTTTAAAGATTTGCCTCTCACTGCTCAGCCCATTTCAGCCCTGGAAGAAAATGCTGTGTGTAAACTTAAAAACAAATGTGTTTTCATGTAAAAGAAGGAAAGAAAAAAAAATATGGATATTTCCTCAAGAACTGTAATACCAGGACAAGGGGGAATGGCTTCAAACCGAGACAGTGGGGTCAGCTGGGATATAGGGAGGGAATTCTTCCCTGTGAGGGTGAGGAGGCCCTGGCACAGGTTGCTCAGAGAAGCTGTGGCTGCCCCAATTCCTGGGAGTGTCCAAGGCCAGGCTGGAGCAACCTGGGCTAGTGGAAGGTGTCCCTGCCCATGGCAGGGGATGGAATGAGATGAGCTTTAATGTCCCTTCCAACCCAAACCATCCTGTGATTTTCTGATATTAATGTTAGAAAAATGTATTAAAAAAAAACCCTTTAAGCAGGGCTGCTCCTTGCCCTCCCTCATTATTGCTCCCTTTCCTTCCCTTTAACCTGGTGTGAATGGCAGAGCTGTTGGATCAGTGGGAGAAGGAATTTCCCCAGCTCTGCTTTTATCCAACCACTTTCCCCCAGGGCTCCCCAGGCCAGTGTTGGTGCCTTTGACCCCATTTGATCTAATTGAAAACATAAACAGTGGAGTGTCCGTGTTACAACACTCACTGTGATATTGGCTCTTCTTTTAGGTAACCACTACATAAAATCCACTTATTAAAAATGTATACAGGAGAACAGTGGGTGGAATTTTATAGATCTGGTTTTACTGCAGAAAATGTAGTTATTTGGACATCTCCAAAGCTGTAAAGCTGTACCTGGGTTTTTACAGCACTCACTGAGCTTAGATGAATTAAAACATAACATTTTCCTACCTCCTCCTTTGGATTATGGCTGAAGACATTTTTCATTTGGGTTATTGGTTTTGGGGTTTTTTTGTTGTTTTTTTTTTTTTTTTTTAATTTCAAGTGGCAAACAGAAAATATTCCTCTTTCTAGTTGTAGGTAATTTTAATGAGGAATATAATATTCAGACAGGGATTGTCTGTACAAAGTCACTGTGAGATGTTTTGTATAGAAATACCCCCGTGTTGTGACACACTGATTTCTTGTTTTCTGACAGTGGTATAATTTGCTTTAAGAATTGTTTCAGTCGTTTCCCAAATATTTCTTATGCGGCCTTGGAAAGAAATAATTGAATTTTGTAAAGTTATCCCAACTCCCATTAGGATGAAAAAGAGCTCTCTTTATGTAATCCCATCAACTTCCTCCTCAAAGATCAGCTTAATTAAAACTGCTCTCTTAAAACAGACCATCACTTATGATTATAATGAAGTTGAATGAAAACCAACTAATGAAAACTAACTGATGCAGGTTAGTTTTTGTAGCACAAATGATCATTTCTTGGTGCTGTTGCCCTGTAGAAGTTCAGTAAGAGGTGCTGTAATCAAGGATCAGTCTGGATTTTTGTTTTAAACCCCCAATATATTTCAGGGGTGCACATAAACCTACAAGGATAAATCTTGCAAGGGCAACAGCTTAGTTGAAGGCAAATCCCAGCTCAGGAAGGGTTTTATTCCTGCAGATTCTTCCCAAAATGGTGGAGAAAACCTATAGGAAATTTGCTGTGAATGTCAGCTCGTGCTCATTCTCCTGTTTGGGGTTTTTCCAGGGGTGATATAAATAGATAACAAACCTTACAAAGAGCAGCAAACAGTGAGACAGATTTTCATTACTGTAGTCAGATACTACCATAGTTTTTATAGAATTACAGAGTCATTCAGGCTGGAAAAAACCCCAAGATCATCAAGTCCAACCTTTGGCTGAACACCACCATGCCCTCTAACCCTTATCTCCAAGTGTATTTCTGGGATATAACCTTACAGTTTTAGAATACACTTTTAGAAGTGGCTATTTCAGAAAGATATTGGACCATTTGATTTTCAAGGACTCCTTAAAACAACTGTATTTAGCCCATTCTATTTAATTGGAATTCAAACGGTTCCCAGCAGTTTAACACCCCCTCACTCTCCCCATAACGTGACCATTTGTGTAAATCTTTGTAGGGAGAGTCCTTTCCCACTATCCAAATCGTTATGCATCTTTCAACAGCAGTGGATTTTATCAGACTATTAAAAATAAATTATGCAGGCTTTGTGCCACACAATCAAATCTCTGCTTGTTAAGCATTTAGTGCCAGTGATCAAACCCCCTAAATGTCAGCGAGGTCAGAGCCTTGCTGTGTTACCTGAATAAAAGAAAAGCTTGTCTTGTGGGCTGATGAGCATTTTCATGTATAAAAGTGTTCAGAATAAAACAATTAGGGGAAACATTCACTCAGGAATTGTGGTGCTTCTTCCAGAAAACTGCAATTGCAACTATGAGGTAAAAAGTGTGAGGAAAGGTTGGATTTGATCTTGGTGGGTTTTTTTCAGCCTTAATGAATCGATGAAATGAGGGGCATTTGGTCCTTTTATAGGATATTTTCTAATCCCAGGGTTGATTCTAGACCCTTCCTTTTGGTTTTAATGTTGAACACTGAAATCCAGAGCTCCCCATCTTTGAGCAGTTTGCCTTCAGCCTCTGTCACTGCTCTTCTAAAAACTTGGTTCCCAGATTCCTCCTGATTTTGTGAAATTTTACATTTTGAAGGAGTCAGCTCTGCACCTATTTAACAAAATTTTGCAACTACAACATGAACTGTTGAAGAGCCCCTGGATGGGGCTCTGAGCAACCTGGTCTAGTGGAAGGTGTCCCTGCCCATGGTGGAGGGTTGGAACTGGGTGGTCTTTAAGGTCCCTCCCAACCCAAACCATTCTGTCACTCTATGAAATGGCACAAAGTGTTATCACCCACAATTAAAACCCAACAACATTGATTTAACTGATATCAGTGCAACTAATCCTGGACAAAATCTCCCAGCCTACTTCTTCAAGAGAAGACAGGAATGATTTACCAGGGTCTCTTTCCACACAGAGATGTTCATATTATGTTTAGTTGCACCCATCCCCTTAATGCCACTTATTTCAACTTGCTTATGGGAATTGTTGCACCATTTTTTCTCCTCTTGGTGCATAAACTGTAGTGAAAAAGCAAACATCTCAAATTAACTTCCCAGTAGCTCATTTTAATTTCATCTTGAGCTGCGAGAGGACTGATAACCTAAATCAGCCTGATTGTTATTTCAACCAGTAAACATCATATATTATCCTCTACATATCTCTGTAATAGCCCCTGCCTAATCCTTTAGGCTCTGCCTATTCTTCTAATAATTTATCTATTATTGCTACCATTGTTGAAGCAACAGGGGAACACAGAATTTTTTGGGACCTTAAAGATCATCCAGTTCCGTGGGCAGGGACACCTTCCACTAGCCCAGGTTGCTCCAAGCCCAGTCCAGCCTGGCCTTGGACACTTCCAGGGATGGGGCAGCCACAGCTTCTCTGGACTGTTTAAAACTACCAAGAGGTAGAACAAGGTCACTGTGACAAATCCTCCATTAAGAACACACATGATCATAACTAAACTCAGGAGAAATGATCACCTGGGTTATCATGGGGTAAAGCTTCTCACTTAAACTCTTGCTTTTTATTTGCAATTTCTGATGTCTAGTGAAGAATTAAATTAAGAAGTGTAAGAGCAAAATTATCTCAGGAAAGAGACTATGTCATTGTGACTTTTCAGTGGCAAAACCCTCTTTAAACACAGGTTGGTATCCTGGGTTTGGGCTGCATATGGGAAGGGCAAAGAAATATTAGTGTAGTTGCACACACAGAATGAGGAACAAATATTTCCAAAGATGCAGATTTGAAAAGCCCTTGGAGTTCACAGCTCTTGGAATGAACTCATCCAACCCTTGCCAGAGACTCCCTCATCCAGCTTCCCATGTTCTGCCTCACTCCAGCAATAGTTCTGGAAGTCACTGGCAAAGGATTCACCAGATCCCCTTGCAGAGACTTGGTGCATAAAAGTTAAACTATTATTACCACCAGTAATGGATTTATTCCTTTATCTCTAGTCATAAATGTCTGTAATTTGGATCTCTGATTGCAACCTTGTTCTGGAAAAGGTCAGTGTTATGGAGGTTGTAACTGTCACCACAAAAGGAGTCCTGGTGTGGAGTCTTTAGCTAAAATTCATGTTTCCTTGATTGCCTTGATGAAGAGAATTGCCACAGATTTGCACCAAAGCAGCACATCCTTTCATTCACTGGAAGCAGGACATCTCTTGGCTGCTCAAACTTCCTCTGGCACCAGCAGAAAATCAGAACTAAATATCTGAAAGTGTAATTCAATCTATTTCTCTCAATGTTGCCAAGGACAGGAATGGTGTTTCTGCTGTCTGGTGTGGGGGAGAATAAAGACAAAGCTAAAAACCCAGTTTGACTGTCAGTAATGCTGGGCTAGAGAGCAGTTGGAACTGGTAATACTGGGATAGAAGATTTTGGGCTAGACAGGAATATGGAATGGACAGAAGGAGGGAGGAAGTGTGTGTCTGTATTATTGCTGTGTTCAGACAATTAGATTAATTATTCTCCACCGGTTTCTGAGGAATGAGTCTGCTTAAACATCAGACCTGTGTCCAGGTCAGGGATTAGCACCAGGCAGGACTAAAGCCTGTGAAAACCTCATTAAGGATGGTGATGGGGCCTTTTGTGAGTACATCCAGCACAGATCTGCAGCTGCAGCTCAACAAAGAGGAGCCACGTTGTTCCTGAAGTGCTTGTCATGAATAGGTTTTATCATCCTCAATCCCATAGGAGGAAAAAAAACCCCAAATGTGCCTATTGATGGTGTGAGAAGCAAGTTGTTTGACATGCAATCCATCTGGCTGGAGTTCCAACAGCTGAGGGATGGCTTTTCCCCTTTCCTGGGCTCCACATCCCAGGTTCTCAGGAGCTGGGTTGGTCCCCAGAATGAACCACCCTGTTCTGGAGGTGGTTTGATTTAGGTCCAGCCCTGCAGGCTCTGTGGAGGAACCCAGCTAGATAGAGACACCCAGTGCAGGGGGAGCAGTGCTGGTTCTCCTCTGCCACGAGCACTGGGGAGATGCTGGGGCACGGTGCTGGTTGCCAACCACCATGGAAAAACCCTTGGCAAGCAGGTCTGCTCCCTGTGGATCATCCTGCTGCCAGGGAGCTGCCAGCTGGGCCATTGGCACGCTGGTGACTCCTTAGGAAAAGGAAACAACAGTGCCAGAGGCTCCCCAGATGCCCAGGACTTGATCTTACTTCTGTCATTGACAAACCTGATGAACTGAGAGGTTTCAAGGTCAAAACACAGAATAAAACCCCAAACTCTCTCAATCTCACACGCTGCCTCAGATTTCCAAATCTTGGATCAGTGCCTTTTGGGATCATTGATAATACTGTGGTCTTAGAGAGGTCAAGACTACTTGTGAAATGTTGATTAAAAAGTTGATTAGTTGGCTGATTGGATGTGAGGTTTAGATGTGGATTATATTTAAGTATCAGCAGTAGTTAGGAGAAATTTATAGCATGTACTAAGCATCTCAGTCATAGCAGCTAATGATATTTCAGTCATAAAACCTTCCTTTCAGGTGATAGTCCTCACCATTACAACAAAAGTTTAATCAAAGGATTTAAGACTCTTTCTTCTTGGTTTACAATCTTCAATTCCTTTTCCCTCTGGAAACCTTAAAAAGAACTGCAAGAAATATAAATTTTAGGAAAGGAAATCAAGCTCCAGTTTTAATCCCAATAAAATTACTGAGAGTGTTCCAGAGAATTTGTACATGAGCACATCAAAACACCTTGTAAGTGTATTTATCTTCATGTCATGCCCATGAAAAAGGAATCTTCCACAGTCTCAATCTAACAGGAGAAACCCAGGGAGTGGCCAGGGGCTGGTTTCACATGACTCTGACATGGCTCTTGTCCTCTGCTCTGAACTGAAGTCCTTCCCACCACCACCAGATCCCAAAATCACCTAAATTCCATTGGTAACTCAGTGTTTAGTATTGAAATTTTCCTACCTCTTCAAAACTAAGACTTAATCAAGTGCAGTTTTTAGGTCTCAACCTGCCTGTCCTTGAACAAACTGCACAAAGAAGATGAAGCAATTTGGAGCTGCTCTTTAATAATGTTTAAAGAGACAAATCTATGTCCCATCTCACAGAAGCCTTTCCACAGTCCCTGGACACTGGTGCTCCATAGTGCTGGGTGGGCAACTGGGAATCCTGGGCAAAAGTAGAGCAGCTCCAGTTCTGCCCAGAAAAACAGGGGTTTTTCCTGGATGCTGAACCATAACCTTGGCCTAGTTTAAAAGAGATCTCTGGCAGAAGGAAAACAGAAATTTGAACTTTCTGAGAAATGATTTGTTCCTTAGTCCCTGAGGTGTTTCCTGCCTTTCCAAGGAAACCTGAGGCACATTTTAAACTGAAGAATCCCTGACCAGAACCACTGCCCTGCAGAAGCCCACTTACACAGCCAGGGGTCGTTTTCCCTGGTGGAAAAAACTCTGGGTCTGGGTCTTTAGGAGGCTTTTTTTCCAAAATGACAAGGGCAAAGTGTAACCAGGCAACAAAACACCAACATTTAACCACCCACTGCATGTTTTCCCACAGGGGTTTGGGAGAGCTCCGGTCAAAATATGTAATTCCTACGTCTACTCTGAGCCGATGGATCATTTCCTCCCCCATAAAGGACCAGGAGCTGTTTAAAATACCTGATGAATACTGAACAAAACACAGAGTGAAAGGTTATGAGAGGTTACCAGTAAACAAATTCCTCTTGATGTTCAAGAGCTGATTTAGGTACAATCTGGTTTTTACTCCAGCAAAGCATCGTTTCCCTCCCAATAACCTTAAATAATGGATATGCACATCAAAATGCCTGTTGCCATGTGGAATAACCATCCTGTTAGTGGAAATGGTGCACAGTGGTAGTTTTTGAGGACACAGGTAGGGAAAAATCCATTTCAGTTCTTTTACTGCAAGTCTAAATTTCCCTTTTTATCGTTGCAGTCTCGTATAACTTCGTCACTTACAACCAAGTGCTGTGATATGCAACAGGAGCTGCATTTTTCTGCACTTGAAATTATAAATGACACCTATATTTGGGTGCTTTTTGATTTTATTTCTGCTATAGGTCTCTTTCTCCATGCATAATTCATGGCTTTAAATGCAGTTACTGAACATTTTTGCTATAGCACTTAATCCCCTCTCTACCTTAAAGGAGATATTTGATCTTTAGAAGGATTTGTTTCTCGAGACAACTACAGCACTATTTAATTATTTCTGTTTCAAATCAAGCCAACATCATAGACAACATTCTTCCTTAACCTCAGTGGATTTGCTTTTAATAGCATAAAAGAAGTGTGGCTCATAAGACTCAAATTCTTCTATTTTAATCCTTTTTCTGACCTTGTCTTCTGTAATCTTTGGTAACTGTACCCAAAAAAAAAAAATTCCTCAGTTTCTTCTTCTATAATAAAGTCAGAACTATTTTTTTTTTTACCCAGATTACAGTGATTTTGATCCCAGTTATCCATATTTTTGATTGCCATTAACAAGGAAGATTTCCATGCCTGCAGATCCAGCCCGGGCTGTGTCAGATTACAGGCAACATATTATGCAAACCACAGTTTACCCATCACTTCCTATGTGCAATTATGATTTAAAAATACCCAAATCCATTGAACAGTTTAAGGCATGAATTAGGGATGAGAAATGCTGATTTCTGCCTCAGAACTTGAACGCCCACCTTGGAACACGGGGAGTTCATTGACTGCTCTCAGTGAAATCCCAGCTCTGGTGACACTCCAGGCAAAGTTTCTCGCTGTGAATATTTAAACTGAAATTGTCTCTTTGCAATGGCAAAACAGCTCTCCTCACTCCTTGATGGTGATGGAATCATAATGACACCAAACATTTAAAAATCATACTTTCTGTCTTTAGAAATAAAAAATAAACACCAGTTTAGTGATCACAGGTGCCAAGACTGATTTAAGTGCATGTGGGAACACAGCCAAAATCAAGTGATTTTGGATTGATTCGTTATAAAATTTTCTTTGTAAAAACTTTGATTCGTTTTTATATTTTTCCCAGTCACTAGAATATAAACAGGCCCAATTCATTCCAAAAATCCATTTCTTGAGGACCTCAAAAGCTGATTCTTTCTCCCTGTTTACTCATTTCTACTCAATAAATCTTCTCAAAAAAAAAAAAAAAAAAAAACCAACAAAAAACCCCAAACTATTCAAAGAGAGCAGAGCATCAGTAGCATTTTATTTCAAACAAAAGAAGAAAACAAACCCAGGTTGAAAGCCTGAATTTCCTTGTTTCCATCCCTCCTTTGTTTTGCTTTGGCTCTTTAAACGCACCTGTTCCCAAGGGGGAAGAAAAATCTATCTTGTCCAATTGCCTTGCTGTTAAAATCTGCAACGGACTCCAACAGCTTTATAGAGGAGCAGGATGGAGGGAGGGATATTTGTCCAGGTATTGATCCCTCCTGCAGGATATCGTGGCTTTGCTGGGGATTGGGAATCTCCAAAGCTTCTGATGGGGTGATTTCTGCTCCCCTGGCAGGAGGAGATTGCTGCTTTTTGTCCATTTAATTGCCTTGAAGATTTAGGTCTAGATTTTAATCTCAGAAGGGCGATATACCTCAGACAGAGGAGGAAAAAAAACGGTGCTAATGGGTATGCAGGAAACATCCCAGCAGCGTTTTCCATGGAACAAACAAGGCAGGACATGGAGCTGAGATTAGGATTGAGGTTTAGATGGAGAACCCTGCAATGAGCTCTTCATGATTTCCGTACTATTGGTCAAAATCTGCTGTGTAATAATCTTAATAGCTCTTTAAACATATACATGCAGGGATCTACAAGGCCTTTCACACCTAAATACAGGTTGTACCTTTATTCCTTCCCCTCAAAAATGTAAAATTATTTTCCACTTCTTAAACACCGATCTGTAAGTCACGGTGCCCAACTCTGGAGTTTTAATGCCAGCATTAATTTTATTTTCTTTGCTGTTTACTTGGATTTAGCCATGATCTAGTGATCTGATGGAAGGTGTCCCTGCCCATGGCAGGGGGTTGGAATGAGATGTTTAAAGTCCCTTCCAACCCAAACCATTCTAGGATTCTATGGAATAGCACTAGTAGAAAAAAGTCTTTAAGAGGATAAAGAAACTCCACTGCTTTTCTTGGAGTGCTTATCATGATCTGTCAGCTAAACACACTGCCTTGTCTTTCCTATTGATTCCAGGTTCAATCCATGGGTAATGTACTCCTGGTGCCCTGCCTGGGCCAAGGGGAAATCCCTCAGGGACCGCCAAGGTTATGATTCTTGACTGCAATTTAGATTTTAAAATATAAATTCATCATTTATCCTTTAAAAATATAAATTTATTATTTATATCCCCCCCCCCCCCCCCAACAGTGATATTATCTGTAGGCAGGTGTCGTTGCAGTTCCAGCTTTGGCATGTTAAAGAGACCAGTGCTGGGCAGGAGATGGATGACACTGCTTTCCTGTCAGGTTTTGGTGTCTTCCCTATTACATTGATTGGCTTGAAGCATCTCTTTATTTATATATATAAAATATAATTATCACTCATTTGGTTAAAGCAGGGAGCACAGGCAGAGTTGAGGCCACCAAATATTCCACCTCTCTGGCCATGCTACATATTGAAGGATGGACCAACATCATGGAATCCCAGAAGGGTTTAGGTTGGAAAGGATCTTAAAGCTCGTCCAGTGCCACTCCCTGCCATGGGCAGGGACACCTTCCACTAGCTCAGGTTGCTCCAACCTGGTCTTGGACACTTCCAGGGATGGGGCAGCCACAGCTTCTCTGGGCAACCTGTGCCAGGGCCTCCCCACCCTCCCAGGGAAGGATTTCTTCCTAATATCCAAACTAAATTTCCCCTCTTTCAGTTTGAAGCCATTCCTTGTCCTATCACCACGTTTCCTGATGCTGAGCCCCTTTCCAGCTTTCCCGTAGCCCCTTCAAGCCCTGGCAGGTGCTCTGAGGTCTCTACACAACCTTCTCTTCTCCAAGCTGATCATTCCCAACTTTCTCAGCCTGTTCCATGGGGGAGGTGCTCTCCTCCCTCTGTATCTTCAGGATGAACAAACCTTCCAGTTGTGTTTGGGCCCGGGACAAATTCTCCCAGGACATCACATTGCACATAAAATTAGGAACCTCATAAAAAAAACCTCAATTTTTTTACAGTCCATAACGTTAACAAGCCTGAAGAAATTTGATAAAAAAATTTTTTGGATGATTTGTATGAACACTAAAGCTTTTTTCTTTCTTTTTTTTTTCTCCCCCAATTGTTGCTACTGAAGTCAGAGTGTGTTTGAAGATCTGAAACTTTTCTTTTGAGGGGAAAGTTGCCTGCTTGTTCTTTTTCTCATGCTGTGTTGACATGTTTTCATCAGCTACATCGTGTTACTTCTTCTACATTAAAGCCTAATCACAGACTTGGAGTTTGCAGTTACCAGCTACAAATAGAAAGATTTCTCCCTCTGAGACCATAACCTTCCTCAAGCAATTTTCCACCTTTATGCAGAGGTTTTTTTTGTTTCATCAAAGGTTTTGTTTGGGTTTTTTTGGTGTTTTGTTTGGTTTTTTTTTTTTGTTTCTTACCATCTGCCTTGCAATTAAGCTATTTAAAAGCACCCACATCAAAGAAGTGCTCTGGTTCTCTACAAATAGACCTCCCTGCTGCACTGCAGAAGGGACAAAAATAATCTCCCCGGTTCCAGAGTTTAGAATGATGAAATAAATATTTTTCCCTGCTATTTTTTATTGACTTACAAAAAAAAAAAAGTGTGTCTAAATAAAACAATTCTTTACTGGAGAAAACACAGTTGGACAATGAAAATCTATCCAGCAGCATCTATATTTTTTTTCTGCATGCATAAATGATATTATAAAATTCACGGTAGTCTTTATATTTCTTGTGGGCTTTCTTCAACTTTTTTGTTGAATGGATTGCCTTTATTAAAACCATGATGATCTCATACCTGTATTACATTTATATTTATTTTTTTTATGGAGAAAGCTCATTGTGGCCTGAATGTTATTTCCAGCATTCAGGTTTTACAGAGTGTGGAGAACAGGAAGCTTTGAAGTAAGAACTGGAAGATTAAGGTTGAAGAGCAAATTTTAGAATGCTGAGCCAGCCAGTATTTCACACTGTTGTTATGAGGGTGTTGTAGGGATGAGCTCTTCAAAGGATGCAGTGCTTAATCAACAATGTTCTACTGAATGTAAGGGCAAAGGAACAAAACTTGATTAGAGAAGCTGCTTAAAATAAATGTATTTTTCCCACTTCATAGAATTAATAGTTTGGGTTGGAAGGGACCTTGAAGATCATAGAATTCCAAACCCATTCCATGGGCAGGGACACCTTCTACTAGACCACAGTGTCCAACCTGGCCTTGGGTGCTTCCAGGGATGGGGCAGCCACAGCTTTACAGTACAATTATATATTATAATTATAGTAGAATGAAAACTCACAGAGAAATAAGACATGCATAAAATTCAGCATCTCAGGAAAAATATTTGCAAAGGTGAGAAAGTGTAGATGGTTCCTGTGATGTGACAACAAAGCACCTGTGTAAAAGGGACCAGAACTTGCAGGTAATTTGAGTTAACGTTTCATTGCCCAGGTGGGTGATGTTTTGGAGTGACCTCCCTGAACAATCTCAAACCAAGCTGAGAAAATGTGATTTTCTGTTGTCTTCCTCAGTGACCTCTGCTGTCAACTTAGAAAGTAAGTTAATCAGAGTGTGTTTGCTTTATTCAGAGAGTAATGTTTTCCTTTTGGCACGTTATGTTTTATTTCAACAACTAATGGTCTGAATTATTAAGTAAAAGACAGGAATTTTGCAAATTCCTATTTTTTCATTATAACCAGATAAGTTGACCGAATTGGGCTCTTCCAGCTCCCCTGTCACAGAGGCACAGAGTCGAGCAGGTCATTGTTTTAAACCTGATATTCAATCCTCAGGTGCTCCCTAAGGATTTCAGATCAAGTGTCTGTGGGCTGTTCTCAAACTGGGAATAAGCTGAGACTACAGAGGTGAACCCAAAACTCTTTGCTCTCCTTTCCTGAGTGAGTGACAACACCATTTTCCACTTGAAGTTTTGTTTTGGAGCTTTAACCATCCTTTGTTTTCTAATTTAAATTCCCCTGGCAGCATTCACACACAACTCTCCAGAGTTTGCCCTGATTTATCTAAAGGAATAAAGGAATTATTTTCCACCAGTGGCTTTTTTCTACCCAGCAATTAAAATTTCTGCCATCCTTCTGTAAGACAAGTGCAGGGGCCTTTTGACCTCGAGAGCAAAACTTCAGCCTTAGAAGCCATTTAAAAATCTTTAACTTCCTAGACATTTAGCTGCTCTTTTTTTTATTTGTATTCATTTTGAAACCTTCAGCTGCCTTCTGTACCCCCCAGGTGTGAAGCCAGTGATCTGCAATAACCCATCCCTCTCCTTAGGGTCACTCCAGATTTACCACCAGGTTGTTCCCTTGTGGAAATCACGTTGTTCTTCCTTTGCAGTTGCTGAACAGAGATCAGTCACTGCATGGAAATTCAGCTTGTGGTGATGTGAGGGATTTTATCCAGCTTTATCCAGCCGGTGTGGATGGTGCCTTATGATCTAAGCCACTTGGAATCACCATTCCTGGGGATTTGACTCACTTTTGGATTTTTATGTTTCCATGGACCACCAAAAAGTTATCAACTCTGAAGCAAGAAGAACAGAGGTGGTGTAATTTGTTACCAGCTTTGCCTCGTAACACTTTTCCCCTTTTTGCTTTCATTCCAGTGATTGCAAGTTACCAAATTTCAGTTAATTGCCAAATTTTGAGAGAATTGGGCTGAGTGTTTTCAAAGCTGTGTCAGGGCTGTGGCAATCACTTTGTTGCTGTGTGGTGGCTGTCTCAGAAGCTTCCCTGAGATGCAACTTCCATGCAAATGAAGGAGCTGGTGTTTGAAGGGCTCTGTGAAAGCTCAGATCAGAGGTGTCGTCTCTGTGCTCTTCTCGTCTGATGTCACTTCACAATGAATTTGTTTTCACACGTCATTTTCCTTTGGATTTCTCCCTCGTACTCCAGCCTTGATCCAAAGCTTATTTCAGGCAGGAGAAAGATGTCTAATGATTTCAGGGGAACGTGTCTCCACGTGAAGGAAAAGGAGCCAAAGAGTTGCTCCTGTCGATGCTGTGCTCATGTCCTGTCCCATCAGCCTGCCAGGATGACCCACGGCCAATTAGGCTCCCTCCTCTTCTCTGAGATTTCCTCTTCTTAAGGAATTCCTTTAAAAGGGGGTTATAAAAAAGAGGGAGAATGATGTTTTACACAGGAGAGGCTTAGATTGGATATTAGGAAGGAATCCTTCCCTGGGAGGGTGATGAGGCCCTGGCACAGGTTGCCCAGAGAAGCTGTGGCTGCCCCATCCCTGGAAGTGTCCAAGACCAGGTTGGAGCAACCTGAGCTAGTGGAAGGTGTCCCTGCCCATGGCAGGGGGTGGCACTGGATGATCCTTAATGTCCTTTCCAACCCCAACCACTCTATAATTCTTCTTCTTCAGAAATCTCTATTTTGCAGTTTCTCTGCCCCCCAAAAAAGCTTCTGCCTTTCAACCTTGTGATATTTCGTGTGTCTCAAATTGCATCAAGTAAAAAAAACCAACCCAGACTATCCATTCTCTGTCAAGTAACTCTAACATAAAAGCAAAACCAAAGATATTGTAGCCTCTGTACTACTAGAATTGCATAGTAACATTCTCATTTGAAGTCAATGGGGCTGAAATCTGTGGAGCTGAAAGGGTGGAAGCAAGGACAGGGTTTGCTCCACTGGTGCCTGTGATACATTGCATGTCTGAGGTGAATTTCCAAATCTCCTTCAGCAAAGTTTTACAAAATTATAAGTAAAGGTTGCCAGGATGAGGACCATAAAGTTTAGCAGTTCTGAATAATGCAAATGAATACATATCTTAAAATAATATGTCTAAAAAGTCATGGAGCATCACCATGGCTCGATGCTGGACTTGTATTCAAGTGTTAAGGAATGAAGTTAC
Organism: Corapipo altera; assembly: GCF_003945725.1. NCBI lineage: Eukaryota > Metazoa > Chordata > Aves > Passeriformes > Pipridae > Corapipo > Corapipo altera. The sequence goes on along the minus strand of NW_020884882.1, from coordinate 15,418,244 downwards.
TCTTCAGAGGAGCCCTCCAGGGCTGCATTTATTACAGGGACCAGCAGGATGGAGCTGAAAGCATAAAACTGAAAGCAACACTTATAATTCACCCAAAAAAAAACCTTTTTAAAGAAAGAGTAAATATTCAGAGTGAGCTCTGTGGTGTCTCTATGTCACTGTGCAATGTACACTTTATTAGGCAGGTGTTAATGAGCAAGTTTTAAAGACTGATCTATTCTCTCAAGACAATGGCTGCTTCAGAAATGAAGTATTTTAACCTAAACAGAGTAAAAAAACTTAAATCTTGACTGCATTTGGAACTGCAACCTGGCTGGGAATGAATAAACCCAGAGAGTAACATGGTATTGAAAGTTTAAAAGATTTATATAATGCAGAAACCAGGGGGTGCATCACAATTCTGCTGAAGTTTTTAATGAATTGAGTTATTCACTTCCTACCAGGTGAACTCAGACAATCAGAACAGGACCTGAAGGGAGCCTGCAGGAAAAATGGGGAGAGACTATTGACAAGGGCCTGGAGTGACAGGACAGGGGGGATTGGCTTCACACCGACAGAGAGCAGGATTACATTGGATATTAGGGAGAAATTGTTCCCTGGGAAGGTGCTGAGGCCCTGGCACAGGTTGCCCAGAGAAGCTGTGGCTGCCCCATCCCTGGAAGTGTCCAAGGCCAGGTTGGAGCAACCTGGGCTAGTGGAAGGTGTCCCTGCCAATGGCAGGGGGTGGGACTGGATGAGTCTTAAGGTTCTTTCCAACAAAAACCACTCCATGACTCTCTGATCAGACTGTGGTGGTTTGACTTTTCTTTCAAGGTTAATTTTGACTCCAAACATATAAAGATGGTTTTCACATCACTCCTTTCAAAATGAACCACTGCAAATCCCAAATGCACGTGGCTCCAGCAGAGCTTGAGCAGGTGGAGCAACAGCCACAATTCATCATGAAAAGCAGGTGTGAAAGGCAGAGAAAAAAGGTAATCAAAATGAAAAACGAGCAGGGTTTGTTAGGAAAACTGTTATCACTAATTTAATCTAAACATTATATATTTATGCATATTTTTAGATGGGTTCTTCTAATGTCTCCTTTTAGTAATCTCAATATTCTGAAGAAATGCTGGATACCCCAGCCTGTAGTAAAAACAGACATAACCTCCATCTATGTAGTCTCTGTAAGGATTCTCAAGAGATTCATCAACTTCACAAACCACATATAAATGAATCCTGTACAAATTGTATTTCCCTGGGCTATCACTTCCATTCCTGATCACATCCCACACAAAAAAGAAATCCCTGCCTTTGCAATAAAAAGTCTTAAAGCCGAAATTTCTGAACGCTCGAGATGTGTGTAAGGAAAGGGTTAATAAACCACGATGCAGCAGGAGGCAGAAAGCAGGAGTGCAGCTCTGAGTGATAATAAAATAAACAAGGTGATTTCAGCACAACTAATTGTCAGAGATAAGAACCAAATGCCAGGCAGGGAGGTGAGTCCAGGGCTCTGACACGAGAAATGTGTTAAACACCCTCCCTGCCCGAGCAGCCCCAGTGCTCCTTCCTCCAACCCCATCAGAACTGAGAGATTAAACCTCATTTGCTTAGGGAAGGACTGTGGATGTGGCTTGGATTGAAAACACTCAAATTTCGCTTCCACAATGAACCAAAAAGGAAGGTTCAGTACCCTTTCCCCACGAGGTTTTGGAGGAAGCCTTTTCCCCGCTCCGGGATGAATCAGAGCTCTGTGTAAATAAAGCAGTCACAAAAGTATGTTTTCTATCATTAGCCAAACCACTCATTGTTGCAAATATTCCTTGGAGGACCATTTTATCCCAGCCCAAGCAACATGTTTGTACTACACAAAGTACTTATTAAAGTCAACTGCACAACATGTTAAGTGGAAACCATTTATAAATATAACTGGAGAGTTAAATGCCATTAGTCATTTTGAAAGTATTGACAGAGCCTCTTATTAGAACTATTAGAGATATTACTTATCCAGCCACTTAGCTGGGAATGAGAGGGAGTGATGGAGCAGAATTAGTGCTGCTCTGCTCACTAAAACCTTTATTATCACACAAAATTTGTCTACAAGCAGTAGACAAATACATTCTCAGTGGGTTTAGCGCATGCAGACTGACCCCAGGTATTGCTGTGGTTTAGATATTCCATGACATTCAGGAATCACAGAATCATTTAGGTTGGAAAAGATCTCCAAGATCATCCAACCAGTGCCTGATTCCCCCTTGTCCCCCAACCCAGAGCACTGAGTGCCACGTCCAGTCCTTCCTTGGACACCTCCAGGGCTGGGGACTCCAAACCTCCCTGGGCAGCCCCTTCCAATGTCAAAATTCCATGGAAAATTTCTTTCCTGAATGGAAAAATTTCCCTTTCCATGGAAAAATTCTTCCTGAATTTCTTCATGGAAATGCAGGAGAATCACTACATTTCCCTACACTCTATTTACACCCCTCACGGGCTGTGCAGAAGGGTTGAAATATTATAAGTGAGTAACGTGTGAACTGAAAATAACTCTGATTTTTAATGATGTTTCTGCCTATTGCAAAGCCAACTGCTGTCAGACAGTGTTTTCCTGGGCAGAATTCTTCTCCAAGTGCAATGAAAAGTAATAGAAGGTTAAAATAAAAGTTATAAGAAAGCCCAGCACAGCAGGGCTGGGAGGAACAGGGCAGCAAGCAGCAATTCCCTCTGGACTATGAAATGAAAAAGGCTTACTAATTCATAAACTAAAGGTGTCTGAGCTTTAAAAGAGGGAGCTTGTGGGACCAGTGCTTCGATTTTTCCATTTTATTAACCATAGGATGTGCTGCAGGCATGTAATTTCCTGAGTTTGGAATTCACTCACTTCCTCAGCTCTGTCTTACACTACCTGCCAGCACCTTGAAATAAGAGCATTCCACAGCAGCAATATCCAAAAATTTCTGTGGGGGAAAATCCATTTCATGTTCTGCAGGACTGGCAGGGAGGAGAGGGGTGAGGGAGCAGGGAAAGGGAAAGTGATGAAAAGGGAAGAAAAACATTTTTGGTCAATACTCTACAGCTCATCTTTTCTTTTTAAAGAGGTGCTGTTATTGTTGTTACTGTTATTATCCTGTGTCGTTGTAAGACCAGTATCCTGCCATGATCCTCTCATGAGGTGCTCTCCATTCACGTGCACCTTCTGCATCCTGAGAATTAGGTTTGGAAATAGGAAAAAAACCCAAACACCTGGAATATAGGAAATGTTGTTATCACTTGTCTACAGGCAGAAACGCTGAAATGAGTGCAGAGAGAATAAGGAAAGAGTGGTAGCAGACAGATCAACTTCATGTCTCCTGGGTCAGTCTTGATGCTTTCCTTCTGACAGCTCCAAATGGACAAAATTTGCCAGTGATGATTTCCAGAGAGGAGGAAGGATTATTCTTTACCTGTCATGTTATTAAATCCTTCCATAATCATCACTGGCACAGAGCAGAATCTTGCTAAAAATATCCTTAACCTAGCCAGCCATAGCTGTTCTCATGCTCTTAATATTTTTAAAGTGACATCAGACACAAGATATTTCTCTTCTTTTTGAACCCTTATTAGTTTTTGAACCCTGGCTTTCAAACAGACCATATGAAGAGATTATCAACTGTTTTAATTATTTGAATGCTGCTTTCTAATTTGGGCCTGAGATATCACTGTGGAGTGTTGCATCACTGCTGAAGAGGAACTGTTTGCTCAGGGTAGGACCAGCGACAGCTCCAGGTGACACCTTGGCTCTTCAGAAGGTGATTTATGGAGCCTTCTGGCCAAAGGAGTGTTAGCAGTAAAAAGAGGCTCTCTGGGGAAGAGTAAAGCCAGAGCAGAGGGTGGGGAATTGAAAGATGTTGTAGGGAAAGATTATTTCTCTTAATTATTCCTCTCAGTCCAAGGACTGGCTCCCTGCACCGATGGCACCAGAGTGCAGGGAGAGGGACACAGCACCTGCTCCCTGTGGATGTGCCTGGAAAACACACAGGTACAGCTCATCTGAGTACCTGGGAGACTTCCAGGTAAATAAAGATTTACCTCTTTATCCAGATGGCATGTGACTGCCTAAACACACTGAAAATCCCTGACTGCAGGCAAAGCTGAGCAGGATTTAGGGTTGGCCCATGTGGCTGGTGCAGCTGGGTCTGGAATGAAGGGAATGGTCCCACTGCAGCCTGGCATTTACCACACAAAGAGGAACATATTTGGAGAAAACCTGTTTTAGAAGTTGTTACACTGAGACTGGTGCCTTTTGGAAAGGTGACTTGTGGCGTGGCTGATGTGGGAATTGTCAGGTGCAATCGAGCAGCAAAGGGGTGGAGATTGTGGAGAGGTGTTTTGGGGAGCACTCAGCTCCAAATGCACCTGCTTAGCCAAAGCAAGACCTCTGTGAGGTTAAACTGTGCCCCAAAATATGCAACACCCTTGGTAAAGCATTTTCAACCTTTCATGCCTCTTTATCTGCACCATCCTGGGGGGGAGTTGTTCTGGCATAAGGAATCAGTCCCTGGTAAAAGGATGCCTTGAGGATATTGCCTTGCTGATGATAAAATCCCACAATGGTTGGGGTTGGAAGGGACCTTAAAGCTCATCTCATTCCAATCTCCTTCCACTAACCCAGGTTGCTCCAAGACCTGTCCAGCCTGTCCTTGTATTTACTGTTTTCATTTTGGAAACTCTCCATTTAAAGCCTTGGACAAAGTACGTGGCACCAAGGTTTAGGCAACAAGTTAAATAATTGCATTGCCAATTAGAAATATTTTGGAGTATTTTCCTGCATTGTCTTGCCTGATTAAACGTTGCTGTGACATTTAAAACTGTTAATGTGTGCTGCTTGTAAAAGTTTGCCAGTTAAATGTAAATTGAGACCTTCAGGCTGAATTGTAACTAATTATTCAAAATATTGCGATTAGCAGGCAAGAGTAAATTATATGAAAATGTGGCTCAGATGTCTAAATTTTGTGCTGTATAAGTACAGCTCTCAGAGATTTCCATGAACAGGAATTTACAGCACTGAATATTGCTGGATCTACTGAGGTTTTGCAGGAATAATGTTCCTATTGCTGAAAGCAGAGGAGGAATAAACCCCCCGGATTTCAGGTGGTCGGATTTGACATCTAACATCCACTTGGTCAATAAAGGGTGAATTTTATGAGCTGTGCTATTCTGGGGAGAGAGGGAAACCATCTTCATCCCGATTTTATGGGACTGGATCAGTCTCTAAGCACCATCAAAGCTCCTTGCAAGGGTGACCTAAGAACTTCAGTCCAGGGTATGGAAAAAGCATTTTCACTGTGAGGAGCAGCTGCAACTTTAATGTAACTCTAAGACAGCTCTATAGAGATGGATTTATGCTATTTCAGACCTGACCTTGAGTGTGTACATAATCTGCAGCACTTATTTTCACTCTCTGAACCACAGTAACCTTTCCAGTGGCCAACAAACTCCTGGCCCAGTGGCTTGAAAAGCAGGGAAAGCAGCAGAAATGGGGCTGAAGTCACCACAGGTCAAAACTCTGTGATATTTAACTGAATTTAGTAAACATAAAATAAATACATATATATATAATAAAAGTAACAATCCCAAACACCTTAACATTTCCATTTCCAAATAGCTGAAAAGACAATCCCTGAAACCATTTTTAAATGTCCCTGAAAATATTCAAGAAACTGTGAACTCCCTAGTTAAGAGAGTTTAAAAATTTTTCACCTTTTAGATCTCCTTAGTTCACATAGGTTTTATTCTGTACATGTCTAAAAGGAAACAAGGGTTTCTGTATGAAGACACAAGGCAATATTTACGTGTCAAAAGCAAAGGCAGGCTAAGACTAATTAAGAGAGAAATTTGAGTGATTTCCATATGTTAATAGCAAATCCTTGCTTTTTGCAGTGTTGCAAAGCTGATGGAGAAAATGAACTGTCATAATCCAATTTCATATGAGGAGCTGTCTTATAATTCCAGAAAAACAACATTGACTAATCTGTTAAGTCACTGATATGATAAAAATTAGGCTTAATATGATAAGACTTCATTTTGCATTAAAGTCTCCCCTATGACAGGGAGGAATTCCAGGCTCACCAACACCCTCCAGAAGCTTTATGATTTAAATGACTTTAGGTTAAGTAAAACAAGATATGCTTAATGATTTTATAGCCATTGCAGTGCAGCAACATTATTGTTATCAGCCATTTATCCCCAGCAAACAGGGAATGTGCTCAGCTAAGAGAAGGACATGAGATAAACCAACCCTGGGATGATGGGGATGGGAAGGTGGAACTCAGGGAACCTCTCTGGACAGCCCTTGACCTTCAGCTCAACTTCCCCAGCGAGCTGCAGTGAAGTCTCTTAAAAAGATTAATTGTCCCCCGTGGTTTTGATGTAAAGACAAGCAGAAAATAAAGCATTTGAGCTTTCCTTGAAATGTGGAAACTTTTTATGACCAGAAACCAGTGCAATAATGTCAAGGTATTGAGAGGCACTTTGTGCTGGTATTTTCCACCCCTGACAAATGGGATGTGTGATGGGACATGAGTTTGCTGTGGCACTATTGCCAAGTATTTTTCTTGTGTAGATATAGGAATTCATTTCCTTCAGATCCATGGCCTTTTATTTCCACATTTGCTCTTTGACAAGGAGCTGGCACTGTGTGCTTTGGAAAGAAGTGGATGTCTGCAACATGCCAATTTGGGATGTTAGGCATTCCATCTTCATTCATAGTCACTAAAGAGGTGGCTCTGAAACCAGATGCAGGAGGCTTCGTGTCTCTTGTCCATTTTCCAGCCAGATATGCTCTAAATATACCCATGTCTTTTTATTAACATACAAAAAGATGAAATAGTATCATTATATGCTGGATGCTTCTGCTAACCCTGTCAATGACTGGCTTTTAGAATCCATCTACATTTTTTTGCATCAATTAATTTCACTGACTAATCAAGCACTGCATGAAAACAGTTCCTTTTTATCCACTTGGGTTGTGTCACTGTTCAGTGATCTCTCATTTTTACAATCTGAGATGATGGGAACATCTCTCTGCCATTCACTATTTGATATAATGCCCCCATTTTTTCTGTATCCAAAGTGAACAGACTTGCTGTGGCAAAGGCCTTTCTAATTCCTAATCCCCTCATTCCCAAGTTGTTTCCATAACTAAAACAGAAATATCAGCAAGTGGTCAGCAATTCCATGAAGTTGCTGGATTAGTTTACACCTTTTCCAATAAATTTATGTCATATTGAAAATTTGTTTTGTGTCTTATCCTACACACCCTTCTCATATGAATCCCACAGGTGTGGCTTCAGTAAATATCCTGTTGGAGAGATGAGGAGGGATACTCACCCAGAACAATTAATAATAATAATTATAATAATAATAGTAATAATAATAATAATAATAATAATAATAATAATAATAATAATAATAATAATTTCAGGCAGGCTAAAGGAGAGTTTTACTTTGAACTCTGACACAGAGGATCAGAAACACCGCCCCTACCCCAAGTGTGGGCAGCTGGGAGCTGTCAAACCCTTCAGCATCTCTCCCAGAGCTGGGCTCCTGCTGGACCAAAGAGAAGGGGAAGCTTTATCCAAACTCAGGTTGGGAAAGGCAGATGCCACAAAGCTGTGCCTGTGACACACTCCTTGTAGGTGCCTGTCAAACAAAGGATTGTGAAGGTTATTTTAGATTAGGAAGATGAGATGGGAGATAGTAGTCACTCTGTCAGATAAATAAGTCGTAATTCCTCCAAGAGAAAGGAATCTAAGAATAACTTAACCTAGAGCTTAGGAAGGGAAATGCTAATGAGTTTAAATCAAAGCTCATTTGCATGTGAAAATGTGAACTCTTTAAGGAGTAGCTTTGTAAGCTGTACAATAACCTCTTGGAGACACTGGGGTTGTGTTTGGTGTCAGCAGGAGATGCTGAGGGGTGTTTGCTCAGAGCGGAGATGCGGCATCATCGGTGCAAAATCGTGGAATTGTTAAGGCTGGAAAAGACCTCCAACATCATCAAGTCCAGCTTTTGACTGAATCCCACCGTTGCCACCAAACCAGGTCATAGAGGACCACATCTATTCACTGCTCAAGCACTTCCAGGGGTGGTGACTCCACCACTGCACCCTCAGGCTGGACCGGTGCCGGTGCCACCCTGGGACTGGGCACCCTGAGTCACCTCCTGCCTCCTCCTGTATTTATTCCAAACAAACCTGCTCTCTCTGCCATTTGTTTACCCTTGGATTGTGCCTTCCCTCCTCAGTCTGCATTTTTAATTAGGTGCACTCCAGTTGCTTCCCTGCTTGCTCGCACTTTAATTTGGGAAGCACAGTTTTCATTAGCTCTGCAAATATCCCCCGTTCTTTGCAAAGTCAAATCTATTACTTGCAAAATAACCTTGCTTAGCCCTGGTTATCAGTTATCCCAATATTACTGTGCTCTCTAATTAGTCCAGCTGTTAACTGTTCAAATTCACAGGGCTTGGCTGCATTAGGCAGCTCTGCATCAACATGATCAATGCTGGCACTTGGCAGATATTTTCTTGCAGAGAAAAGTGGCTTTTCCAAGCTCCTGAAAAAGGTACAGGTTTGGGGTTTTGCTTGATATTTCAGGATGATTTTCTCTTGTGGTTTTCCCTTTCCTTGGTAATCCCACTGTAATGTACTGCCTGTTCCTAATGCCTCTAAACCTGCCACCAAGAACTGAGGATTTCCCTGGCTTCAATCTCTCTTCAGAACTACTCACTCCCAACGAAAAAACACAAGTGCTGTAATCTTCCCTCCCAGCCCCAGGCCACGTTCAGCTCCTGGCTGACGGATTCAGGTGGCTTCATCTTCTGCCAGAGGTTTCCCTGCTCCTGACATCCCATAATGACCAGAGACTCGTGGGTGTACTGGGGGGTTTGTGCTTTCTGGCCTCAAGAGCCTGACAAGGGTAGAGCAGGAAAACGGATCCCTTTGCTGCTGGAAATTTGGGATACCCCTGCAAAGGAGTCAGTGCAGGTCTTTCACAATTACAAGGCTTTATCTACCATTTTATATTTTTTAGAGCATCCTCAGAAATCAGTCTTTTGTGTTACCTTCTCTACCCTGAGCACCAAAGAGCTAATGCTATATATAACTATAACTATATAAAGTATAACCTTTCTGATGGGCCATTGCAGAAATCTCACAGACTGTTTTAGAACCTGAAATTTTTATTAAACTGGTAATTTTTGCCAGATTGATTCACTCAAAAGAAAAAAAAGGAAAAAGAAAAAAAGGAAAAATAACCCCCCAAACCAGTAAAACACCAGGTATGTCCACACTTTCTGCAATAAATGCAACATGATTTTTTGAATTCTCAGCTTCAATGTTTACTTCCTGAATGTATTTTTGTCTTGTTTGTAGCTGTTTAAGCAAGTTTCAAGTAGAAAAGGGCATTTAATTTTGGATTTGAATGGAACATTCTGTTCAGCCCAGGGAGAAAGCTTAATTATTATTTTTAAATCCACCAAAAGCTGAGACAAATTTTCATGTCATGTTGACTGATTTTTTTTTTTTTTTAATAAATTGAAAATAAACTACGACATCTTTTCCCAAGCTGTACCTACAGTTCTTCTTTTCAGTTAGAAATGAGATGCAGTGTCAGTGTGCAAAGGTGGATGGCAGGGGGGTTAATTCCCATCCCTTTTCCATCCTCGTATGGTGGCACAGATTGGGAACAGACCCACCGGTCTGGGCAGAACCTCTTCACTAAATCAAGTGTCACTCTCAGCAAACATGTGCTCAGCATTTGTTCCTAAATAAGTAAACTCTCCAAAATGAAGGCCCAGGCTGCTGCTTCCAGCAGAACAGGGTGGATTGGGAAGCCCTGTGCAGAGCCAGGACATGGGGAAAGGGGGATGAGGTGCCTTTGAGTCCCCTGAATATGCACAGGGAGAAGTCAAACATTCAAGAGCTCCTTGTAGGAATTAACTGGTGGAAAAGTTCACCCAGAACTGAAAGCAAATGCTCTGCAGCAAGGAGATGTTTGCTCTTGTGGTGCATCATCACCCTCTTTAAACTTGTTTGGAACAACCCAAGAGCAGCAAGTGGTTGATGCTCAACAGCACCAAAGACAAAGGTTTGCCTTTGGTGTAGCCAGGGAGTCTGAGAGAGTTCCCAGATGATTTGAAAGATGGATCTGATTTGAATTTAATTTTTAAAGGTGCACCCCCCAAGGGAGGGAGGTGTCAGCCAGACCTGTGGTGTGGACCAACAGGTCACTGTTCACTACTTTAGTCCCCTGCAAAGCCTAAGGGTCCATCTGGAGTATTCAGAGCACATTATCAACCATTTTTTCTTTTTTAAGATTATAATTCTCTCCACAGCAATATCTCCTTCTTTTAACTTTGATTTACTGTGACAAGCAAGAAAGGATGAAAGTTCCTGCTGTAACTTAAATAAATACCTCAAAGCGTGAATACTCATCAGAGACTGTGCAGGTCGTGGGGAATTCCTCCAGCTTGGTAGAAGACAGGGAAAAGCTGCTTTTCAGGACTTACAGGTGAAAGCAGAGGCGTGTCTGTGGCAGAACAGAGCCCCCTCCTCAGCATTCTTTCCTTTCCCCATCTTGGAACATCTTATGAAGGTTGGAGCAGCATCACATGGTGGGTGACTTTACTTGAGTAGACCAAGATCTCCTGTGCTCCTCTTTCCTAAAGTCATCCTTGTAGATGGTTTGGACAAATTCAGAATTTGGGGCAGATCAAGGTTCTGCACGAGTAGAAATATTTAACTTCTTTCAGGAAAAATACGTAGAAGTGCTTTGGAGAGAGTTGGATAGAAAAGTGGGGGATAATGAAGGTCTTCAGCCAAAACTGTGCCAATGATTTATGTCTACAGTCAGTAATTGTCCTTCAGACATTACTGGAACAACTTCCCTGCTCTGGAGATTTAATCCAGCTCTGACAAGTCTTCCTGAGGGATCACTGTAGAAGGCAGAGGGATCAGGGAATGTCAGTGACAGCTTTACAGAAATACAAATAAAAGTGTATGGGCAATTTCAGAACCTCAGTGATGCTCAGCTTCAGATATCAAACAAGTAAAAGTCAATATGCTTTTCTCTTTCTTTGTTAAGGAACAAATTTTTTACAATGGGAGTGGGGAGGCCCTGGCACAGGATCCCAGAGAAGCTGTGGCTGCCCCATCCCTGGGAGTGTCCAAGGCCAGGTTGGACAGGGCTTGGAGCAACCTGGGCTGGTGGGATGAGATGGTCTTTAATGTCCCTTGTAACCCAAACCATTCTATCCTTCTGTGACCATCCCAGGTTCCTTCTGCTGGGTGTGAACGTGCACTGGACTTGTGTTTGACGGCCCTTTGTGGCTCTCAGGTCATCACCCTGTCCCTGGAAACGGGAAATTAATTTAAAAATGTCTATCTGGAATGTTGTTTCCCTGCTGCCATGTTGAGTCGTGCTCAGAGCTCCAACCCAGGGCAGTTCTGCCACCCCGAGAGCTCAGGAGTGTTGGAGACAAAGACCCAAAGTTATTCCCACTAATGTTAAACATTCATGGTCTCCTGCCTGGGAAAATGTTTCCTTACTAAAATCAGACTCCATGGTCTAAAATTTGGGCACTTTCCAAACTGCTCTCTGGGCTGGAGTGAGGAAAACACCATAAGCTGTAGGTTTTGGGGCAGCAGCTTTTAGAGCTGGTGCTGGATACACCCCACCATTAGGCAGGGAGAGGAGCTGTGAACAACCAGCAAACAGCTCAAAGGAGGGAGTGCAGAGATATTTTTTTTTTAAGATATATCTTTACTCTTCATATCCACCCACACAGAAGCAAAATGCCAGCAGGGACAAGTTGTATTTCTTTTTTATGTAAGATAGATGCTACTGTGGTCCCTGTTACCTAAGAGCCTCAGCACCTCCTAAATCTGTCAGTTATTTCCCAGTACCACATTAAATTGATATTATGGGGTGTGGATGTACCAAGGGACCAAATAGCACAAACAAGTCTGCACAGGGGGTCTGGAGTCCACGGAGCAGGGAATTGGTCCCTCATTTTCTTCATTTCCTGACTGTCTGAAAATGCTTCCCTCTGTGTTTTCAGCCTTCTCCCAAGATCAGATCAGCTTCTGTAAAAGCACAAATGCTTCAATTTCTTCCTACTGCTTTCTCTGAACACTTCAAATTTTATCCAGGAGCTTCACAAATTTGAAGTTTATTTGCTCCAGAGCGCCAAGATTGTGGGCTTCTTTTCTTAATGCACCTCGTGACCGCGACAACAAAGCATTTTGCTTTGCCATTAATTTATCACATCGTTACCTAGACATTCATCAGTGTTTCATTAAAAATAAAACCTGGGAGAAGGTAAATTGGAATTATTGTAGCCCCCCAAGTGACAATACACCTAAGGAATAAAGTGATGATGCCTTTAGGCTTATCAGTGTCTATGATTTGTCACTCTGTGGGATGTAGTGTGGAGACAGACCTTTTTCCTCGGAAGAAATTTTCCTTATGATGCTCTTTGCATAAGGAAATAGTGGGGGCAGTGATTTTGAGGGCAGTTTTTCTGTGCTGCCCCAGGGAGGGTGTCAGCACAGGGCTTTTGAGACACATCTCCAGCCGGCCCTGGGCTCGTTAGTAAAACAAAGGAACCCCTTCCAAAGGTGTTATAAATATCCAGTGTTACACAAAGCTTTCCCTCTACTCCAGTCCTCCTAATATGGCACTTTGTCAGCGAGTTGCAGAATAAACCTGAGAGTATCATTGTATAAAAAGCTGTTTGTGTTTTCTCCAGACAATTGGGGAGATAAGGCTTTGCCTACAGAGCCACGTCAGTCTAATACATTTTTTCCTCTCTGGTGAGAGCACAGATCCTCGTACACAATTGCAGACACAGAGCAGCAGTGGGACTAAACAGATGTGCTATTTTGGTGCAACTAAAAATGCTGAGGAGATGGGTGAACAAAAAGAAAGATGCAGGAGGTGGCTGCAGGAGTGAAAGCCAAGGGGCCCTGAGCATCCCTGCTCTGGCAGCTGGTGCTTCATTGCTGGTGGCAGAGTTGGAGACTCTGTTTGACTCTAAAACACAGTGCTCAGTGTTGATCTGACAGCCCTTTATGCAAATACTTTCGAAAATATTTGAGGGCAAACCCCACTTCAATCTCCAGAGTCCATAAGCCTGAAAGGAACTTGCCATGAGGCTTTGTTCTTCTCTGGGTAATTTTCTTTTCACTCCCCTAAAGGCAGAACTATTAACCAGACATGAGGTCTTTATTGTTTTTGTGTCAGTGCTGGAGGAAAGGATTCTACACAAAATGCTTGTTAAGAGGTAGGCTGCTCTCACGCTGCTATGCAGGGCTTTATTTATTTTATTTGTTGTTGTTGTTGTTCTTTGTTGGTTTTTTTTAATGTAGACTTTGCAGAACATGTTTCCGCAGTTCCAGATCTACTTTTCTTTGCATAATCAAATTATTAACCTGCTACAGGGTCCGCAGAATGGCTTATTTCTGTACAAGCACAGCCCAAATCCTGGGATCATTATTCACTTTGAGGAGCACCGTGCCCAGCGTGAGGCCTCACCAAAGGATCTACCTGCAAAGTTGTGCTGCTGCTGCTGCTGGGAATTAAATTAGGAGTCCCTAATAAATGGAATCACAGCACAGGCTGCAGGAAATCAGGAGGGGTAATACAGGTCTGGACAGACCAGGTGCACCGGGATACAAGTGACCTCAAGCTTTGCTTATTCAATAAGAGTAAATCAAAAAGAAAACAAGACACCAAAAATCAGCTTTTGGAAAAGCTCTAATCATCCTGGGAGGGACTGAATTCCTGGGCATTAATAGAATCCCTTTTCTGTTTCAAATACCTGCTGCAAATCTTTTGCAACCCAGAATTAAATTGTTCACTTCCTAAAACTGAATATTTCAGTTCCCAGAGCTGAAATGGGTTGAAACTTTGTGTGTGCTTTAATAGAAGATTCCCTGTAATGCATCTTCCTCTGCACAGTTTTTTGTTATATCCTGATTCTTTATAAATGCTGGGTTTTCTTTATGCTCTTGTTCTCCAAAGAAAGAAAATTTAATGTCTGGTCTCTGCAGCCTTTTCTCCACAAATGAAAAAGAAATAATGCTGAAGTAAATAACAGATGTCAGTTCCTGTCATTGTGTTAACTTTGAGATGGGAAATGTAGTGTTAACCAGAGAGTTGACAAGTCATATGAGCTAGAGGGTGATTAAACATGAGCATTGCTAATCAGATGGGTTTAGTAATAAAGCAATGAATGAACTAAAGAATATATGGAAATCAAAAGCACATTTCATACACTCACCTGAAGCTCCCTGAGAACAGAAAGCTTCCATTGATGTAATTTTGTCCTGTGCAAAGTAAATATCTGCACAGCTAGAATTAAAAAGTAACTCTGAATGTTGGAGGTAGGACTTATTCCAGGGACATTTCAGAAAAACAGTGGAATTTGTGCCCTGATTGCTTCAGCTTCCCTTGTAGTCCTTGGAAGCAAACAGATGCCCTCCAAGGATACAGTGAAATATCCCTCTCTGGCTAAGTGTCTGTATTTCAGGAAAGAAAATCTTTGGAGGCTTTTATTTCTTTCCTCTAACTCTACCTTTGGCATAAATAATATCCAGGGTTGGTTGCCTGTACATCACTCCCAGTTTACTTCCTGGAATGGGAATAGGAGGCTGGCTGTGTGTTAGTCAGGCTGCCTAATGCCCCACTAAGGGACAATCAGCCACTCTCACCAATCCTGGTGCCAAACAACCAGTGATTGGATTTTTCTGACAAACCTCTAACAGTGGGAAATGTTGATAAGTCACAAATACTGTCACCATTGCTATTATTATCATTGTTATTAGCATTAGTAGTGTTACTGGTAGTATTAATTGGCTCTACCGGTGTAGGTTTGCTCTCAAGGAGAAAGAGGGATTTTTTTTTTTTTCATTTAAAAATGTTTTCTGAATGTAAAAAACTCTTCTCTGTTGTGATGTGTCACTCTGGCTTGGAGCAGATGGGTGGGAAGATTTTGGGATGGGTATCCCAGCAGTGTGGCCCCTCTGGAAGGGGCCAAAGCACCTGTTGTGTGGTGGGGGCTGTAGCAGTAATGTTTTTAAGCGCTACATAATTCAGTCCAAAACCCCAGCATTAAAGTGTTCTGAAATTCTTTTTGATCTCCTTCGAAGGAATTCAGACGGACGGAAAGAATTCTCAAACCAAAAATCCTGCCCGAAGACTTCCACGGAGTTTTATGGCTTTGGAAGTCTTGCTCTACCTTAAAAAATAATTACAGCATTCCTTGTATCCTGCTGGATTTTCTCCCCTTTCAGCCGAGGTACAGCCATGGAACGAGCAATTAAGCCAAGCTGAGAGGAAGAGCACCGTGGGCTCTGTGTGTGGGATGGTTTCCAGGTGGGATGGCTTTCATAAGTGCCTTAAAAAACATTCTGCCACATGGTTCTTTAGAGGCCTCCCCACAGAAGCAGCTCAATTATTCATTCAGAGCAGAAACTGTTTTATTACATGTCTTGTAGTTGGAATGGTTCGACTGAAATGTGGGACACTCTGCTCTCAACAAGGTTCTGGTATTTGCATTTGTACTTGCACTTGTCCTGCAGAGCAGTAAAAGAGTTGCCAGCACCAGCTGGGAGATGGGAATATCATTAGCACATATTTTGGTTTGTATCTTCAAGGTTAGTACAAATCACAAAACCTCTGCAGCTGAAAGAGAGGGAAAAAAAAAAAGCATAGCTCTGAAATTAAAGTTATTTTTTGAATCAGTCAGACAAGTTTTAGGATGTGATGGAACATTTGCCTTTGGCCCAGGGGAAGATCACTGCTGTGTGGCACCATCTCAGAGTTTGCTCTCTGAGAAAATTGCTCTTTCTGCCCCAAAATGTACATTTTTCACTCTCAGATGGTTCATCTGCAGTGGGCAGTCAGTGGTTCACTCCTGGCGTCCCTCTGCCATCTCTCCTTACCCAGGGGGATGTTGAAAACTTGAGCTCCTGGCCAGTGTGGGTTCCCCTCCACATACTACCAGTTTGGTATCCAGCTTTTCTGTGGATATTCACCTGAGAGCTGGGGAATTTAAAACTGCTTTGGGTTAAAAAAATATTTAAAAAAATTTTAAAAATTAGCATTTTTCTATGTGAAGAAAAATGAAGTTTCCCCCTTCATATCCAGCAGGAAGTTGTGTGAGTTCAAATTAATATTGTGCCATGGAGGTGCAGGGCTGGACTGGGGGCTGTGTGGTGCCACTGCATTAGCAGTGAATGATTCCCAAAGATTTTCCTTGAACTAACATTGACTTAATTGTGTAACACATTCTATATTACCATATGTACACATTACCAAGGCTCTTGATTATTTTCTAATTTGAATTTCTCCAGCAGTTCTCTAAAGGGCACTAATTCAGCATCTCTGGGAGAAGGGAAGTTCCTCAGCACCATGATTCTCGCCTGGAACCATCCAACCGAGCTGGATGTGTCCCCACCCATCCATAACTGGCCATGTCCCCGCGTTGAAAATGCCTTGCTAATTGTGGGTGGTGTTTACAGAGCCAATGAGCCTGGTTTCAAATTGTTCTGCTCTCTTTTAACGTTTGATTAGCTCATGTTTCTTCATAAAGCCACTACGTTCGGCCAAGCTCGTTTGTCAGCACTCCAGAGGCAACGAAAGCAGCAAATGAATCATCTCAGCAAACACACAAACTAATTGTGCCAGGCCATGGGCTGTGGCATCTCCTGCAGACAGGCTGAACTCTTCACCTCAAAGGGCAGGACTGAGCCTAGAAACCCTGCCAGCAGGACACAGTGCTTCCCAGATGGGATAACAGCACATGGAGACACATCCTTGTTGGCACGGAGCTCCTGGAGCAGGTGGAGGTTTGCTACAATGGTTTTATAACCCTAGAAAAGAGTTATTCCAGCTCTGAGACAGCACAACATCTGCCTTTTCCCATGATTGAGAGCTGGAGAAATAAGAGAAATCCCTGATCCCACCGACCAACACAGAGCTGCCACCAGCATGACTCCCTGCCCTTCATACTATCCCAAACCTTGGGATTCACGAGATTTAGGAAGCTGGGCCTGTTCTGCTCCATTACTCTGGTTTCTTCCCCAGTGTTTGCCGTGAGGATCAAAAGTTTCAGAAACTCTTCATGCTACCAAAAGAATTAACAAACAGAATGCAAGTCCTCACCTCAAAGGGCAGGATCGAGCCTGGAAGCCCTGCCAGGAGGACATGGTGGTTCCCAGATGGGATAACACCACAGGAAGACACATCCTTGTCAGCACAGAGCTCCTGGAGCAGGTGGAGTTCCAGTTTATACCCTGGGGAATAGAGCTATTCCAGCTCTGAGACAGCACATCTGCCTTCTCCCATGTTTAAGAATTGGAGAAATAGAGGAAACACCTAATCCTACTGGCCAACACACTCAGAGTTGCCACTAGCATGACTCCCTGCCCTTCATCCCAAACCTAGGCATCCGTGGGATTTAGGAAGCTGTGCCTGTTCTGCCCCATTATTCTGGTTTCTTCTCCGACGTTTGCCGTGAGGATCAAAAGTTTCAGAAACTCTTCAAGCTACCAGAAGAATTAACAAGCAGAAATAAGTGCCAGCACAGGCTCTCTGCTCTGATCTTCCCAGCACGGCAGCGTTGCCTGGAGCTGGGCAGCTGTGGGTCTCCAGGATTTGTGAATACCATTTCCCTACCTGATCCTGCAGAAATTACCTTCCCCTCACTGATCTGCTATTGAGGAGGCCAGCAGGATGTCCGGGTGGATAATTCAGGCTGCAGTTTTATTAGGAATGCAGAGGTCCCTCGTTCTGCACATAAACAACGGGATCTTTTGCACACCTGCACCACAAAATAACAGCGAATTAACACGGGGTTCACCCCAGAGCTCGTTGAACCTCCAGGAGTTTTTTCAAAGAGAGTGGCCTGAGGATTTAATTTATGATCTAATCCAAACTCAGATAAACTGCAGCTTCATGATTTCATGCCCAGCATGAGAGCTCTGCAGTCAGCATGCCCAGCACCACACATTTAATGAATATGCTAATAGGGAAGTTCAGGGTAGGAAAGGAAGATTGAAAACTTCTGGCTAAAACCAGCTCAGAATTGAGATGCCCTGTGCTAACACACACCTTTCCTGCCATTCTTTTCATTCCCAGTTTGGATCAATCTTCTCATGAGAGAAATCATCATAATGAAATAAAGTGTGAATTACAATACGGATGAGGAGCTGAACAACTTCAAGAAACTGCAGATCACAATTTAGATTAAAGGCACGGGCATTCCCTCACCTGGGGGAGGTTACAGCTCCATCCTCTGAACATGACTGAACTTCACCTCTGAACACACTCCTGTCCTGCCTGGAGATGCTGATAATTGCAAAATAAGGGAAGGGTCAGATAACTTGAAATGAAGACACAAAGATATGTACAAATGGTAACACGATGATTTAGCATCTGAACTCAACTGACCTCATAAAATACACACAGGAAAAATGGCACATGCATGAAATTTCAGGCCCTGTTATCTTTTGGGGAATAAAACATCATGAACTCAGAGCAACACCTGGATTGCTGTATGAGCCAGACATCTATTGGATAACTGCATGGGGATGCAAGTACTCGTATATATACATGCCTTGGCATTTTTTGTGCTTTATCACTTTCTTCCTGTCCTATTTTTACAAAATTCCTAATGCATTGTGTAGTGGCATATTCTCTTGTACCTAAAACATACCTAGACCAGAGTCTCTCAGAAATACATTTAATTTTGACACTCTGTTTGCTGTTATACGAGTGTTTTTAAACCCTGTCGACTATGACTTTAAATACTACAAGTGAAACATGAATGTTTGGTCTGTAGCCCATTCAGGGTCTGAAATGAGTTTATCCCGAGGATTCTGTTCATGCAGGAGAAATTGCCATGATCAATCACTGCATAGCCAGGGGTGCAAGAAAACGCTGAATCAAGGGCTGGATTTCATTTTAACCCTTCAGTGAAAGCAAGGAGACCCTCCAAGGGAGCTGCTGGATATTCTGTAAGGAATCTACACTGAATTTCAGATGTTCCTTCCCTTCCACACGCCCTGAGTCCATCAAGATGATGTGAAAGCACACATGTTTGATTTATTCTTTCTTTCACATTAAGTATTTACCTTTCACAGACAACTCAAAGGCTTTTGGCTTTGGGTCCCTCTCCTTCCTTGTCCTCATGAAAGTCAAATATAGCACGAGGCATTTTTTTCTCTGTTTTGCCCAGATTTCTGTCCTTTCACAGGGAATACATTAAAGAAAGCTGGAGAATAATCCAAATATGCAAGAATTTGAGTTCTTCGATTCTCCAGTGAGCAAATAACACTTGTCTCTCCTTCCTTCCATGTGTCAGGTAATGGCTGTTTCTTAAAAGTTTATAACATATATTGGAGCCCAAATTGAAGTGTCAGCTGAGAGGGAAAACCCAAAGCTCTGTTCTGTGTTAATATTGGAGGTACCTACAGACACCTCAAAGGCTTTTGCACCTTTGGGGTCATGGAAATCAGAGCTTCTGGTTCATATAATCCACAGAAAGAAATAATCCTGGGAGATTTATGCATCAAAAAGAAAATTTCCAGATCTGTTGTTGTCCAAACTTCCCTTTTAGCCTGATTTGCATGAAATTTAGGCTGATGACAGATCTAGCTGGACCTATTTCCTTTTCTAAACTGTTGTACCATGTTGTACCCTTTGCAGTGCCATCATTCCCTTCCCCAAAACTGCTGGACTTTGATGTCAGGCAAAACAAAAGTGGGGCTACATCTCACAGAGGACTTGGATAGAGAACCAGGAGAGAAAAACACACAGGTCCTGTCACTTTTTTGAGTGGGACAACTGAAGATAGAGAAGAAGTGGGTATGAAATCCCTGTTCCCCAGCACAGAGGTGGTGCCCGTGGGATGAGCTGATTTGTGGCTCCCTGTTGCAGGTGCTGGATCTTTGACGCCAACTTTTCAGGGTGCATGGAGGCTGCCTGGGGTGTTGTCCAGATCCTGGATGGATTTAAGGCTGCAGTTCAGCCTGACCTGGGGCCAGCTGCCACCAGCAGCAGAGCATCACACGGTCCTGCATCCAGATCCTGCATCCGGATCCTGCATCCAGCACTGCTCGGAGGAGCCACAGCTGAGCTCACCCCGGTGTCACCAGCACTTGGGCTGGGTGAGAGGGAAAGAAGTAGAAGAAGAACAAGTCTCCACAGCCCTAGAGAAGAAATTGCTTCAAATGATCTCCCTGAAGCTGCTCTGACACAGGTTTCTGGCACCTTACAGAGAGCAGAGGAGGAGAGGGTGCGACGTCCACACCAGCACAGGGCAGTGGGGTAAAGCCCTTGAGGAGAAGGGACTCTGGTGCTGTGGTCCTGTAGCACCAGTTTGAAATGCCTGAAGTACTTTGTGAGGAAATACAAACCCTGTGGGTCAGGTTTTTCCTCAGAGATCTAGAAAGCACCCTCCTCTTCAGTCCCAGGCTCGGGTGTTATTTCTCAGCAGACTCGTGTCCTGCAGTCCCTGCGTCCCACAAGGACAACGTGTTGGATGTTATCAAACACTGACACTGCAGATCTGCCAGTACAAAGTATTGATTATATTGGCTATTTTTGTCACTCACGAAACTTTATTTTTATTAAAACTCGCAGTGCAAGTGTATTCAAACCCCCTGGTCCAACAGAGGTGTGTGTCCCGACCCTGTAACTCTGCCATGTGGACAATGTGGGTGTTTTAACAGACCCTGCTGGAGAGCAGAAGGCTGACAAAAGCCCCAACTCTGCTTTGCATCCACTGGGACAATTTACTGAACTAAATTAATGCTGCAGATGTCTGTAACTGTGAGGCAGGAGAGGCTCAGGCACATCCCCAGAGTGTGGGCACTGCACCATTTCAAAATTAAAATATTTTTAATTTGTAGCTCTAGAGGCAAAAAGGTAGTTTAATTAACCCCAAATATTTCATGTTTCCTGATCCTTATTGTCCCAACAGCATCCAGCACCTCAGTCCACCACAGAGAGATGCTCTTGCTATTACTCCAAGCTCAAAGCCTGATTTTACAACCAGTTATTCCAGAGGAATATATTCCAAAGAATTACTACAGACACATAAAGTGAAGATTCTGGTTTTTTTCCGTAAAATATTTCATTTTTCTATATAACAAGCAGCAATCCTCATCGAGGCCATAAAGTGGACAAGAAGGAAACAAGAGAAGGGAATTCTTTACCACACTTATTTATGACTTCCTGCCATGGAGCATCTTCCTGGGGAGGGAGAGAAATCCTGACATTATATCACTCCATGTGGCAATGCAGATATGGAAACTGAGACATCTCCCAGCAGGGGGATATAACATTAATAAGGATACTGCTGGAATTGTCTGGGAGAGGCCTCAGGAGGTGAAAGACTGCAGGATTAACTGCTTTGTTAGTAGGGTTCTCCTTCTCCAACTGGGTGAGGAAATTGTGACCATAAAAGAGGGAATGTTCTGTGCAGATTAATTTGGTGTCCCAGGCTGGGTAAGAGTGGTTGAAACCAAAAAAATGCATTAACTGGCAGCTCCAGAAAAGTTTATCTCTGCCCTCTCCCCAACAAGGGGTAATTATTCAGCTTCATGGAGACCCAGGGACCCTCAGAGCGAGCAGAGGGTTTCCACACAGAAGCACAAATGCATCAGGGACAGACTCTGATACATTGGAAAAATCACTGGCACAATTCCTATTACAGAAACTGAGATTTCTCTAATAAGAATTCTGGCAGCAATTTTTCCAAGGTATCAGCTTGGCTTGGAGCTGTGACTCCCTGTGCACAAATCAACTGAGTTTAACTCATGGAATCCAGAATTCCCATTTATTTGGGATTTTTACCTATTCCTTCAATTCTAAATTCTCATTTTAGGATGTTTTTAACTTCTGATCTATCAAGACACTCTCTGACTGAAATGTTCTGGGTGTCTTTACATGGTCCACTTCACAAGGGGAAAAAAAAAACAATAAAAATACTTCTGGGTTTTTTTCTGGAACAGAAAGAAAAAGCACAGGTTTGGCTCATGAGGATATTTGTAAGTCCACCCTACATTCCAGCAAAACTCTAGGAACCCTTAATAAACCTGAAACATAAAGTAATTATACCCATATCAGCTTATTTCATGTCTGCACCCCCATCCCTGCTTTGCATTTCCAACAAAGGATTTAAATGACACTCACAAATTCAAGTCAACACCACATCTGTGAATGGAGCCAAGAGCCAGTGGCCCTGTCTGGGCCATTCCCAGCCCTCCACTGGTGTCCAAATTTGCAGCAGACTCAGAGGTTCGAACATTGCCTGACTATTTTGTGTCACTCCAAGTCTGCTCATGAATGATTCATGCAGTACAGTTAAACAAGGGAGGTTTTACAAGAAAGAAAACAAAAAGACAACTCCCAAATTAACCCCCAGACGGGCCGTGTGATGCTGCTGGTTGTGTTTTCCAGCCCCTCTCCTCTGGGCTGTGGTACAGGGGTGATGTTTGGGGAGCACCCCCTGAGCTGGACTTGTCAAACCCTGAAATTAAAAAAAGAGGGATTTGCTGAGCAGAACAGCAGGAGCCATCCCCCAGCTCTGGGGCCATATGTGCCTCCTGCACATTCCTGGTGTGGCTCCAGCGCTCGGGAGCAGTTGGATAATCTGAATTTCTGGCTGTGGGAGCAGGTGTTGTGGCCAAGGATGTGATTTCTCAGCAATGGGCAGTGGCTGCTTCCTCCTGCCCAGCCCCAAAGCTGGAAGCTGCTGTTCCCACCAGCCTTTGAGCTGCTCAGAGACACTCTCAGCACTCCCAGAGCTGTAATATGGATTTTGGCCACCCCAAGATGTTCAGTGAGAGGGTCAGGAGCTGTCACTGGGTGTTTGCTGTCAGTGAGGAGCTCGTGGCACATGAGGAGCACTATGGGCTGGGAACTAGAGAGAAAAGGTCAGTGAAACCTGAGCTTCCCAAGGGATTCAATTCACCTGTTTTACAACTCAGGCTCTTAAAAGGAGAAAAACTGACCAGAAATCTTAATTAATATGCCATGAGATGACTGCTAAATTAAGCACTTCAGGATGTTATGTGAACCTCATCACATGTTGTAGCCCCAGTTAAAGGGCAGTCAGCTCCTGAAAGGGAAATCCACGCTCTTCCTTTCCAAAGGCAGTCAGGTCAGGGTTATTTAGCAATTTGCTGACTGCTGGTGAGATGATGCATCACTAAAACTTGCTTTGTGTAAAACATCATTTATGGGAGTGAGTCCTGATGTCTGCTGCTACCAGAAAAAAAGGTCTTTCATCTCTCATAGTTTTTGCTATTAAAATTAAAGATTTTTTATTCATCCAAAGCATTTCTATGCCCCACAATTACACTTTTGCTTGACATCAAACGTTCTTTACATGTTTGCCTTTGCTTAAGACCCAAAAGTCACTGCTGTTTGTGTGTGTTCTCCTCCTTCCCACCCTGTCCTACAGCTGGAATATCCCTGCTGCAATTCAAGGTCCTGCCCAGGGATGGGTCCCTGGCGTGCTGGATGCTGCACAAACACAGATAAAGAGAAGCACCTGCCTTGGAGAGGTAAAATCCACACTCAGGAAGGATTTGTACCCTCCAGGTGAAGTGTGTTCCTGCAGAGAGGCCATGGAGAGGTGAAGCCATCACGTGGATTTAGGAGATTTAGGAGATGCAATCCTTGCCTGGTTTGTCATCCTCTAGTTCCAGGACAAGGTCAGGCTCTGTTTGCAGAGGGAAGGACACCCTGACTCCTGTGGCCCTGAGCTGGGGAGGCTGCACAGGAGACTCTGGGAAAGGATAGGACAATGCCAGGATCATCACTGGAGTCACAGGGCCAGGGCTGGAGGCTGCTGCTCACTTTGCTGTGCTTTACACACAAACCAGGTCAAATTTGGGGTTACAGAAGTTGTGTTCACCAGCCTGACCCTCTTATCTCTCCAGCAGGTCTTTGCTGGACTCTGCCACAGGCTCTAATGGGAGTTTGTGCCATGTAGCAAAGGCAGAGGGATAAAATGTAGGATCAGTGGGTGATTTGTAGCTTTACACCTTCTGTTATTACTAAATGAAGTAAAAAAATCCCCCCAAACAAACAAAAAGCCCAAACAAAAGTACTTCGTATTTTAAATAAGAAAAGTAATAATAAAAATTAAATCATAAATAAATTCAAAAGAAGCAAAAAGGAGGGAGAGGGACTTTTTATGTGGAAGGACAAGGGGAATCAGATTAAACTAAAAAAAGGCAGGCTTAGATTAGATGTTGAGAAGAAATTCTTTACTCAGGGTGAGTGAGCCCTGGCACAGGTTGCCCAGAGAAGCTGTGGCTGCCCCATCCCTGGAAGTGTCCAAGGGCAGGTTGGACGAGGCTTGGAGCAATCTGGGCTAGTGGAAGGTGGAATGAGATGATCTCTAAGGTCCCTTCCAACCCAAAGCATTCTGGAATTCTTTGATAAATAAAGTGTGAGTTTTGGGAGGGGTCTAAACTAGAACTCAGTGCAGCAGCATTAAGAAGCTTATCTATTAATAGACTTCATACATATAATAATAATATATAGTAGAAAATATCGACTCTTTGCAGCTGTTCAAAGAAAATACCTGCACTCCACTGTACAAACAAGTCAGTTTTATTTTGGGCAACAAGTTCTGCAGAGGTTGGGGATAAAACTCTCTCTGCTGCAAGCTCAGGAGGTTTGTGTTCCTCTCACAGCCCTGGCAGCGATTAGAGCTCAGCTGATGGTATCTGGAGCTGCAGCTCGTTCTCTGCCTCCTCTCTGAAGGGCAGCACTTCAGAGGTGTTTGTTTAACAAACAGCCACTGTAAACCATCCTCGGGAAGTTTGATGAGGGATCAACCATCCACTTTGCAGCTTTTCATTCAGCCTCGGGAGAGGCGGAGGTGGGTCCCGGCTGCTCCTCGCAGGGGCAGGAGGCTGAATCCCCTCCATCTGAAGGCGAGTTTGTTGGCAATCACGAAAAAAGAGCTTTAATTCTGTTTAACTGCTCACGATCTGACGAGAAAAAAATAAAAAAGTTGCCAAGTTAAGGCTCGATTAGAGAAGCTCTGGATGTGCTCAGGCAGAGCCCATCGACTGCAAACAACCACTTTGGGGTCTAATCCAACCCCATTTTAATGATCAGTAATAGTAAAATCCTGGTAAATAGAACTTTGGCCTCCATTATGGCTTTTGGTTCAGATATCAATTAAAATGGGACAAACCTTAATGAACACGACTAGGCTGATACTCCCACAGTTAAGTGAGAGGATTGGCCTAAAGCTGCCCGGGAGATTTAGGAAGTGGTTAATTTTTTAAGGGCTACCTCATGCAGGGTCCTCCCTGCTGCCGGGGGTTTCCCAGCTAATTAAGCTTTTCCCTCAGGAACGTTTGGTGTTCCAAAGGCTATAATTCCTTACCCAGGTTTGACCTTGTGCAAAACCTGCTTTTATCCTGAATGGTGAACTGGAAATGATTACTGGGATACGAAATCCTAATGGGGCGAGATGTGCACAATTTTATTCTCATGTAAGTGATTAAATCAATAATGCATCTGCCTCCCCTGATCTATTTAGCTACAGGGGTTAAAAAGAATCTGCGATTTTTTTCGCAAAAATGTTATATTAAAATTTACTTAAAGGCACTGTGAGGCTTCCAAAATCATCTGGAGAAACCTGGGTTACACTCCTGCAGATCCCACTGGTTTTATTTGTGTGTAAATCTGTGGTGGAACTGGGCTGTAAATTGTTGTGTTGCTTTTCTGCTTGTTGAGCACAGGCTCCATTTCACCTGCGCTGGGGGATATTTAAGTGGCTGATTAAGAGCCTTTGAGGACCGAAGGTGCTTTACAGCCATAGACACCCAGAATCTACATTCCAACGGAGTTAAACGCTGTGGGAAAAGTATCGTAAATTTGGGTCTCGCCCAGTTCTGTAAGTACGAGTTCAATAGTTTTGACAATTAAGGTGTTTAATTCGAAAAGATGAGAATAGGTAACACTGCGTGTCACCTGTGTATTTTTATTATTTGTATTTTTTAATTCCTTTCAATGCATTCTCTTGATTAATTTTGCAATGTTGGTGATTATCATTATGTGTGTTGGGTGCAGAGCTTGTTGCCGGAGATGCTTTAGAAGCTTTTAACAGATGAAAATCTTTGGTGTTGGCACTAAAAGCGTTCCTGGAGAGATGCTGAATCAGGGACGAGTTTATGTTCTACATAGTTTTTATACGAGCAACTGCTGCTTGTGCCCGAGTTCCATCCTGCCCTCAGCACATGCCAGTCAGTGGTGAGACAGCAAAGTCCCGCTTAATGCAAGTTAGGCAAGACTCAAGGCAATGTAGAGGCCCAGTGGTTGTCTTCAGGGTGAACGGCTTTGAAAAGTTCACCTGGGCTTTCTTGTTTTTCCCTCTGCCCTGGCAGGAGAAGGGCAGAGCTCTCCTGCCCTCCCCGAAAGCCAAAATCCTGCTGCCCAGCTCCCGTGTGATGGTCCACGGCCACAAACTCGGCTGGGCAACCCCCCCCTTCCCCGCTCCCTCGCTCTATTTTTAGCTGCGTGTTTAAGCGCTGGCTGAATAAATCCCGCTTAAAAAATATTTTAGCAAATTAAAACGTCCTCTCTGTGCGAGCCTGTTCTCCTGCCCTGTCACTTCTCAGATTAATTATTGCACAAACAGGGGGCCGGGGGTGGCTTTGCTGCTCCTCTGCTGCCTCGGGTGACCTCGCCAGTCAAACCTCAATCCTTAAGAAGGAAAACGACTCACGTTATTCATCTAAAATAAACAACCCCTCGTTTTAATTGAGGTAAAAGGGAATCTGCTCCTTCTCCCCAGCTCTAATGGGTCTGTGGGAATCCTAAAGCAAAGATGTTTTTGCCAAAACCTCCAACTTGGAAAGTTTTGGGGACGATCCTTTCACAGCGATTTTCCAACGTGTATTTTTTGTACTTTCAGCTGTGTTTTGATTGGAATTAATCGAGATGGTACAAATTTAATACACCCAGCACTACAGACATCTGTCTAATTCTCTCATAACATGAGATACTTTAATGTGAGAGCTCATAAAAGGAGGGAATGCTGCAGTATTTTAATCAGTGTTTCATCTCTTTATTTAGAAAGGTACCCAATGAAAAACTAATTCCAGCAGCCCAAAGCTGTGCTAGAGGAGATGGAAAAGTGGGCTGAGCCCCAGGAATGTCTCTTGCACTTCCTTCAAGCCAGTTCTGTTGATTACAAAGAATATATATATATATATATATATATTTGAAACACATATTTTTGCTGCAAGCATACGGGAAAATCACGACTTTCATCCCTTCAGATTAAAAAACAAACAAAACATTAGATAATACACTATTTTAAGGTTTCTCCTCTGAAGCACAGATGCTACAGTCACAGAAAGAGACCAAAGTACAATCTTTGTCTTCAAAGACATTAAATAAAGAGTGTTACAGAGTTTCATTAGTGCTCTCACCTCATAATTACCAGAAAAATAATTAAAGTTACATCACACCTGTATTTTCTTCTAACTCAGCTGCTCTGAAATAACAGTTGCAAATACGAGAAGGGGGGTCCAGTTTAACCTTTTAACCTCGAGCCAAATCAAGGTCAGCTCTGTGGAGCCCTGGCTTAGCTGGTAATTTTGTTTGGAACCACAAGGGGAGGCACGAAGGGCACACAAAATTGGGAAGAGGTGATTCCACAGGACACTTTTATTTAGGATACACCCCTCAGCATGGCTAGGGATGCCTGTGGAATAGGGATGCCTGTGTTGGGAAGTGGGAGGAAGACTCCAGACATCATCCCTGCCACCAACAACAAGTGTCACCCTCAGGTTGGGAACTCTGTGCCTGTTTATCCACCCAGGGCACAGAGGATTTCTGCTGGGAGCTGGATTCATTTATAATTTGGCTCTCCAGGGCCTTGTTTTTTTAGGATGTGTTTGATGTGAAAATCATGCAGGAAAGGGTGTGGACATGACCATACCATAGAAAAAGTTGTTCCTGGGATATCCACTAACAAAATCTCTGAGTTCAGTTCACTGCTCATAAAATCAGTTGCAGATTTTTGCCAAAAAATATTGTATTCTGATATTTTTTCATGGAAAACAACTTATTAAAGGAGGGGAAACCCCCTCCTAGTGCAGTAGTAGGAGCTTTTCTTGAGGAAACACTTTTGGGATCCTGAAATGCTGCTCAGAAATAGGTATTTTTGGAGTTAATAACCTGGTGATTACAAAATCCAGTTTAGCTCTTGGCAGCTTGTTCAGTCGTTATCCTGCCTTTCTCTGTCACACACCCTGAGATACTGGGAAAGCTCTGATGGGCTTCTTTTATTTACTAAGCATTTAATAAAATGAAGCAGTTTGGCATTTCAGAAGGTCTGTGTGAAAGGAGGATGAGCAGCCGTGTTTGCACTTGGGGTGGGATAAAGCTGAGCAACAGGGAAGGGTAATAAGCTACTGAAAAGATATTGGAAAGAATCATTTCTCTAATTACTGCATTGACTGGTTACTATTTTTTTTTTCACATCAAGTTGTGTCAAATTGTTTCATTTCAGCAGAGCTGAGAAGGGCAAACTTGAAGAGAAAAATTTCCAGAAAGTAGGAGCTACTCTTTAGTGATTTTTCTGTTTAAATAAAAGTGCTCATACTAATAATCCTTGGACGGGGGAAAAAAGCCACCAGAAAGAAAAAAAAGGAAAAAAAAAAAAAAACCCCACCAAAACCAAGCAAACAAAAAGACCCCAAACAAAAGTTCCACCAAAACCAAGCAAACAAAAAACCAACCAACCAAACAAAAAAACCTCCACCAAAATCAAGCAAACAAAAAAACCCCAAACAAAAAACTCCACAAAAACCAAACAAAAAAACCCCAAACAACCCCCTAAACAGAACACAAACAAACAAGAAAACAACAACAAAAAACCCCCAAGCAAACATGTTTTTAAACAGTGTTTCTGTCCAGTACAAAAGTGATTGTGACCAGCTCGGGTGAGCTGTTCCTGCTGCTACTTTAGTTGAGGTAAAATCTGCTTTATAAATCTTGAGCTTACAAAAAAGTTCCCTTTTTTTTTTTTTTTTTTTTTTTGGGGGGGGGGAGGTAAATAATGCCCTTATTTTTATTCTGGAGTAAATCCTCGGTAAGAGTGAAGAGCCACAGCCAGCAGGAGGGCCAGGCAGGAGGAGGGAGTGGAGGCTTTAACTCAAAGAAAACTTGCAGCCTGTGATTCAAGAAAAATCAAATAAATAGGATGGCATATTTTATCTCGTGCACTTTTGGAGAACTGAGTGTTTTGACGGATTTAAAAAGAATATCTGTCTTTAATACCTGAATGAGAGTGAAGAGAATAATTCCTGTGGCAAGGCTGCTTGGAATTGTTCTTTAGGAAAGTGAGTGAAGGCTTTAACCAGAGAAAGGGAGTCTTTCTTTGCAGTCCTAGCATTGAATAAAACAGTTGTGACAATGAGGTTTGCTTTTATTTCTCAGGATAGAGTAGTAGAAGCACTGAAAGAGCTGAATCCTGATAGAATTACAGGAAAATGGGTGCTGGGAGACGTGGTGGTGTGAGCCACTAGATCTGGGCTTTGTTCTGTTGGCTCATTTTTTAAATTTTATAGAATTAACAAACAAAAAAAATTCACCAACACAACAACAAAACCCCCCCAAAAAAACAACATATTGACCTGATAACAATTACACAAAATTTCTAATTACTGAGACGTCCAAAGCTCAGTGAGGAGAAGTGAGAACAAGTGAGAAATCGCTTTTCCTATTTTATTAAAAAAAAAAAAAAAGAAATTCCCTCCTCAGAAATGTCTTTGGTGACTGTGGCTGAGCTCATGAAGTGCCAACCTCTGCCATAACCCAGAGAAGTGCCACCAGCAGGGATCACCAGGCAGGAATTTCACACACCTTTCATTTCTCTGAGCTTGCAGTGATGTGTGGAACAGTTCTGCTGGAGAAGGGGCTGTTTTCCCAGGAAAACAAGATTGGGAAATTTCCAGGGAAAGAGATTTCATTGACACAAATGTTTGTTTTGTGACTCCCTTAATCTCTTCTTGTACTCTCAGATAACACCCTTGTTTAGGAGAACTTCAAAAGCTGCACTAGAGTCAGGGTGGATTTTTCTCCAAGATTCCAAGTGACTTCAATGGTGCCAATATTTCACCCCTGAGGTGTTAGACTCGTTATTTATCCTTAGGTTTTGCAAGGCTCCCAAAGAGCTGTATCCCATTTTGTGGCCAAGGGTTATAAACAACTGCAAACTCCAGCCCAACATCCCGGTGAAACAAGTTCCACGTGTAAAAGTTAAGCACTTAAAGAGGTGCTTTGCTGCAGTGTGTTTAGTTTATCACTCTCGACAC
This sequence comes from Corapipo altera, assembly GCF_003945725.1. NCBI lineage: Eukaryota > Metazoa > Chordata > Aves > Passeriformes > Pipridae > Corapipo > Corapipo altera. The sequence continues at coordinate 15,387,865 of NW_020884882.1, read as the reverse complement.
CACAGGACCACATTATATCATCAAACTCCTGAAAAGTAATTACCACTGGAGCTGAGTGTGGCAGCAAATATATAAAATATACAGTATTTCAGACAGAGAGAGTACAGTGGGCAGCTAGAAAAGGAAAACATTCACCTTGACCATACTGTGGCAATTTGTTTTATTTTCTATTTCCTCTTTGCTATTTTGTAGCTGTTATTTAGACAAATATCTGTTCAGATGTTGAAGCTGATAGGAGGAGAGCAGCTAAAAGTGAAATTCAAGTTAGGAGCTCAGTTTTGTCCACAGTATATTTGTATTAAAGTAAGATTTACTTAGATTATCCAAATACTCCCTGTCTGCACAGAACAGTATGTTCTAGAAGGTGGCATATCTACTTGTGATGGAATTCAGCATTAATTCTATTTTGATAAAAATTGGTGTGCTGGAAACCACAAATTCTACACATCATTTAAGAGACATGTCCCTCCACATGGTTATTCTGCAGGCTCAGGTTTTGTCAATGTTTTACTAAATTTAAGGAATACTTCACTCATCTAAATACCTCATCTAAGCTCTCTTTTCCTGTCTCTCATGTGTTTGTGTCCTCCCAGCATCTCACCATGTGGGTTCAGCATGTCCTTTGCACTTGGAGGGCACAACCCTGACTGCTCCTAAATGTAGGTCCCTTCTCTGTCAAGATTTGATCATCAAAACGTTTCAGTGCACACAAATTTCCTTTGTGGTGAGAAAACTGTTTCTAGTGGGTTTGTTTCTGTGTGAGCTTTGAAGAACATATGAAGCCTTTGGTGTCTGTTCTGAAGGATGGAATATTTGGGTTGGAGGGATAAGGAAGCACTTTGCTGGGGTAGGATTGAGGTGGAGAAGCTCCTGTGACAGCCAGTGCTGCTCTGGCTGAGACAATCAGAGACAGAGGCAATCATGGAATCATTCAGGTTGGAAAAGGCCTCTAAGATCGTGTCCAGCTGTTCCCTCAGCACTGCCAAGGCCACCACTAACCCACGTCCCCACGTGCCACATCCACACAGCTTTTAAATCCCTGAGGGGAGGAAGGAGGAGGAGGGAGTTTGCTCATTATGAGGTGCTTTTGGACACTGCTGGTGGCTTCTGAACCTCTCACAGAGCTCTGGGTGATGTTGGGGTACAGCAGCTTTAGGTAGTGTCTGGTTGGATCAGTCCAAAAGTCACTTTACCAGGATCCTGAGCTGTCTGAATTTCCTCTCAGCTGTGTTCATCCTCAGATATACCATCAGACACATTTTTTTTTTAATAACATACTAATACTCTCCTCTCTAATTTAAAGACCCACTGGAGAATGCTCATTAGCCTTTTAGTCTAAGGGGGACAACCCTTGTATCAAGTGTTACCTGAAGGGCTGCAAGCTGCCCCTCTCACCAGGGTAAAAGTTTTCCTTAAACTGGAACCTGAACACACAACTTGGCTGAAAAGATGGTGGGTTTATAGTCTCAGTAAATGAAAAATAATAGACTCCACCAATTAGCAATTCCTCGTAGCACTTCACTATAAGAAATGACATTGAATCTGAAAGCTTCATAGTATTTAAACACTGGCAGTGTTTAAAAGGTCTTGGGTGCTTTGAGTTCCTGATTGCTTTGACAAGTTGACAGTGATTTGTGAAGGGAAGGTGTTGGCACAGCTTGCTCTGCTGGAGGAGCAGGGACAAAGTTCAGGCTCCAGACCAGCCACTGCTTGAACACAGAGATGAAAAATTGCTCTGATAAACATTTTCACCAGGGGGGGAATTGAGCTTCTGCTCCTGAAAACACCAGGACCTGGTCTGAAAATGAGTCAGACCAATGGAAAGGCTCCTATTGATTCCCACGGCCTCTGGATCCATCGCTTCTCATGTGGCATACAGGGTGTGTTTGGGGTTTCTCAGAGCTAAAACCCTGTGAACCTACACCAAAATGAGAGATTTCCCCAGCATCAAAGAGGGAAACAAGGCTTAAGAAGTTGAAGGAGGTAGATACAGTGATTTATAATGTGTAATCACATAAATTGGGCTGAACATTATATTTGAATATTCTTTCCCCCCTTTCTCAATCTTCCTTCCAAACACAAATTCATATTTTCTCTTCATACCAAAATCTGAAAGCAATTTATTTCAATTTCACTGAGATTTCTCTTTCAGACCCCTAAAGCATAATTCCAGCTGGAACAGGGCAACTTCACATAGACATATTTGTAATTTTCAAGAAAAGAATCTCATTTTCAAAGATGGTTGGTTTCATGATCTTCTACTGGGATCTCCACAAACCTAGAAATAATTAAAGGGGGCAGCTAAGCATGAAACACCACACCTGCACAGTTTGTTAGCCATGAAAATTTACAGTTGTTTCCATTGCAGTGCTCTATTTTACACATTAAACTGAAGCCATATTACACTATGAAACCATAAATTTTCATGGCTTGCAAACTTTGCAGGTGTGGTGCTCAATGCCCAATTGCATCGGTTAATTATCTCAGTGATTTTTACCACCCTTGTAGGACGCTTGGAAGCTGCACATGTGGGCAGTAAAACCCAGGGAAAAGGCTCCAAAGTGTGAATATTTCAATTAAAATCAGGGGTGTTTTTTAGAGAGCTCTATCTTTAGCTGAACTCTGGAATTGTTGGCGAGGGATTAATACCCTGCAGGGTGTCAAGAAGTCCTTTCTAAGGGGAAGAGTGTCCAAGCACTGGAATTAAGAGGTGTTAAGGGCCACTCCATAACCTGAGCTTTCTGGCTCCTGACTTGTTGGGAGGTGGTAGAACCATTCTCAGCAGCTTTGGACACCCTCTTCTTCTCTGGGTTCTGGAAGTGTTCATGGAAGATATTCCCCAGATCCAAGTACCTCTGGGCTACCAGTTCTCACAGTCCTAAGACTGGCTCACAATCAACAGAATATCCTGGGAAAAACATGGAAAACCAGACCAAAATTACCTGTTGAGTTCCCTTCTCATTCATCTCTGTCAACGTGTCAGAGAGATACAGGCACAAAATACACATTTTTAGTGTATAAACCACCTGACACAGTCAAGTCCTTTTGTATTTGCTGCAAAGTCTCAGCAAGTTCATCTAGAACTTCATAATTTTTTTTTCCCTCTCCATTTTTTCAAGATGATAAAGTTTAAGTATGATTTCCTCTATTTTTTGGCAGCCTGGGAAGCAGATGCAAAAAAAAGCAAATCCATCCGTGTTCTCTCAGCATTAGCTGCAACATTTCAATTCCTGTCAGTCACGTCCAATTTGATGTGATTTAGCCACGAAACAAGTCAGTGGTGCAAGTAAAAATAGAATCAGTGTCCTAAATCTCAGCCCCATGTCTATCCCTAATTTATTCAGCCTCAGTAAGGAAGGATGCTGAGCGTTTAAAGACGTGGCAAAGCCGGAGTTGCAGCCTGAAAAAAACCCACGGATTTTATGGTGAGTAAAATGGAGAGAAGGTCATGGAAATGTGCCATATGTAAAAGGCTTTCTTTTGAGTGCTTGGTTCTGCTGCCTGAACCATTCCTTAGCTCTCCATTAGGCTAATGGAGAACAATATTAATGAGGGAACCAAGGTGTAATGTTCTTGCAAGAATGCTGACAGGAGCCAGCCCAAGTTTTAAGCAAGGATTGCTTGCTTTAGCATTATCTCTATTGCTGTTAAACATGCTCTACATTTTCTGGGCAAATATCATTTGGAATTAATTGAATGGAAAGGAGGATGTGCAGAAAATGCATCTTCAGGGTTGGTGAAGGATGACTTTTTAATCAAACTGAGCGATTGTAAACATAAATTAGTTCTTGTTCTTGCTGCTGACTTGGAACAGGAGAAATGTGAAGGCTTTGAGGTTAAAATCTTTTTCTCCTGAGGTGGCAGTTTCAAACCTTGTAGATGTTTTCCTGGTCTGGTTGAACCATTATGTAATGATTATAACTGGAATGTTACTTGAAGTACAGACTCTCTCTATACAGACTGATTTTTTTTAATTAATTTTTTTCTAAGCTTTTACTACATTCCTTCATTCTTCATGTTCCCAACATGTCACCTTATAGCAAAACTCTTCTTGTCCTTCTTATCTCCTTCCTCTGAGAGGACAACATTTCAAGGTGTCCTTAACAACAATTTCTGATACATTTTCTTCTTAAGGAGTGACCTCAGGCTTTAGGACAACAGTGAGCAAAAATACCAAGTGTGGAGTTTTTCCATTAAGTAAGTGAATAAAGATTTGGAGTCTTGTTGGTGTTCAGCCTCTGTGGGGTTGTGAGAGAAAGAGAACACGATGTGGATGTTCTGGGTATCCAGTGGTCTAATTAGGTCTAAGCTGTAAAGCTGAATGATCTCATTTAATATCTACTGGATAGTCTGATTAGAGTTTGGTCTGAAGCTTGAAGGGAGCAGAGGGAAATCTGAGTAGAAATGCCTTTAAGGAAGGAAAAAACAGCATCCAAGTCATATTCCAAGGTTTTATACTAAAGTGCAATTCTATTTATTTACAGAGTACTTGTTATGTAAAGGGGAACTAAAAGATCTTAAGGATGTCACTGCTACCTTCATAGAACAATGTAAAACCCTCTTAAAGGTGTTTAAACCCCTTCAGCCTGCAAGAAACAGAAGGAATGAGCAAACTGTTAGTGGATAAATATAATATTAGGAAAATCAGACATGGTTTTTGGGCAATTTCAGATATTTCCTCTGCTGTGCCCTGAGTGACTCTGCATGTGGTGAATGCACTGAAATGTTCCTTCAAAGGGATCAACAGCACAATTTGATTTAAGGGAAAATGATTTTACTGAAGGTTCAGAAGTCCACTCGTTCCACATTTTGATGACCATGTCTGTCTGAAGTTTAAGGGTTTCTTTAAACGTGTAGTTTAGCAATGGTTATTTCCAAACATATAAAGTGTAGTTGAACAAAGATGAATGACTTTAAAGAAGAACTGAGAGGGTGGCTTTTCATTTTGTTTCTTAAAAGGGGGAAAAAAAAAATAGATCCTCCTTTCACCCTTCCTAGTGGAGAAGTCAAATCAAAATGAGCTGGTCAGCAGCTGCAACCCACAAAATTCACTGCTGAAATCTGAATTAATGCTCTGCTCTTGTGCTCTCCCCACCTGGTTGTTTCTGTGCTTGCACAGATCTGGGGGGCTCAGGTTTGGGACCATCTCTTTATTCCATGGCTCTGAGGTGTCTCCCAGTACTCATTAGCAGCCTCCAGATGTGTTTTATTCGAGTCTTACAATATCTGGGCTTCATTTTGTTCAGGCTTTTAAGCCAATTTTGCTATTAGGTCTTTTTTTTTTTTTTTTTTTGAGAGTGTAGGAGGCTTCTAAAGGGGCTCCTGACTCATTATTTAGTTGTGTATGGGCTCCTAGAGATAGAACAAATGCTTGAGCTGTGGCAAAGGTTCATGTCAAAAACTGCTCAACAAATGCCAGTGGGAGAAAGTCTTTCCCCCTCCTTTAGGGGTTTGGGAAGAGCTGATGTAACTATTACAGTCCATAATGTCCTGGCTCTAATAATTCACTCCAGGCCCTTCACTCTGCCCAGACAGTATCTGTGGGACACTCCAACCCCCACCTAATCCATAAATTCAACTTGTGGAGCTGCAGCACCGACTGCAGAGTTCCACAGAGCTGGGAGGGACTTCATTAAATCAGAAGTAAATATTTCCAATAAACTGGAAGTTGGGTTGTTCCTTGAAGGGAGTGAATTATGGGATTCCCACTGGAAGAAGGGGAATCTAAGAGAAGGAATAATCTGGGACTGGAGAGGGCAGCTGGTGCCTCTTCCAGCAGCACCAGTAGCTTGAGCTGGTTTAAATTTCCCCCTGGTGCAAGTGCCCCTGTCACATTCTTGTACTGGAGCACATGTCAGCACAGCAAGGGAGGTTTTCCTTCTGTTTAAAGTGTTACAAAACTCTCTGCCTCAAAAAAAAAAAACACCCTTCTGGCACAAGCATTGTACTGAAAAGGTGAATCTCTGGCAATTCATGTTTGTTTAAAATCATTAAAATCTGCCTGTGCTTCAGCTTGGTCTTCTTTTTCCTGCCATAGCAAGCACTTTGTCCCAGTTTTACCATGGAAAGCATGGACTGATTAACCAGTAGCTTTGCCATTAAGTGATGTGGGAAGCATCTCTCTCTCTTTTGTGTCTGGTTGATGAGTGTCGTGGCAGGGGGGAACAAAGCAGCAGAATATGCTGTTTACTAACAAGTCAAAACACCTTCTTTTGTCTTCAGCAAAATCAATCTCATCTCTTGGGTCCTGTTCCTGATAAGAGAATAAAAATGTGAGGGAAACTCAGCCAGTGCCTTCCACAGAAGGCTTTGAGAGATGAAGTTTACAAAGTTTTAAGCTAAAAGCTGCTGTTTTCCTTTGTAAAGGAAGGGGGTACTTTGCCTTTTATATTTTAGCACATGTTTTATGAGAGTAAATGTTGTAGGCCCTTAAAAAACCCCATTTATCCTTAATTCTCCTCCTTTCCCCTTCCCTCTGCACCACTGAGGGATACTTGGAGATATTGAGATGTGGCAAATGGTAATGGAAAAAGTTCTACCTTTCCAAAAGAAATAACTCTGTCTTTGCTAATTAATGGGTTTTAATCCCTGGGTAAATGCTGTTATTTGACCCTCCAGTGCAGGAATTAAAATCCTATTACCTCTAACAAGAGCTGCAAGGCTGAAGGCCACATCTAAAGTGAAGGTGATGCTTTTAACTCCTTTTTTTCATTTATTTTAGTGGAGATGAATGTAAAAGTAAATGACCCAGTGCAGGCAATGCAGTGAGGATCTGTCCACAACAGAAACTGGTGTTAGAGGGTCAGAGGAAAGAGCTGAGAGTCAAGAGGGGACAGCACAGGGGTGAAGAACATCTTAAAAATACTGAGGAACTTAAGAATCTTGGGGGGGGGAAGGGGGAAGGCAGCACAAAAACATCCTTCAAAAAAATAAGAGAATGGTAAATCCTTTCTCCTGCTTTCAAATGAACAGGAATTGAACAGGAGTAGTTTAGGAGTAAGTGGAGTAAACCAGGTTCCAGAGACAGATCCAGTCAGATTTAGTTTAAGAACATAGAGACAAATTAATGGAAATTCAACTGTTAGTACAGAAACAATCAAACCCTTCATTCCTGCTTTCATTATTCCCAATAAATAATTCAGATTGTTTCCAATTCAGCTTGTGAGTTTACTTTCAACAATTCACAGCACACACCAGTTTGGGTTTGCTTTTGAGAGGGGAGATCATAAATTATCCTCTGGACTGTTAATGTCACATACAACTAATCAGACATATAATCAGGTAGGATATAAGTTCTCCTGTGCTGAAATAATGTTAATTATGAGGATTTCATTTATTATTAATGTGGAAATACGTAGTTCTACTGTATAACTGAAATTAATGGACTGTAAATTTTGACAGAGTATGAACATCATCTTTTGTGTTTCTTAATTAGTCACATGTTGTTTCTCTTTTTGGCTGGGAAAGCTTATGCCGTGTTTGTATTACAGTCTTTTTATTGCCATAAATCAGAGCTAGAAGGTCAAAAGGAAAGATTTAGGGACAGAATTAATTCTTTTTTGGAGATCATCTTTCAAATTCAAGAATTTCTTACTTCTGCAGAGACTGAAGCTAACATGAGTAAGGAAAAAAATACATTATAATTGAATTTATTTTATAAAAAGCAATAATTTGATTATTGATATTGCAAGAAAATCCTGTGCAAATTCACTATGAAAATACCAAGGCTCAGCTGATACATAAGGATGGGTTAAGAGCAATGAAAGTGAATTCTCAGTTATCAGGATTAATAGTCTCTCCTTTTTTCCCACCTCCCTACGTTGGGAAAAAAAAAAAAAAGGAAATTAGGCCATGCCAAGGATATATTTTTGTCTCACTTGATTTCCTTCAGAAAATCCATTAGGCACTTTATCAGCATCTTCATATGCCAAATAACTCATGGAATTTGTTCTGAGTGCTTTGTCCAATGAGACACAGCTCAGCTCTGGCATTAGCAGAAGATAAATCCAAAGAAGGCTTCCCTGTCTCCTTACAAAGCAACATCCAGGAAATCTGGATGTTCTTAAAGAAGGAGAAATTGTTCCATGTGAGGGTGGGGAGGCCCTGGCACAGGTTGCCCAGAGAAGCTGTGGCTGCCCCATCCCTGGAAGTGTCCAAGGCCAGGTTGGGGCAACCTGGGCTGGTAGAAGGTGTCCATGGCAGGGGGTGGCACTTTAAGTCCCTTTCAGCCCAAACCCTTCTGTGATTTCGTGGTTCTAAAAACAGCCAAAGTGAGCCCACACCAAAGCCAAAGGTGTGAACATAACTCACCTTCACAGAAAAAACTAAACGCATTTATTAACATTAAAATCGAAAAGAAATAAAAATTGCTGAATTAATGCTGAAACAGAACTTGCAGGCAGCCAGGATGCTGGTTCTGATCTGGAGTTCCTGTTGTGCTCAACAAACACCACAGGTTGTGCATATTAAACACTGTGAGCAACTGAAAATGTCTTGGGCAAGGAAGGAAGCCTTGGGGAAAGGAAAGGACAAAGTCATTGTGATTTTCAAACTTCCAGTCAATCAATCTCTTCCCTGCTGCTTGACCTGGTGCCAGGTATCAACTTCCCCCATGGTGGAATTATACTTGTGATGGAACAAACCTTCAAGAAACACTTGCCAAAAAAAAAAAATGGAAACAAACCCCCTGCTGTTTAAACATCCTAAAAAAGAGATACAACATGGAACTAAGTGGTTTTCTTACCTCTCCTAAACTGTGTATCCAGCAAGGCTGAGCACTGAAGCTTCCCAGAGATATCCTGAATCTCAATTTCAGTTTTAGATGCTGAGAAAGCGACAGCTCAAAATAACAAACAGTTTTGCACAGAATTGGATTTCCTTAAAATGTCTTATCTGTTAATGTGACTTGTGTTGTTGAACAATGCAAAGCAGAAAGCATGAGAGATTTATTTGTTTATGGAGTTGTTCTTATTTTTACAGTAAAAACCAAAGACTAACTCTGTGTACAAGACAGTGGAGCAGCTGTCAGGAGTTCCTGATACTGGGATAACACCCTTTTCTCCTATTCTCTCCTAAACACTCACAAATCCAGTTCATCCAGTTCCAGTATATTTTTTGGTAGCATTTCTGGCAGGGGTTTTACCTTTACTGGGAGCCTGCAGAAGGGAATGGATACTCTTGGCTGTTTATACAAGTGTGTTTCTTATGATAAAACCCTGAGTGAAGGGTTTTCAAGTGTTTTCCTTCCAAATCAGATTTGTATCTTAAATCAGATTTCGACCAAATGAAAATTGCAGAGAAATTGTGGTGCTGGTGGTAAAAGTATTTTTTTTGAAAATTATAAAAATTAAAAAAGAGATGTTTGTAATTCCGTGAATGACTGCTTCGAAGGAGTACTGAAAAATTTAGTTTGGCTATGAATTTTAGAATCATTAAGGTTGGAAAAGACTTTCATGATATTAAAGTCCAACCTTTTGAAGCTGCAGTTTCCTTTGGAATTCCTGTGCCTCCATTCCCAGTGTAGCTCATGGTTGGCTCCCCTGAGCCTCCCCTGATCCACTTCACCTCTAAGACTTGAGTCTTTTCTTCAGTCTTTTCTGTTCTGATGGAACATGGGAGGAGAACCTAAAACCAAGGAGCCTCTGGAGAGAAGCACTTGGACTCAAGTCCTTCTTCTGTGCCTTTATTTGTGGAATGCTTTGGTGATAAGTTTTCACCTAAGAATTGTATTTTTCTGTAGAAAAATTGGGTTTGATTTTTCTCATTATCATGTTCTACACAGAGTTGGGGGAGGAAATTGAAACCCTATAACCTGACTTTTGATTTTAGGCTGCAAACAGGGTCTTCCATTGCAGAAGGTGACTTTGGCAAAGGACTGGATGTTTTAAGGGCTGGGAGAGTGAGGAGCAACAGCAAATCATTGATTTTAACACAGTCAGGTCATTCTCAGGGCTGGAACACTCTTACTGTGTTTTTTATGGAACATTTGCAAACAGACTAGAAAGCAAAATAAACCCGTATGATTTGGATTTCCTTAAAATGTCTTCCCTGTTAATGTGACTTGTGTTGTTGAATAATGTGAAGCAGAAAGCATGAGAGATTTATTTGTTTGAAACATTGTTCCTGTCTGAAACACACCCCGATCTTCCATTTCTACAGCCAACAGCGAGAAAATAACTCATAAATCCATGTTCCAGGAGTAAGAACAAACACCAGAGTTACTGCTTGGTACTTAAGGCTTAGACAATGTGCATCCCACAGCTCTGTGCTTAAAGGTCTCCCACATCTATAGAATTTGTGAGTTAGTCCACTGAAATCTGGTCCTTTTGAAGATTGTTATAGTTATACCTGGAGTTACTAAATTCTCTGGGACTTGGCTTTGGCAAGGAAGTACTAATCCTGAAAAAACAAACAACTCCTTCACTGTTGTGCTGGTTTTTCTGGGCTGTTTTGCTTTCTTGAAGGGAAAAAACTCCGACCAAGCAAAACCCAAGCCCTGCTCTGCTTGGGAGCTGAAAGCTCTTTATTTATCCAGTCTATGGTCATGGAGGAGATCTGTGCATGCAGATTGCTTTGGGGTGGTGAGGGATGAAAATTCCTTCTGTCAAATGCCCCTCCTGTGCAATCACAGAAAGAAATCAATCATGAAAGAAAATGCATCAAAAACTTTTGTGCAAAAGAGTTGAGAGTGACAGATGGTCTGAGCCTGGAACATACGGATTTTGTCAGACAACAGGAAAAAATATATATAAGATCATGTTGTGGAAAAGTAGGTGTAACCTCTGTGTGTGTACTCTGAGAGGGAAAGGAGGCGGTGGAGTGTTTCAAAACTTATCATTTTGTTTTTGACAATGATTTAGAGAAAAGTGGAGGAGAAAACACTTGGTTCTCCACCTTTCTAACCTCCCAAGAAAGGCTGGAGCCAGGAAAAACAGATGGCACTCAGGTCTCCTCTGAAATGATAGTTATTCCACTCCTGCCAGATCTCAGTGGTGTGCAAAATAAATGGTGTAAGTCACTATCAGGAAACAAGTCATTAATTAATAACATCTCGCTGCTCAAGGATCAGGCAGGTGAGAGGCAGGGAGGAGCTGCCTCCAAGGAATCTGCTTGGCCAGGGAGGAGAACGGGCACGGTGAGGGATCACTGTCCCCACCCCCTCTACCTGTGACTCAGACATCCATCATTACAAGTAATCAAGCCTAAAAGTATTTGTCATCCCCAGGGCACGAAGCTGTTGGAGGCTCAGAGTATAAAGAGAACATCAGGGAAACAACAAAACAATCCATCAAGTAAAAGAAAAAAAAAAAAGGCGGAAAAAGCAGAGAGTAGAAGAACAGAAAAATTCTAATTAAATCCTTAACTGTAATTAAATTCGGTGTGATGTGACAAACAGCACTTGCAGAATGATTTCTGCTGTTGATGCATTTGCTGTATGACACATGGCTGTGTTTCTTCCTCACAGGGACCACACCAGTGTTCTTTTGGGAGCTTTCAAGCAGGACTCACCCCAGGAGCACAAATTACACCTTCATTTCACTCCCAGATTTTTAGTGGGTGCAGCTCGACGGGTGGTTGGAAATCAGAGCTTTCCAGGGAAAACAGGACATGCCCTTAACCAAAATAGAGCCCGAGACATTTATCATCATCTTCCTCACTCTTACACTGACACACATGAGCACAACCAGGGCACAGTAGGCTCGGCTGCAAATCAGGGATTTACTAATAACAGCATAATTAAAAGGAGAATTCCTCGAAGATCAGTTTAAAGCTACCTTTGGCAGTAACTGCTCCTAATTAAACTCAACAAGTCTATCGCATTTTATGGCTTTAAACTGGCAGAGAGTAGAGTTTGATTGGGCAGGAGGAAGAAATCCTTCCCTGGGAGGGTGGGGAGGCCCTGGCACAGGTTGCCCAGAGAAGCTGTGGCTGCCCCTGGATCCCTGGAAGTGTCCAAGGCCAGGTTGGACGGGGTTTGGAGCAACCTGGGCTAGTGGAAGGTGTCCCTGCCCATGGCAGGGGTGGCACTGGATGAGCTTTAAGATCCCTTCCAACCCAAACAGTTCCATGATTCTATGAACTTCCCGGTGGCTGGGAAAGGCAGAATGGAGTTAGAGGAATATTTGTTTAACGAGGAAACAATTTCATGAGCGTGCAGAAATTAATTTCCCTTCATTTTATTCAGCCTTAACCAGAAATTAAAAGGAAAGTGAACACTCAAGAAATATCAGCTTGTTAGAGTGAACAGATGGCAGCTCAGCGAAGATTGGTGTGAAGGAGATCACCAGTCCTTTTGTTTACAACACATCCATGTCCTGTTTTGTTTTAATTATGGCGTTGTTTTTCCACCCAGGCTATTCACTTAACAAAACAACAAAAACAAACCCCTCCACCACTGTGTTTATGTCAGCAAAGCTAATAAGCAATTCGCAAACTGGAACCGGGGAAGCAAACGCTCATGAATATTGAGGACTTTCTGATAGATGTGGTGTCTGCCCGTGTTGTTGGGATCCATCTTGATGTCCCTTGTGAAGTCAAAGGAAGCAAGAAAGAAAATCATCTTCAATAGCTGTCTGGCCAGGAGCTCGGGGCTTTGCTGCCTGGTTTTATGTTATGCTTTGTTAAATCCATTTAAGAGTCTTATGTTCATGAGACTGAAATATATAGGGGAGGAAAAAGCAAATGCTTTCCCTTTTGTCAGAGGTTGTAGGTTTAAGAGAGGATTTAACCGCTTTCTAACTCTTTTATTGTCTCATGTACTTTACACTGTAAATGGCAACATTTAATTACAGGTAATAAACACAGAAGCCACTAATAGGATTATTAACACCAGCTTTCAGTGCCTTGTGCTGTCTGGTAGAGCAGGGAAAGGTGTAATCTGTGGCTGCAGCCTCAGCAGAGGGTCACAGAACACGTAAAAATCGTCACGGGAGGGGCTGAGGGATATGTGTTTGCAAAGAAAAAAAACTATTTAAACTATTTATTCAGCTCGGTGCGAGCCTCACTTGTAAGAACGTTCTGCTGCTTCCCATGGCTGTGACACCCTCTAGTGACACAGAATCTATGACTGTGTGATTCTGTGACACAGAGCTGCTGTCCCAGTGCAGGGGACACCGGGGTCTGTGACGTTTCCAGTCCAGGAGCTGGCACTGCTGCCCAGTGCCACCAGCACCGGGGCTGGGCAGGGTTTGACAGCTGAAAAATTAGCCATAAAAAACAGCATCAGCATGTTAAACTCGCAGCAAATTCAGGAATAAATCAGGTGAAACCCACAGCTTTCCAGAACCTTAGTTTGCTATTCTTTTTTCTCAGTGCTCTGTTCAGAAAAATCGTATCAATCTTCTACTTAATTTCAAACTTTTCTCGGTGCTTTATATAAACCCCTGAGCCGTTGCAGTCTAGAAATACCCACATCCTAATTGAGCTGCACCTCAGCTGTCAGCTGCTAATACCCTTCAGTCAGTCAGTATTAAGCAAGGTTTAACAACGTTCTCCTACATAAAAAAGCCAGAGTAAATGACTGGTTATGTTCGACTTAAACCAACATCCTCACTGAAACAAAAATGTGAAGTCACCACGTTCTCAGGGTGATAAATTTCTTGTGGTCTATTATATATTACTTCTATTAAAATAATTTAATGCTTCAGAGAGGTACTGGGAGCCTGCAGAGGTTCAGAACTCGTTACTGTCAGCATTACTGTCACCAGTATATACAGGGCACCGTGTGCCTGTGCTGTATTTCATGCTGGGTTTCTGCTTCTTTCAGAGGGACAGAGCTCATAAAATTAACAGCTACTTACTCTAATCTGTGGCTCCAGACCTCGTGTAGGTTGTAATCTAAGTCCAAGCGCAAAATTATTTGTTTTTCATCACTTTTTCTGGCTGCTCTGCAGCAATTTGGGGTGGTACAAATGCTGAGCTCGTTGAGGAAAGGTGTGCTGGGTGTGGAGGTTCATGTTACTCCCTTTTGCACTTCAGAAACTGAGGCACAGTTTCCTTTAGGTTTTGACAGCAGTATTAAAAATACACTCCAATCCTGATTGCCAGTGTGGAAGATCTATGGAATGATTATTTCACAGTATTTAGCATTTCCCAGGGCTGTGGGAATAATTTTAGTCTGCTTCAGTTGCTCTGCTCTTTTGAAATACGACCTCAGCCATCAAGCTGGGAACAGGTACAATACAGAGCAGGTACTCAGAGCCCATCTTTCACAACCTGGGTTCAGTGATTTACTTGTCATCACACCGTTAATCTGAGTTCCTTCAGCTGTCTTCCTCACAGAGGCAACCTTCCTCCCTCTAAAATCCCTGCTTGTCCTCTTGCTTTCTGCTGACTCCATTGAAAAGGCAGTGAAGTGCTCCAGGCACCCTCTGCCTTCACCAGGAGAGGAGTTTGGCAGTTCCTTTACACATGAGCTTGAGGACTTGGAGGGAAAGAAGGAGAAGAGAAAGTTGTTCCAGGTGTTACTGTTGTGTCCTTCAGAGATGGGCTGGCAGCCCCAAATCTGTCTTTCCTCTCTCCTGATTGAAGCCTCCTCTGTGTTACCCTTTCAGTAACACCATGTCTGGCCTCTGTGGGTCTAACGGAAGTTCTCAGGGTTTTAGGCAAAAAAGCAGGACAAAAAAAGCCATGATGGAAACCCAGATATTTCTTCTCTCTTCCCATTCTCAGCTTCATTCCCTTCCCTCTCCTGTGGCTGGAGCCACCACTGGAGCATTGCAGTTATTTCACCTAATCCAATGTAAGTTTGACAGAAACATTAAGTTTTAGAAGAAACCTTCAGAGCATAAATGGGACAGAGGTTTAAATGGGCAGAACTGTTTTTTAAACAGTTAGATTTAAGATATCATTAAACTGGAGAAGTTACCAGCCTGACAGCACCGCGCTTGTGTTTTATTTCATTCCTATTCCACAAGAAGCTTGAATTATATGTGTTGTTCTGAATTATATGTCTTGTTCTGATATTTTGGTTCTTGATCCTACATTTACTAAGCAATGTCTGTTTTCAATACTGTTACCCTCAATCCAGAAAACATAACTAAATACTTGGGGCTCATTCTGTGCTGTATCTGGTACAATACACCTGGTTCCTCATAACCACTGGGCAACCTCTTCAAATTCATGGGGCAAAGACCACATTATTTTTACTGTTGCTATCTCAGGATTCTCTGAGTTGTCTTGGCAAGGACTTAGGGTTTGTTCTGAGACATCATGGCCAAGCTCATGCATTTCTATAGTTGTTGGGTCTGTTCTATCACAAATTCTGTCTTTGATATGAATTTCAACTACTTTATGGTACATTGGACCAGCTGTACATCCACAGCTGTAGAAAAAAGTGCTGTTTACTATCAGGTGTTTAAGGTTTGGTGAACTGGTGAAGCTGAAGGCAAGAATTTTCCTCTATCATGATTCATGCTGTCTTCAAGATTAGCTCACTTGCAGATTACTCAAAAATATAAGAAGACCTGGATCACTCACAAAGCTTACTTGTGGTCCATGCATCTATTGGTCTTTTTGGGGGAAAATACAGCAAGTTGCTCTTTCTGTTGCAACATCCCTTAAAATTCTCATCAAATTGTGAACGGAAGGTTTGGTTGTAAATATTGGTGACATAAAGTTGAATTTTTCTGTCAATGACTTTCAGTGGAGAAAGGGGGATGCAAAACTTATTTCAGGAGGGTGAGCAGCCTGTGGGGGAACCAGAAGAAAACTTTCCTCATCAAGAGTGCTGCTTTTCATTGCAGCTCAGCCAGTTACCCAGTTCAGTCATCCCTTGGCACTTCCCACAGAGAATACCTGAAACAACCCTTCAGCTTTTTCCCCTGGGCTCTCAAAGCCTTCCCAGCCTGCTGTTGTTTGCAGTGCCAGAGGAGAAAACTGGAGCTTTGGTGAAGTTCTCTCTCATTAAAGCTCTGGTTTTAGTCAAAGGCAATGAACACTTGACCTGCTTTACCCTCCCAGTTCCTCCCTTTACTCTCCTGCTTTGGTGAGCTGCTGTGAAACCATCACGAGGCTTTACAAGAGCAAACCAGCCTAGGAGTTCTCTATCAAAAACACCAGTACCTTGTATTAAAAGGTTGCTCAGCCCTATTTCTCCATAACAACTCACATCAGAGTCTGAGCTGCTGCTGTTCCATATCGATTTTTTTTCTCCAAACGTGAAAGCTGTGATTTCTCCTTGCCCATCTGCTTTTATAGAGCCTCACATTCCTGTCTCTGATCCTGTAACATGATGTCAGCTGAGACTTAATAAACTGCTTGGTTAACCAGACACAGTAAGGAATTTTAGGTTCTGTAGCAGGAACTCAACATGCCTCAAAAAACCCAGATCAGACTGGCCTTTGAAATTTTGCTGAGGTCTTGCAAAACTCCTGTGACCAGGAGGCGTGAGAAATACTCTTCTAAATGGAGCAAATGTGGAAAACATCATTGCATTTGATGGCACAGCCTCATTTCCATCTCAGCTTTGGGGTGACCTCATTGTGGCCTTGCAGGACCTGAAGGGGCTACAAGAAAGATGGAGAGAGACTTATTTAAAAGGGCCTGGAGGGACAGGCCAAGGGAGAATAGCTTTCCACTGCCAGAGGGCAGAGTTAGGTGGGATATTGGGAAGAAATCCTTCCCTGTGAGAATGGGGCACAGGTTGCCCAGAGAAGCTGTGGCTGCCCCATCCCTGGAAGTGTCCAAGGCCAGGTTGGACGGGGCTTGGAGCAACCTGGGCTGGTGGAAGGTGTCCCTGCCCATGGCAGGGGGTGGAATGAGATGATGTTTGAGGTCCCTTCCAACCCAAACCATTCCATGATTCTATGATACCTTGTGAATTAATACCAGGCAGTGTAAAATCCTCATGTCTATGGGGATTTCAACTCTATTTTTGTTAATCTTATGTTCTGGTGAAATTTAATAACAAATAGTGAAGCTGAATTGATAAAGGTTGTACCAGCACAACATTTTGTTTTAAACTGCACCAACACAAATTTTCTGATGCTGCTGGAAAAAAAATCAGTGTACAAAAAGTGATGGGTAATGTTTTACCAAGTGTAGTTACCTGGTGGTGTAGCCACTCCCACCTGAATAACTTTGCATTCATACCCATCTAGATGACATTAAAAGCATATTAATGCATCTTTTTTATCTTATGAAAAATACAGGATGTCAAAGGAGACCCAAACCACTTCTTTTCATAAATGCACTCCTTTTTTTTTTTTGCTCTAGAAATGTAACGTTACGAAAACCTCAATTTTCTCACCAGTCGCAAGTCGTAAATAACTTAACTGTATCACATTATTGCCATTTAACAAATATTCCCAAACCAGCAGCAACATTTAGCTCTGTGAAATAGATTTGTTCTGGATATAAAGCGAGGAGAGCAGAATATGTATTTCTTGGCCCTTGTGGATAGAACGTGACGGAGCTGGGCGAGATGACTTGAATTAAGATGGAGCATAACGAGTATCCCCTGCACAGGGATGTTTACACACATTTCCTCCCAACCTCCCCTTTTCCCTCCCTCCAAAATGCTGCTTGTTATGCCTTTTTTTTCCCCCCACTGATAAGTGGATTTTAAAGTTATGTCGCAGTTTTCTCACTCCCGGATAAATGTGTGTAATATATCTCTCATAAAATGTTACTACACAGATGGGACTGAGAAAACTTTTTTTCTTTCCCCCCCCCCCCCCCAGTTTATGAAGCCATCCTCAGTAATATCTACCACTTATGAATAATAAAAGAAAAGGGCCTTTGGCAAATTTGAGAGTTTTGTTTTGCTTTCTGTGGAAATCCTTGAAGGAAACGAAAGCTCAGAAATCGAGTGATCAAAGCTTGTGATATAAAATTTCCTCAGGTGCAGTTGCTGTGATTCACATGGGTGATATCTTTTGCACGTGCAGCAAATTCTTTTCTTGTCTCTTTTATTTTTGCCACTGCTCTTGTACCAACAGAAAAACCTCAGCCAGTTCTCCACCTGTATTTTTAATGAGTAAACAAAGATGGGCTTGGGTGCTACTTTCTTTGCATTTGGTTTGAGTAATATACCATATATCCTTGGCTATCTTTGGGGTGGCAAATGAAAGGAGATATTACTAATAAATGGGAAGCAAGAGCTGGTAAACACAATCTGGGGTAAAGACTGGCCAGAGGAAGGAAAGTAGATGATAAAACTCTACAGTTTCACTTTATTAGGAAATAAATGGTGGTGAAGGGTAATTGTTTCCCATATAACTGGAGCTGTAAAAAATGGGAAAATCTGGCTGGTTCTGGGCTATCAGTGCCTCAGGAAGCTGCCAGGAGGCCATTCTGGGTGTATGTTGTCCTGTCCTGTTCAAAAAGAATCAGAGAATGTCCTGAGCTGGAAGGGACCCACAAGGATCATCAAATCCAACCCTCAGCCCTGCACAGAACCCTCCCCAGGAGTCCCACCCTGTGCCCCAGAGGATCATCCAAACCCTCCTGGAGCTCTGGCAGCCTTGGGGCTGTGCCCACTGCCCTGGGGAGCCTGGGCAGTGCCAACTACCCTCTGGGGGAAGAACCTTTCCCCGAGATCCAGCTTGACCCTGCCCTGACACAGCTCCAACCATTCCCTGGGTGCTGTCCCTGGTCCCCCCAGAGCAGAGCTCAGTCCCTGCCCCTCCTCTGCCCCTGCCCAGGATGTTGTCACTGCCATGAACTGTCCCCTCAGTCTCCTCCTCTACAGCTGAACACACCAAGTGCCCTCAGCTGCTCCTTGTTTTTCAGTAGGAAGGAAAATTTGAAAGTCACTGAGATTTGCATCATTATTTGCTGGTAATTCTCAAGAACTGCTGATTTTCAAGGCCAGGTGGGATGGAGCTCTGAGCAACCTGGCCCAGTGGAAGGTGTCCCTGCCCATGGCAGGGGGATGGAACTGGAGGAATTTTAAAGTCCCTCCCAACCCAAACCATTCTATAATGCTCTGGTTTTATGAACTGGGAAACAATGAACAGGAATTTTACAAAGAAAACAAAGGCACATTGTTTCCTCAGACATGAAGGATCCAGGAATTTCCTCCGGGCTTGGGAGATTTAAGTAAGTTTAAGATTTGTCCCAAAGTCTTCAGTTTCTAAAAGGAAAATGAAATATTTGCCTCCCTGTGTCTTTGGCAGTGCACAAAGTTGCTTTTGTTCATGTTTTGATTTACAGAGTGAGCTCTATCAGACATCTGTTGCTGGATGGATTAACAACACCCAGTATTTATTTCTCAGCATGTGATGCAAACTCCTCATTGAGTGAAAGAAGAGAGAATAACAGTGACTATAAATTGATGCAGTATTTCAAGGAAGAAAAAAAACTAAATTCACTAATCATACAGTAAATTATTGAAACATTCCTTTCACTTATCATAACAACAAAGGACAAGAGGTAGAAGGATATATATTTCTAAAAAAAGAAATATATTTATGTCTATATTTATAATGGTATGTTCTGCTACTAATTTACTGGGTATTGTGATGGAGCCTATGATCAAATCAAAGTCATAACTCTGCAGAGTCAAGGATCTGTACCTAATTTTAAGCATATGAATAATATGACTGACTCAAGTAGGCTTACCTGGAGGTTTAAAATCGTGTTGCAAATTCTTGTCATAGCTGGAGCCTTATTTTCTTGCTAATCCACAAGTATATCAAATATCAAGCCTTCATCTAATTTGATTTAATTACTAAGGAGTGAAATGAACGGTGTCAATATGTGAGGTAAGAGGGGGGTGAGGTTAAAAATATGGCACTTGAGACAGAAACCTGAGTGTTCTGACTGAGAATTCAGAGTGATTTGCAGATGTGCAGTTTGGGGCTGTTGACTTCTGATTTATGTCTTGCCTGAAATGGACTTTCAGGACCAGGATTTACTCAGTTCTATCCAAATAGCAAGCAAATCTTAAGCTCCCATTAATTGAATGCAAACAGATAAAATAAATACCACAGATGATATGACTTTTGCAAATGTGGGCGCTCGCTGCTGAAAGCTTTCTGATCGTGTAGAGACAATACAATCCACTTGTTTGTGTCATTTTTCTTGCTATAAAGGGATACTAAACTCAATAACATCTATGAAATGACTGATGATGCAAAAATTCAGATGTATTTGTGTATACACAGGTGGGTACAGGCAAATCTCAGCTCTTCATTCCGAGCTGGTTAGGCTCAGTTCCACTCTGAAAACCATGTAATGATGTAAATGGAATGAATTAAATCCTCATCAGCCCAAGGACATTTGAACAAAAGACTTTCACACAAGATCTCTGGAGAAAAGGAGGCTCAGAGGAGACTTTATCCCTGAAAGGAGATTGTAGCCAGGTGGGGGTCAGTCTCTTCTCCCAGGCAACAAGTGACAGGACAAGGGGAAACTGCCTCAAACTGCACCACAGGAGGTTCAGGCTGGATTTTAGGAGCAAAATCTTCACTGAAAGGGTGGTTAAGCATTGGCACAGGCTGCCCATGGTGGGGTCACCATCCCTGGAGGTGTTCAGAAAACAAGTGGACGTGGCACTTCATTATATGATTTGGTGGGCATGGGGTGTTTGGTCAAATGTTGGACTTGATGACCTTGGAGGTCTTTTCCAGCCTTAGTGATTGTGTGATTCTCTGAAGAGGATTGCTGGGCCACCTGTGTAAACCATCCTGAAAATTTCTAACCATGAGTGATGCAAAAATGGAGCTGAAATTTCTGTGCTGAGCTTTTGTAGATTGTAACATTTTGTAGATCTTGAATGACCTGATCACTGTCCACAGCTTCCTCATGGGGGGAAGAAGAGGAGGCAGGTACTGATCTCTGCTCTGGGGAGACCAGGGACAGGACCCCAGGGAATGGCCTGAAGTTGTGCCAGGGCAGGGTTAGGCTGGAGATTAGAAAAAAGTTCTTCCCCTAGAGGGTGGTTGGCACTGCCCAGGCTCCCCAGGCAGTGGGCACAGCCCCAAGGCTGCCAGAGCTCCAGGAGGGTTTGGATGATGCTCTGGGGCACAGGGTGGGACTCTTGGGGAGGGTTCTGTGCAGGGCTGAGGGTTGGACTGGATGCTCCTTGTGAGCCCCTTCCAGCTCAGCACATTCTGGGATTCTGTGGCAGTAAATGGCTTCCTGGGGGTGGCACATTTGGCTCCTGAAGGGGTGATGGACACACTGGTTTTCTAACTTGTGCTTTCAGTTGTCCACTCTGGTTTAAAAACCTTGATATGAATTTGGTCAAGTACAACTTTCCCTCTTCTTTACTAGCAAAGCTTTTAAAAAATCACTGCAGTTACTCAAGAAACATAAATAACTTCATACTGAAGCTCCAGGACCACAACCTAGTTTGGTGTTACTTTAGATATTCATAAACATGGAGCACAGTCCTGTGTGTTGACCCTTTTTTAGCCATTCTTAGTACCCAGGGCTCAGTGCTGTTTGAGGCATAATCTCCCTAAGTCCTAAAGGTGTCTGGGCATGTCCATGACTATTGATCCATCAGGAATCCAAAGAGGATTCTCCCATCATCTAAATCAAAGGAGTTAAGGCATTCACAGGAGACTTAATTGCATTGTCTGATCTGTATTCTCTGTGTACAGAGCAGAGTCACTTTTTATGGCAGGATTTCTCATAATCCACCTTCTCTCTTCTGCTACAAATGATTTGTAGTAAAACAAAATTATTTTCAAGAAAGGCTCCTTACATGGTTTCTAGTCAGTCTTTAATCACCTTTAGGTTTTTCCTGTATGTCTTGTTATAAATTTTCAGTGCTGAGAAGATTTATATACTGAAGTTTCAGAGATACCTGTATAACAAATTCCCATCTTCTTTAAAACTACTAATCAATGAAGATACATTTTCCAAATGACTTCCCATAACATATGTTGTGTGCTGCTGGCTCCTGAGAGATTCCGGAGATTTATGGGAAACATAATTTTCAGACTTCACGAACTTCCAAAGTTACAGATTGCCTTTAGAAGGGTTTTTGTTACCCCAGTTGTGCTCAGTCATACACTGCAGAATTTTATGTCTTATTTGTGTATAAACATAAGCAGAAGCCAGGGTATATTATTTTATTACACCTGGCTTTGATAAATTCCATTCAAATTGAACAGCAGCGAAAAGAACATCAAATTATTACTTATTTTATTAATTTCTAGTCCAGCTAATAAGAAACAAATCTTCCTCTAGGACCCACATTCTTTTGTCACCACAACAGTACTTTAGCAACACTCCTCTGAAATATTAAACAGATATTGAAGACTTTATTGACACATTAGTTTTTAATTTAGTTTTAAATTCCAAACAACAGGAAATATTTTTTGTGAGTAACAGGACAGGAGGAAATGGCCTCAAGCTGTGCCAGCAGAGGGTCAGGTCGGACATCAGGAGGAATCTCTTCATGGAAAGGGTGGTCAGGCACTGGAATATTGCTGGGAAGAATATTTCTAGGTCTACATGCCTTTAAAAATCTAATTGTTATTTCTTTGTGCTGAATTTGTAATTTAAAAGGGTTTTTTTGTCCAATTTTCTTGGAATTTTGGCAGTCTTATGCCCCGGCCCTGGAAGTGCTCAAGGCCATGTTGGAGCAACCTGGTCTAGTGGAAGGTGTCCCTGCCCATGATTGGAATGAGATGGTCTTTAAGGTCCCTTCCAACACAAACCATTCTATGATTCCATGGAAAATGGTATAATAGGAGCAAGTAACAACATAATCACTATAAAGCACTGGAAAAGTGTCCTGATTACAGAGATCATCTGACATTCCTCAGTGCGGGTTTGGAAAAAGCTTTATTGAGTTTTAAAATTATTTCTTGGTATCATTTATTGAGTTTTAATATTATTTATTGTTATAATTTTTCATCATTCCAGCTATTTCACATTTAGCTCGCCAAACACTGGTATTTTTAATTAAAACTGTTAATTAAGTTCTTAATAATAAATGTGGCATATGTGGAAATGTGCTGATGCTTCAGCAGGTTGTACTGGGATGTAAAAAAAAGAGTATTTCATAATTCTCTGATTAATAGAAATTCTGATTTTCAGCTTTAATCAATATTTGCATTTTTTAAAAAATCCTTCTTAAATTTATCTTAGAGTTGTGTGGGGATTTTTTTCCCAGGTAAAATAGTTAAATATTCAAGATATAAATTTTTCAGCTTCCTTGTGTTGGATTTGATGCCATTTGAGGTATTTTCCTTTCAGAAAAAAAAAATCTATTAGCTACAAAAATGTACTCAATTTTAGGAATTGGTTTTATGTCAAGGATTTAAATGGATTTAATTGAGATTTATGCCACTGAAGGTGAAAAAAGGACTGAGAGAATGTTTGTAGAAGGATGTAACAGGCTGAATTCTCTGGATGGGGAGTTACAGTCCAAACCTTGCCCTGTTCAACAGAGGATGAAGCATTTTAACAGCACAGTTCTTGGGGTAGAACATCTTCTTGGGGTAGAACAAATCACTCCAGAGGGTTTATTAATTCCTTCAGCCGTAACAGGAGACTTTTCATATTATGGAGGGAGCACATGAATAATTTAAGCTCCAAACTTGTAATTGGATGAAGGTGAAATGAATCCAAAGGCATCAGTCTTCAGCCCACTATCTCCTGTTACTTTGTTTCAGCAACAGACTATTGTAATTTCATGGAATCATGGAATCATTGAGGTTGGAAAAGCCCTCCCAGCCCATGGATCCCCCTGTGCCCCATCCCCACCTTGTCCCCCAGCCCAGAGCACTGAGTGCCACATCCAGTCCTTCCTTGGGCACCTCCAGGGGTGGGGACTCCAAACCTCCCTGGGCAGCCCCTGCCAATGCCTGACCACCCTTTCCATGAAGAAATTCCTCCTGATGGCCAACCTGACCCTCCCCTGGCACAACTTGAGGTTGTTTCCTCTTGTCCTTCAGAGAAAACCCTCAGAGTTTCAGTTCCCACTTCAGTTTGTTTGTGTCACCCTACTGCAAATCCATTTTTGGCAGAAAGCCCTTGAAAGCAAGTTCATGTGAACCAGAGATCTCACTGGCTTGCTCTGAGTGCTTTTCCTTCACTCCCCTTGAGAAGAAGCATATGCAGCAGGGAATGAAGCCTGAAGATGACACAGTATCACATTCCAGGAATGTCACCCGTGGTGGATCACAAGTCTACACGGAGGGAAGGTGTTAAATGTCTTGCTCCAGCTCTGTCACTGCTGGAGCACTTGGTTCATGATTCACACTGTGAGCGTGTAACTGGATCATGGAACCCCCATAAAGGAGCTCTTACAGAAATTCAAAGCTTTGAGGCAGGAATTAGTGTTTGTGTTTTGTTGAACAATGAATTTCTCTGTTGTTTCAAACCCTGGTCCTGTGTCCGTGCACAAAGTGGAACCAAGTCCTACCAACGTGAGTAGGAAGCTGCTCTTGCTGCCTTGATTTCAAGGGGTTTCCTCCTAATCTACATCCTGGCACACAAGAAGGAATCCAACTCTACAAATGTACCTTTTCAGCAGACCTTTCATCTGCTAAATCTGACCTTTAGCTTCAGTTTTTCCACTTTCTAATATCTCTGTGTTGAATGACAGGTTTATGATTAGGGGAAAACAGAAACATTCAGGGAAATATAAGCGTTGCCTCTAACCTTTGGTATCCTGGTACCAAGAGGCTTTTAGACCTTCAGACATTCTGTGACCCATTTTAGAGGTGAAATCCCACCTAAAATTCTTAATAAACTTTGAATAAGCATTGAGTTTGCAAAAAAATCTTCAAAATGCCTGTGAACCCTGGGATATCTTCCCATCCCTAATTGGGATTCAGTAGTTCCTTCACTGTGAAATGTGTGATAAATGCCAAAGCAGCAAAAGCACGTTCAGCTCAGTGTGAAGTTAAAGGCATGTTTGCCTTTAGACCTGTGAATTTAATATACAAATTCCTAAGCCAGCCCTATCCTTTCTGCCTTGACATAGTTGGTCTGAGTGAAAAATTGAAAGATTATATTTTTTTTTCCCCCCATACGCTATTAGCTTGTCTGCTGGGAACAAAGGCACAGCTTGTACGTGAAGGGAAAAAAACCAGAAATCTTCTTTTGCTACCCTTAAGTGTGGGTTTTTTAATAACACAGTTTTGAAAGTTCAATGTCAGCAGCATTTAGTCTCGAGATGATCAAGAATTCAAACAATTCGTGGCACCTATTTGCATATGTAACAGACAGATTGTCATTTCATCTGTCCCAACAAAGGAAATGAAAGATTTGAACACTAATTTGTATATTTTTTATGAAAGCGAAAAATCTTTTGCAGCGCTCCCATTAATACGGAGAAAATGAAGACCTGAAGTTTTTGTAGTCTTTTATTCACCTTTTTATTCCTTTGTTCAAGTCAAGGAATATTGTGAGAATAAAATGAGAACCTCAAAGGCTGATCTCCAGATACTTCAAGTTTTGTTATCCCTCATTCACCTTGTTAGAGGCAGAGAGAAATAAAGACACAGATTCTCTTGTGTGGACGCCCTTTCTGAAGGAAGAAGACCCCTTTCCTGCAGCTGTTTTTCTGGCCATTTATCCTCCTGGAGCAGAATCTCTGGTCAAAGACAGAGAGTCTTCCCAAAATATTCAGGAACAAAAGGTTACAGAAGGGCCAGGTTCAAACATAGGCTTTGTTAGTGGTGGAAGAGATTTGACCTTGAGTATTCCACATCTCAGGTAAGAACAACATCAGGTTTTCAGAAACCTTGGGGCATCCAGACAGAGAGAGAGAGAGAAAAACCCAAACAACTAAAACACAGGCCTTGCTGATATTAAGTCTCTCCATTCCTTTTTTATATATTTCCCCAGTATTTTAAGACCATGTGCAAAAGTTGGAAATGGGGGTGCACTTCGAAGCTACCACAAAGCAACCACGACCAGTTCCATAAATCTTGCTAACCTTGAAACAAAGAGAAGTTCAGGTTGAGAAATTATGGGAAAAATGCTTCTCTGCTATTTTGAGCTTGAAAACTCTCCCAACAGCAGCTTCCTAAGGTGTTCTGTGGTCCTTGGTTTAGTGTGGATCGCTGTCAGCACTGCCTGTGTTGTGTGGCCCCAGCTAAACAAGGTGGGTCACACAAGGCTGGGAAGCCTCAGACAAGCTGTCCCCAAAAAGACTCCTTTTCATGAAAAATTAAAAATGAAGACTGACTTCTAAGTACTTGTAGCAATTAAATACTTGAGTTCTTGAGTGGCTCAAACCACAGTCATCGTGAGTTATAAACCCGGGTCATAGAACTGTTGAATGGTTGGAGGTGGAAAGGACTTTAAAGACTCTTTAGTTCCACCCCCTGCCATGGGCAGGGACATCTTCCACAGGCTCCAACCTGGCCTTGAACACTTCCAGGGATGGGGCAGCCTGTACCAGGGCCTCACCACCTCGGAATCATCCACCCCTTTCCCCACTTTTGGTCTCTCATTTGCCAGGGGAAGCTGTTTTCCCCTTGAATCGTGGTGTGATGTGGCATTTGTTATCTGTGCCTTTCACCCTTGAAACCTCCAGCGATTAAAGTTATGTGTTACAGAGGGGTCTGTGGAGTGTTTTGGAGATAAGAGTGAGATAAGCTGTTAACTACCCAGCAGATTAATGGCCTGATCTCTTGGAAAAACAGATATTATCCGATGTGCCAACTGATTTGCAGGCAATCTTGGTCCCACTCTTTGTTTTAAAGTATTTAGCAAATTTACCACTTGAGAGCTAAGCTCCTCCAGTGCTTCTAACAAAGTTCTTCCTGTTTCTTGATATATTTTGCAAAGATTTAGGGAAAAGAATGATTTCAGGTTTGTTTGTTTGGGGGTTTTTTATCTCCTTTTAGAGGTCTGAATAACCCCCCTTTGTGCTGTGAGCAGCCATTCCATAACCCAGCTCTGCTCAAGGAATGCTGCACATGGAGCCAGTTCTGCTCAGTTCTAACAAACTCCTGCAGCTCAACCCTCTGGATTCTCATCTCCCTTTCTTCCTCTCACCTGCACCCCAAGGTTCCTCAGCAGTGGCCCCAGCCTTCATCAACAAATGACAAAGGAGACAGTTTTATTTTAGTTTCCAGAAGGAAAGAACCCCCCAAAATCTTCCCCACCTTGTTCTCTTGCAGACAAAACTTCCTGAAGTGATGTGGAAACTTGAGAGAGGAAAGGTTCCTGAACTTTTGCTTTTCCTTTGGCTCCAGAAGATAACGATGGAGATAGGAAAGCACCCACTGCTGTAATTGTACAAAGGTGGGGTTTGTAACCATTTGCAGGTGGAGATCTCTGGGCGGGAAGGGAGGATAAACTCTGCTTCATGCCACAGCCCCAGTGCACCTCTCAGTTAAGGGCAAAAATGAAGTTCAGCCCTATTAAAAGTTGGGAAAGAGGGTGGATGGTGGGGTTTGGTTTGTTAAATACTTGATTGTTTGCATTTGCAGCCTGGAGTGTTCCTGGAAGGGCAGTGGCTGGGGCTCTCCTGTTGAGAACAGAAGTGCTGATGGGTGAGTAGCTTGGCTGGGGTTTTGTTTGGTTTCTGGGGAGCTATTTTAAGAAGACTTTCAGTTCTGGACTGGCAGACATGGTTGCTGGTCAATTGGAGGCTGTGTTTTGTATTCCTGTGTGCTTTTCACGTGCTGTTCTCCAAGTGATTGGGTAACAATTCTGATTCCCCTGAGGTTAAAAACTATGACATTCTCCTTTTTAAGGTAATGAGAGAAAACGTAGCCACAGGAAGCAGCATCCTGGTTATTTTCTTTCGGGATTAATGACCCCAATGACAATAACTAGAAAAGCAAAGCAGGCAGGAATTAGAATTGTATAAGCAATAAAGGCTTAGGTTACCTTTACTTCTGAATTCCTGCCTTCTCTGGAACTCCTTGTGTATCATCTCTAAAATTTTTATTGTATGCTCCAAGTTTCATGGGTAGAATGTTTCCAATCAGAAAATGACTCTGTTGTGTGAGTTCTGCTCTGCCTTGTACCCTTTGCACGTGTAAGCAAAGTGGAGTAAGTTGTTTAACTGGGCCCAGAAATTGAAGATAATACTACCTGACCCAGCTGCCACCAGCATAAAACACTATGGGAAGCATCTACTGAAAAAATGGAATTCTTGTAAAGTGTGTTCACTTTGAATCATAACAACCTTAAAATAATTGTGTGTGTGGTTCTCTCAGGTGAACGTTTCTATGGACCTAAAGCACTGCAAATCTTGAGGATTTATTTGCATACAGAGCTGTCTTTAACTCAGCCTGCTCTGCTCAGTGTAGGAAAGGCAGCTTTAGGGTTGTTGGTTCTGCCAGGAGAACTTGCACCCTTGCTTTCTGAGATCAGATTGTTTCCTTCCCCGTGGTGGCTGCGGTTGTGAAGCAGAAATTATTAGAAGGGCTTTTCCCCAGCGTGCCTGGGAGAGCTCAGGGGCTGCTCTGATCTTGGAAGGAAATGATGATGCAACAAGACAGGTCCCTGTTGCTCTGAAATGGTGAGCTGGTTGGGGAGCCTCTGGTGAGCACAAGGGTTGGCAACAGAGCTGAGCCTGCAGCAGAGCACTCATGGATGGTGTGTGTCATGATGGGTCACAGAGGATAAACCAGCTCTGAGCTGTCACAACCTGCCCCAGCCTGGGGTTTGTAGGAAAGGCTGAGCCTTGCTGCCTCCCAGACTAAGCTGCTCCCTCTTCGCTCCAAACTGGGTCTAGATTCACTCAAAACTCTGTGAAAAACTCCATCCTTTTTATGCCACTAAATCAAATTTCAATTTGCAAGGAGACCTGACAGCAGCTGAATTTTATCTTGTTTTATATTTGATTTCATCTTAACTTCAAGATTCTGCTTGTGCACCATTCAGTTTTGAAAGAACCATCAAATACCTCTTGCAAATAATTCAATAGAGCAGAGCCACATGTGAAAAGATCTCAGCAGACATATTTAACCTTGTGAATCAGATTCATTTCCTACATGTTTAGTGCTTTATGAAAATTCATGTTTTTATCTGCATCTCGTAAATTCTTCATTGTATTGAGGCTTTTTTTTCCTTCATTGAAAGAAAGCTCAGAAAGCCTGACTGATATTCTAATGAGTTCTTGTGCTGAATGCTGAGCAGCATTAATGGGCAGGCATTCCTTGGAGCTGCTGTTTGACTGGAATGCTGTCAAAATAATAGTGGTTGTTACTCCTGCACCTCCAATTTACTCTCGTTAATGGCGCTTTGGTTGTTTCCGAAATCATCCTTCAAAGATGATTTTAAGTGACATCCGTGTAGGCCTAAAGACCTCAATTGCCTTCTAAATCATATCCACTCGTGCCCAGGGATTTAATTAAAATATTTTGAAACACAGAAGGAGGGGAAAAAAGGTCTGGAAAAGTTAGAAATAAGGGTTGTCCCCAGCCTCAGTTGGCAGCCGTGCTCAGAGACAGGGGACTGCTCATAAATATGCTGTAATTGCCTTAATGAAGTACATAATCACATGATATTGGGAAAATAGGATGAAGGTGATCTTTAATGGGATGAAAGAGTCTCTGCTGGTTCTAATTACAAGCTACAATTTCCGGCTCTCATATCTGTCTTGAAACTTTGAAATTTTGGGTACCGGACTGACATTTGATACCTCTGGGTTTTACTTTTTAATAAAACACACAAGCAGCTTAGTAGGGTTTTACCCCATTTAAACAATCCAAAATTCCATTGCCAAAGCAGACTATTTAGATTTAGAAGGGAAATAAGGGAAAATTAGACAAGTGCTGACTTGATTAGGAATTTGAAGTAGCTCAGACCTTTACAGTCCTATAAATTCAGGTAAAGCATTGACCAGAGCAGGGTTCTTTGTTACTTAATAGCTATTTAAAGGCTATAGAAAAGGAAAAGTTAAAAATATGGTTTAGTGGGTGTGGTGGTGTTCAGTGGAAGGCTGGACTTGGTGATCTTGGGGGTCTTTTCCAACTTTATTGATTCTTTGAAAGCAAAAGGAGCTCAGATTTAGGACTGGGCTCTTAGTTAACGCCTGCTGGGTTAAGAGTGATTCTCGTGGCTGTATAAACTCTGTTCTTGTGGTGATTAAGCTCAGACTGAATCCCTTCTACTATAGTTGTCCCGAATTGTTGGGAATTTGGATGATTGAGGAGGGAAGAGTTCCTAAGTTGTTGTTGCCAGGGGAACTGCCACCTTCCTGCTCACCTGGTGAGAACAAATATCTCCCTTTGTGCCAAGCAAAGGGAATCTGGGACCACTCCCAGCAGTGCTAGGTTGTGAGAATTCCAAGGACTGGTTGTGTGAATTCCAGGAATGGGGTAGGATTAATGAAAGGGTTTCCTGGAAGGGAGGTTGCTGCAATATGTTGGGAGGGAGGGGTGAACCTTCCTAGCAGTGATCTGAGCTGGTTTTGTGTCTGTCTAATTATATTTTTTTTAACTCCCTGGCACTATAGATCAGTGTTCATCTGTAAAACATGTCTTTTTTTTTTTTCCTTTTTTCCCCAATTCTTTTTCCCTTTGAGTAGCATTATTCAGTATGAGCCAGCCCAAAGAAATTTATGGTGCTCTCCTGCTTATTTTATAGCTCCTGTCCAGTTGGTTTGAAAATACATCAGGGGTTCTGTTGCAATGTCCACCTTGCATTCACCTCTGATCTTTTCTCTTGCAAAGCTGTCATTTGCTCTGACCCAGTGTATCGACCACTCAACTTGGAGAAGTTCCATGTGTTGATTTAGTGATTCTGGGCAGAGTGAGTTTAGTACCATCTGCCACGAGAGAAATCATGAGATTGTTTCATCTCTAGTTTATTATCGTGGAATATCCTGAGCTAAGAGAGACTCACAGGGATCATCACTCCAACCCTCTGTCCTGCACAGACACCCCAACAATCCCACCCTGTCCCTCAGGCGTTGTCCAAACCCTCCTGGAGCTCTGGCAGCCTTGGGGCTGTGCCCACTGCCCTGGGGAGCCTGGTCAGTGCCAACCACCCTCTGGGGGAAGAACCTTTCCCTGAGATCCAACCTGACCCTGCCCTGGCACAGCTCCAGCCCACGTTCTTCACTTCAAGCCCATGTTCTGCCTCAAATGTTACATTTGCCTTGCTGTGCAGGAATAATGGGAATGGCCTCCCTTTGCTTTCAGAAGCAGAGAAGAGAAATTTGAGGTAAACAGTAAAATACTTTCTTTCCATATTTAAATGTCACTCCTGAAAGTTATTGGTATTCATCCTTCATCCTGTGTGAAGGCAATATCCTTACAAGTTTCCAAGGAAAATACTGATGTTTTGTACTGAACTGGATCCACTCTGGAGGGTGTCCCTTTCCTCTGGGAAAGACTTTCCAGCTCCATCGTCCCTTTCCATGTTCTTTTTGCTATTAAGAGAAATCAATTTAAACTTTAGTGACATGAGAGTTGAACTGTCTCAGCTTGAAGTTCTTAATTTTCCAGTTGTTTCTTTGCAAATCTCTGTATTCAGTTAAGTTTTCTTTCCTGTCCCTTTGCTCGGGTTGGAGTTTTTTGTTTGTTCATTTTGTTTTGAGATTAAAGACCTTTCATCAGGTTCTTCCTGGTCCCAGTAAATGTAATGGATTGATCCAATGAGGCCTAAATGCAGCTTGTCAGGAAGTGACAAAAATCTTCCACCTTGTTGTGGAAATTAGAAACAAAAAAACCCCGAAACCAAAACCAAAAAACCAAAACCCACAACCCCTAAACATTTCCTTCATCCTTTCTTTCCTTAAGGAGACACCTCATTGATATCCCTCTCTGTGTCACAGCATCCACTGGTGGCTGTAGCCTGTAAAAACTCTCTTCTCTCTTATTTGAGAAAGAAATAAGGGAAGAGACAAACCATTTTTCTTTTTTAGTCTCCTCACATTTGCAAGATTTTATCTGCCCCCTTTTTCTTCTCTAATGGTCCTGAGTAGTAAAACTTTCATGATTGTGTTTTTCAGGCACTAACTATTGGTTTAACAGAAGTCCTCACAGGGTATTATATTCCTGAAATATATATTTTAACCCATATACATATAACAACATTAATTTTTAACAAGTTTGGCTGTCTGTCTTATCAGAGAACTGCTTGAAATGAAATAAAAAGAATAAAAGATTCAAGCTTAAGATACAGAACACTTTTTTTTTTTTTTGTAGAAAGATGGCACAAAGAAGGATATTAATGTTTGAAGTGATTTTAGCTTTCCTGCACTCTTTGTGTGTCTTTAGCATTCCCTGCTCTCTCTAATCTCCACTGTATCACTCAGCTCTTTGAATCCTTTGTGCTGCACTTTGAGCATCAAAAAGTGCTTTCGATTCCCCGGAAAAACCTTCACCCTCACACGTTTGCTCTTCAGCAGCACAGTTTTGATACATGGAAAGAGAACAGGAATAAAGAAGTGCAAACAGTGTAAGAAAAGTCAGGAGTGGAGGCAGAAGAAAGGGCTCTAATGAGAAAGACGTGAAGGTTCTGTGACGGCACCGAGGGGAGATGAAAGTCCCGGCAACGCTGAAATAACGATGTGTTTGTTATTCTGAGGAACTCAGCCAAGCAATGGTCCTGGAGCTCTCCTAGGCCCACCCACAGGGCTTCATTTCCATCTCAGCTCCTGCTTAAGGAGGTAAAGGTTTTGCTCAGGCTTGAGCAAAGCTATGGAAGTGTGAATTTTGCCTTCTGGGATCTGATGTGAGGCCAAGGAAAACTCTGTATCTAAACTTGACCACAGCCCTGCTCCTTGTCAGGGCTTAACTGCAGTGACTGGCCATCATTCCAGAGCTGCCTTTGAGTTGCCTTGGTCTGAATCACTGAATGGTTTGGGTTGGAAAGGACTTTAAAGATCATCTCACCCAGCCCCTGCCATGGGCAGGGACACCTTCCACTGGATGGTTGCTCAACAACCCATCCAAGGTAGCCTTGAGCACTCGCTCTCTGACTCTGTGGTTGCTCTCTAACATAAAGCTGAGCAGTTTTCCATCCTTTGTTTTACGTAAGGGAGGGACTCTCTCATTGTCAGGGCAGCAGCTGGTTTTAGTCCGAATACCTTCCCTTGTGGTTTCTGGTGCAGACCCGTGCTGCTGTACTTTAGGGATTTTTTCCCCTTAAAATGATGTCCTAAAATAGCTTTGTCATTGTTGGAGACTTAATGTTCCAATAACTGTGCACAGTCCAGCTGGGAAAATGTGTCTGACTGCAGCCCCATGTGAGGTGTGAAGCTGAGCAGGTGCCTCCAGCCCAGGAGAAGGGCTGTGTGAATCATGGAATCATGGAATATCTTGAGTTGGAAGGGACCCACAAGGATCATCAGGCCAACTGTTGGCCCTGCACAGACACCCCAACAATCCCACCCTGTCCCTCAGAGCATTGTCCCAACCCTCCTGGAGCTCTGGCAGCCTTGGGGCTGTGCCCACTGCCCTGGGGAGCCTGGGCAGTGCCCAGCCACCCTCTGGGGGAAAAAACCTTTTCCTAATATCCCTAAAACCTAACCCTACCCTGGCACAGATCCATTCCATCCATGAGTTTTGCCTCACAACTGAGTGCTCACACATAAGCACTTTAATTAATTTAATAACTGAAACACAGCAGGGAGTCTGTCAGTATTTCTACCTCGAAAAGACAAGGCATCTCTTGCAAATAATCTTTTTCAAAAGATGGACATGAAATTAAGACCTTAGGAAGCTTTTAGGAAACTAATTATGGGGCACAGTAAAGGTGTATCACCTGGATTATAAAGCTGATCATGCTAGTGCCACAAGAAGAAAATCTGAATTAACTGGGGGAATAGTTTTTAATTGCACTTTTTATCACTCAGAAGACTCATTAAAGAAGCCTTACAAAAGTCATAAGGACTGTAAAAACCACTCCAGCAGATTTCACTTTCTAAAATTGAAAAAAGGAGCAAGACATGGGGAATAAAAAAAACTAGTGAAGCTTTCTTTTTGTCTGAGCTTGTTATCTGCAGGTAAATTTTTTACTGGCTTCATTTCACTTTTAATTCTTAATCTATATTCCAGCCTAAGTGTAATAGCACAGGGAAAAGAGTGGAGTCATGGAAGATATGTCTGCTGAAAAACATGCCACTTGGTGGAGAGAAAATTTGTCCATAAACCAAAGGAGCTTCTAAAGCTTTGTATTAAATTTGATACCAGGTTTCCTAATATAGATAAGATAAAATAATGACACTGGGAAGGCGGTGTAATAACACATACATTAGAGAAAGAGCACAGAAAGGAAAGAGAGCAGAAGAGCTTTTCCTCTTCCAGGAACACACAGTGATCCTAAACTCAGAAACTACTTAAAAAAAAGGGTGAGTTGGCTGATTCTCAGAGTCAGGGCGTTCCCTTGAGGAGGATTTCTTGGAGCAGGAAGGTTAGAAGAGCAGATGGGAGTCCCAGCAGGGGAGACAAACATCACCCTGAAGGTGTTTGGTTGTGTGGCTGCTCCTCTGCCCTGAAGTGCTGAGTCCCTGCAGCTCCTGGTGATTCCAGCGGCAGCTGAAGGCACTTGGTGAGGCTTTCCAAAAATGCTAAGCACCATTCAAGGTGAGCAGCATGCTTTTAATAGGCTTTGCATTAGGCTGGAAGCTCTGGGTGAGCTGCAAAGAGCCTTTCCCTCGAAAAGGTCGTGTGTGGAGCTGAGAGCTCTCCAACGTGTGACACTCGGTGCAACGGGTGTTTGAGCACTTTAATGTCAGGCCCTCAAAGAACACGACTTGTTCTTCTTCCCAAGAGTAGCAAATAGATTGTTCTTGATCATGTCTCATCCTCCCTTTATATATATTGAGCTGTTAGAAGTGCATGATGTAGGTTTTGTAATGAAATTATGCCCAGCAACATCCTCGGAGGTTTGAGTACAGCGAGGCAGGAATATTATACAGAGTGAATTTATTCTGTCAAGTCAGCCAGGAGTTGCTGCTTTTCTAAGCACTCTGCTGTAATGTGAAAGAGGTTTGTAGGTGAGGATTCAATTAGCCAGAGCCTTTCAAAATTTATACAAGGCTTGAAGTCAACACAAATCCAATTCCTTGGACTTTGTGTGCATTTTTAGTTGGCTTTACTCACATTGGCTGAAAATAGAGAGAATTGGGAGTGGTGCTGGCAGAGTTTTTTTACAATGGTAATGATTTGGTGCAAACACCTCACATAGGAGAAGAAAATTTTAGAAGATTATCTAGCACAGGACAAACAGGTAATTCTTTTTAATCATAGTATCCTCATGGGATCCTGGAATGGTTTAGGTTGGAAGGGACCTTAAAGACCGATGAATTCCAACCCTTCTCTGTGGGAAGGGACACCTTCCACCAGACCAGGGTGCTCAGAAAAGACTGTGGTTCTCCCATTTATGATGGTTCCTCAAGGGGAATATCAACTTGTGGATTAAGCCACTGAAAACCTCTTAAGTGTTTTCAGATATTAACAAAAAGTCCTGAAAAACAGGGCACTGTGTGTATGTTAATAAAAGCAAGGCCTAAGTGAAAATTGCTTTCATATCCTTACCTGCTGCTCATCAAAATAAGACCCTTCAGGAAAACTACCCTGCTGAAACCTTCAACCTGCTGTAGAAACAGGGATGCTCATGCTGTTTTCCAGCTTCTGACGCTCTCTGTTCCTTCCCATTCCTGCTTTTTTTTCACAGAACAAAAGGAAAATTGCAAGTTGATTCAGAAAGGGCTGTTTTTAATGTCCATGAGCAGCTGTGCATTAATTGACTGCACTGGGATTCCTCTTGATGCCAGAGAAGACTTTGGGTGTGCAAAGAAATGGTTCAAGGAGGAAGGGAGTTAACACATAGTATTTGACTATGTGTTGTGTTGCAGTTCTTCCCTCTGTCAACAGCTGGTAAAAAAAATTACTTTAGGAATAAATATTTTCAATGAGTATCCATTGGTACCACTTCAGTAAATACAAAGATGTTTGGGGGGCAATGGATTGGGCCTTTATCTTCTGGAAGTTCATACAACAAGGGAATGTCCAGCATTAAAATTTATGAGAAATTAAAAGATAGAGCACTTAAATTCAAGTTTACATCATCAGTACTTAAATTCCAATTCACATCAATATTTGAATGATCGTAATGTTTTTATATTTTTATTTATAGTGGTACAAAGAGATCCCACAGAATTTTCTAGAAATAGTCTTGAGCATTGATTCTCTAGAAGTGATATCAATTATTAGATGATCACAAAGGTATATTATATCTATTTTTTGGATACTGTTTTTTTTCTACCCAGTGAGTCCTTCTTCCTCTCTGTGCTCAGTATTCCAGTGTGCCTGAAACAAAGCAGCAAAGAGTTCCAAAAGTTTGCTCTTTCTGCACAAAGAAAAGGCAAAGGGCTACATATTTCAAAGGCAACTTCCCTACTTAGCAATGTGGGAATATGTAGAAAGATGTTTGAAACTGTAGCTCAAGGCAATGAGGAGCAGGATTTCAGTCTGCATGAAATCCCTTCTTAGTCTCAGACTGTGGACTTAAAACGTGTTTTCATTTTGGGCTCTCAAATATGCAAAATAACCATGATAGGGAGGAAAATCACGATGAATAAATGGAAATTAATTTATTGGAACATTAAACCTTTGAGCTGTCAAAACTGGCTAAGGTGAAATGGTTGCTGTTGGTTTCTGTACCTATAAGCACACACCTGTAGGATGAAAATATTTGAGCTCTAGAAAATAATATTCAAAGTAGAGAAGTAGCCAGAAAACTCCAGTGCAGAGTATAAATTAAGAATATGTTAAAAGTTGAACATATGAGGGGTAGATCAAGAAGTAAATTTTATTTATGGTGTACCAGATGCTAATTAATTCTAATTTTCCCAGTATCCATTGGCCCCTCAAAACAGATACTCAGGATAATTTGTGCCTCCAAATGTATCTTGTTGGTGCAGTATTTTAGAGGAGTTTCCAAAATTTCGGCTCAGGGGGCTGGTTGTGATTTACAGCACTTTTATGTGTTGGTACCAAAGGGATGTTCCTCATTCTGGTATGGAATAAAACAGGTATTATGTAGAGATGAATTGTCTCTAATCTGGTATAGTCCTCAGTGAACAAAACTGAATGTATTTATTGTGCACCTGAAATTGGTGTGTTTTAAATTAATAAGTGGTTTCTTGCTCTGTGTTGTCCTTACACTCCGCTCTTGGTGTCCTGAGAAGGCTGAAAATTCCTTGCCTATGAAGGTCTATGTTGTTATCTCAGGCCTTGAAGTGCCTTAATTTCTACTTCTGATTAAGCAGGAGGAAAAAAGCATTGCACAATTGGTGTCTTAAGTACAGATAAGTTGGAGGTGTTTTAGGGCAATGTAATTATTAGTTGACAGTGTGTTTTATCAGGCTTGTCCAAGCTGGTTTTGAGGGTGAATGTCACTGTTCTAAAGCAGGATCACATTTCTATAGGATGGGCTTAAATACCTGAATGACTTTTTAGATCATAAAGTCATTTAGGTTGGAAAAGCCCTCCAAGATCATCGAGCCCAACCATTAACAGCAGTGCCAAATTCAGCACCAAACCATGTCCCAAAGCACCACATCTGCACGTGCTTTGATCCCTTCCAGGGATGGTGATTCCATCAGGGAATCCATTCCAGTGCCTGACCACCCTTACAGTGAATAAATTCTTCCTAATATCCCATTTAAACCTCCCCTGGTGCCACTGGAGGCTGTTTCCTCTTGTCCTGTTGCTTGTTGCCTGGGATGCTTTGGTTGGGAATGTAGAAAGCTTTCCTTGCACACTTAACAAGAACCTGCTGGAG
Source organism: Corapipo altera (assembly GCF_003945725.1). Taxonomy (NCBI): domain Eukaryota; kingdom Metazoa; phylum Chordata; class Aves; order Passeriformes; family Pipridae; genus Corapipo; species Corapipo altera. The sequence continues at coordinate 15,350,248 of NW_020884882.1, read as the reverse complement.
CCTAAATTCAGATACTCCCATTTCTTGGGGAACACGTAAAAAAAAAAAAAAAAAAAGACTGTGGCTTTTTTCAATCCCTTGACCAGATGCATTGTGCTCCTGTGCAGTCTGTTTTCCCCAGGAGGTTATATTTAGCTGATGGTAGACTGTTTGTTCTGAAGGGTTTTTTTCTTTCCACCCTCCTTGTTGTGTGGGCTCGTGGTACGAGATCGAACACGACTGTTTTATAGAGGTTTAACAAGTTACCACTCGCCAGCTGAGCTTCTCTCCCTGATTTTTGCAAGTGCTGGGAGCTCTACCTCGCTGAGCAATAAATGCATTCACCCAAACCAGCCATGGCCATGCCAAAGTGAATGTGTTTCACCTCCCAGTTGCACTGGGCAAGTACTGGCTGTGTGATTAGGAGAGGCAGCTCAGCAGGCAGAGAATTGTGCTGAATCCTGTGCCTTTCACAGACTGTAGTCACTTCAATTTTTTTTTTTTTTTTTTGGGGGGGAAGTGTTTTCTCTTTATAAATTAGCATTTTTTTCTGAATTAATTCTGAATCTGGAGCACTGAGAAATCCAGATGCAGTTTGCTCATGGAATGTAGGCAGCTGGCATCTGGGATCTGCCACCAACAGCTCTGTTCCATATGGCCCAGCTTTAACAGCAGAGAATTTTAACAAGTGAAGAGAACAAACAATCCATCAAGCATAAGTACTGATCATTTCTTATTTTTTAAGGCAAGCAATTTGTACAGCATCAAGACACATTGTTGTTCACAGGGACTTCTCTTCAGGAGCATTTCTTCCAGCTTGAAGTACATAGTGGACAAACACCACTATGATTTTCTTTGCAAAACATTCCAAGTTTTGCTGGAACAACAAGTTTGGGTTTTTATCTCCAACCTTCCTGCAAGAGCTAATGTGTCACAAATAGATAACACAGAAGAGAAAGGCCTAAGTAAAATCTAGAGATTATTATTATTATTTTCCTATCCCATTATAATAAAAATAGTGAGTGTGAAATGAAACATCCAGTAAAACTATCGAGACTTTAGAATTTGTTACAGATAAAACACTACAGGTAATTTTTTCTACTCTGCCCCAGTGGAGGGACATTAAAATGAACACGAAGACATAAAAAAACCCAAGCAAACAAACAAAAACAACAAAAAACCCCAACCAAAGCAAAAATCCCACGCCCAAACCTGTGGAAGTTCTTGGGTTTTTGGGGGGTTTTTTTGGGGTTTTTTTTGGTTTTTTTTTTAACCCTCCTTAAGCCAAAAGAACAAATTTATTTGTAAAGTTGGAATTAATGGTATTAAATATAAAAAGTCCAGTCACTACTTGTACCTGTGAGCTGTCGTTGCTTGACTGATCACTCTTCTGGTTTTTTTTTTGTTTTTTTTTTTAAAGAAACAGGTATTTTGGGCATTTCTGCATCCCTATAGAACTCTTTGTTATCTTAACTAATAAGGATACAAACTGTTTGATGCAAATATCTTCTAAGCTGCCAGATGGAAAGCATAGTTTGAAGTTCTTAAATGAAGCAGCATCTCTTCAACAGCAATATCACAAAGGAAGTGTTCTTTTACAAGAGAATATATTTTCTATAATTTACAATAACTGAGTAACGATGTGGTAAGGATGCAATTAGATCTAATTTGCTTATGTAAGTGAGCTGAATAAAAAAAGATCAATATTCAGTCTACACCTAGTGTGAAAAACAATTAGTTTAATTGACAAAACCTTCTGCTTCAGCTAATTACATAAAAATGACCTAATACTCATGAAAATCAGGATTATTAATAGTACATGAGTATTTTTAATTACATAAATCATCTTTACCTGTTAACTGGTATTTTCTCTGTAAACGTAGGGATTTAATTTTTTAGGAAAATTCCATTTATCCTTGCTTTCAAAAAAAGTTCTATGTGGCTTCTAAATTACAAATGAAGCCATTTCTCTCAGACTGAGATGCTGTGGAAACAGTGGAGCATCAAAATTTGCTGTTCTGACTGTCCAACTAATTATTAATCCAGAAAGAAAACCAAGCAAATCTGATGTCACGATGATGCTTGATGTGGATGACATGGATACAGATGTAGAGTTTGGATTCTCCACACATAATTTCACAGTTTTCCCAGAGCAGAGAGTGATGGGAAGGGGGACAGAGCTCCTTCATAGAGCACAAAACCTGGGTTTTTGTTCTGAATTATCTCTGGGGGAAAGTCTTGCTCCCTCCTCAGTCAACGGAGAGGAGACATCTTAATTTGTGATTTTTATCTATAATTAGGCTGTACTGGACTCCCCATAATGTGATGGAATGTGAGGACTGCAGCTCTAAATTATTTTCTAGCTTAAAGTTAAGTGCCACACGTTGAGTGGCTTCATTTTGTCTTGATGATGTGTGAGTGCAACCTTGCACCTCCTTAGTGACAGTGACAAGGCAATGCCATCTTTAGACTCCTTGGCCTATCATTCCCAAGGGAAAAAGCTCCCAGCCCATCTCTTCCTTCTTATTAGGGGTGTTGTATGAACTCCTTATCCAGAGGTGCTGCTTCAGGGTGTTCTCCAGGCTGCTCTGGGCTGCTGGAGCTCACCCACATCCCTTTGGAAGGGAGGTGCTGCCATGGAGCTTCCCAAGCTGTTGGAGCAGAGATTTCCTGACCAAGTCCTTCTCCCAGCTCAGCTGATTGACAATTTTCTAGTACAAGGAGGGAGTCCTCATGGAATCACAGAATGGTTTGGGTACAAGGGACCTTCAGACTATCCAGTGCCACCCCCTGCCATGGGCAGGGACACCTTCCACTGGCCCAGGTTGCTCCAAGCCCCATCCAGCCTGGCCTTGGACACTTCCAGGGATCCAGGGACAGCCAGAGCTTCTCTGGGCAACTGTCCCAGGGTTTCATGGCTTCTGGTGACATGGAGTAAATTCTCTGGAGACCCCAGTGGAGGGGGTGGGTTTTGGAGCCCCCATGAACAGCTCAGAAACCAGTGAATTGGTCACAACAACCCTCCAGTGCCACGAGGGAAGGTTTGGGCAAACCTGACTGAGCTGTTCCATCCCTTTTCCTTCCTCATCCCTGGTGAGCAGGGAGCACCACTCTGAAGGCAGAGGAAATGAAAGGTGGTTGGACCTGGGGACTGTTCCCCTGCTGTCAGGGCAGAGCTGTTGTTGCTCACACTGTTCTCCCCCGTGTGTCAGTGCCCAGGGCACAGTTTAGGTTAGGAAGTGCTGCAGTTCTCAGGGGCAGGGCAAGTGAGGATTTAACCTTTTATAGGAACCATTCATCAGTCCAGGGAGAATTGGGAAAATCAGTGCTGCTCTAAGGGCTTCACAATCCCTACTAAGTGTCACTGCTGTGAGCAAGGGATGTGGTGAGAGGGGTGAGGTTTGGGGGGGATTGATTAAATCTCTGTGTAGAAACAGTGCTCTCAGTGACCCTCGGAGCTGACGCTTTCCTTGGGATGTAAAGGGGCTGGAATTAAGTCCCAGTCTCTAACTCTCCCCTTACCTTCCAGTTTCATGGGCATATTCTACACATTTCAGGAAATGGTGCAAATATAGGACATTGCAGTTGTTGGGGGTTATTATACAGATATACACACTTTCCAGAAGTGCTCAGATCTTGACACCTATAGATACAGGAAAACAGGAATATACCTTAAATTTAGTTATATTTTTACAACCCCTCCTCTCCCCAGTTCTTAAGTACATGCAATCTAACTTTTGAATAGGAGACTTCGTAAAACCCTTCCCAAACTACCCTCACTCACTGACCCATAATGTGCTGCTCCACATAGAGTTCAGGACTCAAAACTCTCCCAATTTTGCAATCCAAGAGTGTACTTTTTCTTTTTTTTTTTTTTATTTTTTTTTTTAATGTATATACAGGTCTGAGTGCAGTTAATAGATTTTTACCCTGTAGACAACAAAATCCTCTGCAGAACAGTTGGTATTTTCTGGCTTTCAGCACTGTATGGTAATGTAAATGTCAGGACAGCAGAAGGTAATAATTATGAAATCATATTTTGCTGCTTTAAAGAACTAAAAGGTTTCTAAAAAGTAAATAAAACTTGTCTTTTACACTGCAAGCTCTCTCAGCCAGTGACTCTATTTTTGTATGTTTGTGGACAGTATTTAGTGCTGTCTGAATGCAAATGGTATTTATTAGAATAATAAAAACTGTTTTCCTAGTTCTCATCTCAGAAAAGCTTATAGAGTTCACTGCCTACAGCATTTCAGCTTCTTAGCAGGACAAAAGAGGCAGCTTTTGATGCAATGTCTGTCTCATCTTCCTTAGAATAGAAACATCATAGAATCCCAGACTGGTCTGGGTTGAAAGGGACCTTAAAGATCATCCAGTTCCACCCCCTGCCATGGGCAGAGACACCTTCCACTAGTCCAGGTTGCTCCAACCTGGCCTTGGACACTTCCAGGGATGGGGCAGCCACAGCTTCTCTGGGCAACCTGTGCCAGGGCCTCCCCACCCTCCCAGGGAACAATTTCTTCCTAATATATAATCTAAGCCTATGTGCCCAATACCTAAATATTAGATAAATATGTATAATATAAATATCTATATAAAATATAATATACCATTTCAGTTAAATCACTCTTTATTCCAGAAGATGGGCTGAGCCAGTTGGTTAATCTCACTTCTGGCTGGAAGTGGAGAGAATGTTGTTTACACCCTTTTCACCTTGTATTAAAGGCCAGCAGCAGTACTCACAGCTTAATATCTCCCAAAAAAGTGCAGAAATAGTAATTCTCCTCCAATATTTTGAGCTTGTTTGTCTTGTAAGTTTAGACCAAGAAATACAGGTAGAAATTTCATATGGATTGTAAGAGGATGCAGAAATCAGCTAAGTTTAAGTCCTGTGTCTTGTATTTTATCTTCTGGAGTCGCTGCCCATCCTCTCTGCCAAACAAATGAGAAAATCTGGGAATCAGAGCTATCCCTGCAGAGTTCTGTGGAGTCTGGGTCAGAGCAGAAACTGGTATCACCATTCACTCATTTTGTTGTCATCATAGAGCAGTGAAAGGGTCTTTACTGACACTTCTGCTCCTAATTCTTCCTCTTTATCAGCTAAAACTGTTTTACTTAATGCTCTTCTACATAACACATCATTAGTATGCAGGGGAGATTTGGAGCATATTCCCACAAATTAGAGGAATGTGTTAAGCATGAATCCCCACAGTGCCCAAGAGCCTTTTCCAGCAGCTCCAGTGCCAACGTGAGCTCTGTTCCATTTTCTGCAGGGGTGTTCCTCAGAGAGGAGAGAGAGTTATGGGCTGTCAAAAAGTCTTGATGTGTTTCTAACCACGAGTTTCACACTTGGAAGAACAGAGTGAGGTGTTTGCAGGGAATGCTGTGACCTTGGCTTGGGATAGAGGGGTGCATGCAAAAATATGATGGTCAGACCCTCATGTTCTGCAGATTAGTTACCATAAGAGGAATAAAACAATGCCAGAGAGATGCCTCACCAATATTAAGCACATTATCTACTGCTCAGCAAGCTGGGGGACCATTCCAGGCACGTTGTTTAATTCCTCCTCCTGGTTATGGCAAATATTTTCCCCATACCTGCCAATTTCACAAATATTTACGTCCTTTGGAGTCTATTTGAGTTACCCCTCTGTCAGTCTCTCGTGGAGCTGTGACCTGCTGCACTCCAGTGCAGGGCTGTCCCTGGGGAGCCTGCGTTTGGCTGATGAATCCAAACAGTTGTTCAGCTTCTCTGCAGGCTCCAGACTGAAAATTCACAGCTTCTCCTCCTCCCCCTGGGACTGTAAAGCTCTTTGTTTCTGCTTCATTTGGAGCCAGGCAGGGATTTGTGGGTTAAAGCCTGTGCTCTGTGGGTTTCTTGAAGCTTTGGGTCTTGCTTTTCCCAAGATGCCTGATAGAAACTGGAACATAGGAGCCAGTAATATCTACTCTATAACCATTGCTAATTCTGTTTGTTGGATTCTTCAATGTCTGCATCTCCTAAACACCTTTTAACTGCCTGATCCAAGAACCCTTTGTGTCATTGGAAGTAGGCCAGATTGTGCTGGTGGGAAAACAAGGGACACTCCAATTGTGTAACCTCTACAACTGCCTGACAGGAGGTTGTAGCCAGGTGGGTTGTTGGTCTCTTCTCCCTGGTAAAAAGTGACAGGATGAGAGAAAATGGTCTAAAGTTGTGCCAGGGGAGGTTCAGAGTGGATATCTGGAAACAGTTCTTCATGGAAAGGGTTGTAAAGCATTGGAACAGGCTACCCAGGGCAGTGGTGGAGTCACCATCCCTGGAAGTGTTCAAAAAATGTGTGGAAGTGGCACTGAGGATGTGGTTTGGTGGTGAACATGGTGGTGGTGCTGTGTTGACAGCTGGACTCAATAATCTCAGAGGTCTTTTCCAACCTGAATGATTCTTTGAGTGTCTGGTTCCAAATTTTGCCTCCCTCGTGACATCTGAGTCAGGGCAGGAATGGGCAGCAGTGGGTTGCTGGTGTTCCTTGGATGTGACTGGAGGAGCTGTGCCTTGAATAAGAACAGTCATTGATCACTGGTGATCACTAAAAATACCATAAAGCTCTTCACAAGCACTACATCCATGGCTTATCCAAATTCTGAGCCAGGGATACCCTGGTTATCTCCCAAGCATGGAAATAAATTCCCTCAGAGGTTTAAAAAGTCAAAGTGTTGATTTGTCTCATAGCAGAGGAGTTTCTGAAACTTGGCATTTGGATTCAAGGCCAGGGATGAACCTCTGCAAATGCTCTGGGCAGTGAAATCTGCTTTACTCCTCTCTCTACACCTTCAAGTGGTATAAAACTGTAACATATTTAAAGGAGGCATTAACCCCCAGGGTTTGAACCTCCCAAATTAATGCTGTGCACAAAACCACTTTAAAATGTAAACCAGGCTGAATTCAGAGGCAAAAATAATATCTTCAGTTATTGAGGTGAAAATATTAACAAAAAGACTTTGGCCAAGGACAGAATAAATATTTCTCCACATAGAGTTGAAGGTTTTCTGAAAAAAAACTGTGTGTGTGGGGGGGGAAAAGTGTGTGTCTCTGAATTGGAGGTGGCCTCTAAAATACTTTTACAGCTTGCAAAGAGTAAATCAAAATTAACGCCACTTCTTGTTGATTGGGAGCTGCATCTTTTTATGTCTGTAAATAAGAACAGATGTGTTGTTGCTTGGAACAGTTTTGAGGAGGGATTTCCCAAACACAGTCTATGTTTATGGGTTGGTTGTTCTTGAGAAAACAGTGTTTTCTGTCAAATCAAGACTTGTCAGATCTGTGTATTGCCTTCCACGTCATTGAAATGGAAAATGCAGATTTCGTGTGCATTTAAAAAGAAAACTCAGTTGTTCATAGAATAAGGTAGTAACTAAAAAAAGGAAAAGTAAAAAAGGCAGGGGGCAGGTCAGAGTAATGTTTAATTGCTCTTATTTAGTAAACAAACCTTCAATGGGAACCTCCATGTTTGATTGAACCATCCACTTGTCTTTCAGAGCTACTATTCCTGCTTTACGGTTTCATTCATCACTGCTCTGTTCCGCCAAATAACTGTTCTCTGTTGAGAAATAACCAAAATTCCGACTTGCTTGCTGGAAACTTTAAATTGTGGCCAAATTCTCAGTCAGCACAAAGTGTGAGCTGCTTGGTGCTGTGTACCTGCTTTTCCTGACTCAGCCTCTGAGGTCAGATTTGGACCTTTGGGGACTTCTGGAATCTTTTGAGAATAGCTGGTATTATAAGATATTAATGGTGGTTATTAGTGAGAATAACCACGCTGGATATTAAGAAAAAAATACTTCAACCTTCCTTTTTTCATACTCGAACTTTTGCTTGGAAAAGGGAAGGAAGTAGGAACTGAAGGACACACAGCCCTGAGTCCATCCTGGTGCTCTCTGTGTGGATTGGTTCATGTATTCCACTTATGTTTGCCTTACTCCTTGACTCTTTTTAAAGCACTCTTCCCTCTCTGTTCCCTTCCCTTCTCTTCCCATGACTGTTTGCACTGAATTTAAATGTTGCAGCCTACAATGAGCCTCCCCTCCCTGCATTCTCATGCAGGTCACATCGGCCCCTCCACACGGAGCTTGTAGGGAAGGAGCTGTTAATGAGAATTGTCAAAGTGAGAAAAGAGAACCTTGTTGTGAGCAAATTCCAGGGCTGGCTGACTGTAAAGGACTTGGCTCCTTCAGATGTACTTGCAGGCTGGTAAATGGTGAATACAAGCTTGTAAACTTGCTCCACAGATAATTGTTTTACAGTCAGCCTTTTTTGCTGTGGATAAATTGGACAGCTTTCCCTGTGATGGGAATATTTGTATTGTTCCATCATCCTGAGCTGGAAAGATGTGCATGGGGGGGTACTTAAAAAACATGTAGATGTGGCACATGGGGATGTGGTTTAATGGTGGGCTTGGCAGTGCTGGGGGAGCCTTGGACTCGATGATCTTAAAGGGCTTTTCCAACCTAAATGACTCTGTGGTTCTGTGTTGGCCTTTGTGGGTGTTGAGGGTGGGAACAGGCACATCTTGGAGGGGATGATGGTAAACTTGGAGTGAGTCAGGAGCACCTTGAGAGCTCCTGGACTAATCCCTGTTTGGGACTAGTTTACAGCCCTACCGCTCCTGAGAAGGCACCTGAGCTAAAGCTGCATCACAGGAAGTGCTGGAAGTGTTCCAATGAATGTAATGCTGAAAATAAATGGAAAATTCAGGTTTGTTTGATGACAAGTGGTTCAGTGCAATCCCCAAAAACAGCCTCAGATGTCATGGCCTGTGTATTGTGTTTGTCCCTGATCTATTGGAAGCTTTGGAAGAGTGGGCAGAGACTGAAAATCCAGCACATAGAGATGTGCATCCATTAATGATGGAGATGATGGAGGGTAGATTTATATGGGATATTGGGAAGGAATTCTTGGCTTTGAGGGCAGTGAGGTCCTGGCACAGGTTGCCCAGAGAAGCTGTGGCTGCCCCTGGATCCCTGGAAGTGTCCAAGGCCAGCTTGGATGGGGCTTGGAGCAACCTGGGCTAGTGGGAGGTGTCCCTGCCCATGGCAGGGGGTGGGATGGGATGACCTTTAAGGTCCCTTCCAACCCAAACCAGTCTGTGATTCCATGGTGAAGGTTCTGAATTGGCACTGTGTGTTGGTAGCATTTTGATTGCCTTCTGATGGCAAGGATGGCTGAAACATCTCATGTGACATGAGTCACCCTGGGGAGGAGAGCCCTGCACCCACCATTTTACAGTCATTTTTAACTAGAGGATTTACAGTGGTTTTCAATCAATATTTTGTGTAAGGGGTGAATATTCAAGATGTTTCAGAAAAAAATTGGAAGTATAGTTAGTTTGAAGAAAACTTCTGTTGGGACTCTTTTCATTCCTTTTCATAATAATCACCCCTAAAAACTATCAGGAAAAAAATACTTCATTCTTTTAAAAATAAGAAATGTGGTTTATTTTAGGCATGTCTGTTTAGTAAAAATTGTGAAAGAATTCCTAAGGATTCACATTTCGGATTTCCATCAGAATGCTTCTATTTATTTATATATTTATTTATTTATTCATTTATTTATTTATTTAAACAAAACCCTCTAAAATGTTTTCTTTTCAATTAATTTGATGTGCACATTGCTCAAGTGGCAATGGCTGTCAGAGGACAAAAAAAGCTTTTGGCAGCTTCACAAATAGAAGGCTTAAATTCATTTTGAATGGATACCTTTTAATGTGAGTAGTTACCAGGATTTCACACTCCTGTGAAAATAGATCTGCTCTTTGGAAATCTGGTTGATGTGGCATGGGAACACAATATGACAATTCCCTTTATCTAGAGGGAATTCTTTTCATTCTTCACAATGGATTTATGTTATGGATTTGTGTTTTTCCTTAATTTTTATTACTGGGCTGATTTGCATGAAAACGGGGTCTTTGTTCCGTAGGGATTCATTGGATCCAGATGTTTGTTTTCTATGTGAAATCATAATCTCATTTGTGACATTGCATTTGGTCGTGGCAAAATGGTGATGATGACAAAGAAAGGATTATGACTTTTGCAAGGGATAAGCACCAGCTGATAGATTCCAATAAAACAAAGGCCTTGCTTCTATGCAAATTTATTCTCTAATAGGAAATTCTGCACAAGGGTGGAAGCAAAGGAAACCAGAACCAAATAAGTGCTTGTTTAGAGAGAAAGGAGCTAAACTCTGCCTGCAAAAAGCCTCTCAGCTACTTGGTGGGTCCCTTGCTTATGCCAAGGGAGCCCTCCCCACCCACTCAGCTTCTCCAGGCTGTCTTGTTCCAACATATTTCTGCATTGGGAAGTTTGTCTTTAAAGGTGTGGACTCTCCCAGTACCACACTGGTTTGGCCTCTGCTCAGGTTCCCTTCCCATGTCCAGCTGAGCAACTCTGGAGTTAATCCAGAGTTGAGCAGATGTTGAGATTTAATTCCCATTCCTGTAATTTTAGGTCTGAGTTTTCTCTGGCCAGCGTTTCTCATTCAGAGGAACTGATACATGACATTTTATACTAGGGAAGTTGATCTTTAAATAGTTAAGACTCGAGGAATCTTTGCCTGCTTTCTGTCTCAGGTGTTTTACAAGCAAGACTTTTCATTACTCCTCCAGCCACTTCCCTGGAAATTTATAGACATATCTAGGAATGCTGAACCAGAATCAAGGGCAGAATTCCTTCCCAATATCCAATCTTAATCTGCCCTCTCTCAGCTTAAAGCCATTATTAAATTAATTAATTAAAATATGCCAAGCACACTGAAGTTGGTCATTCTGTCTTTTCCACCACCTTGTCCTCTCCATCACCTTTCTGCAGAGATGATCAAGTTCAGTATTTTATCCAAGTCTTTTACAGTCATTTTAAAGCAATTTTTCATCTTTATTCTTTTCTACCCTTTCTTTCTCTCAGTACAACTTAAACAGCTGATCTGTCCAACAATATATCTGTAGGCACCAGTCTCTTGACTCTGGTGTCTTCCTCCAAGCTTTGATTGCAGTGTACACCTGGAATTTTATTTATTTTTGTTTAAACTACTCTCCGTTGTTTGGTACACAACAATTCTTAATTTTCCTGCTACTCTCTGCAGAGAATTCCCAGTTCAATTAAGTCCTTTGACCTCTTCATATCCATATGATCCTGTATAACAGAAATATATTTGCTCATGGATTCCTTTCAGGGGGTTTTCTGTAGCTTAGTAAGAAATAAAAGTCTGGATTCTTGAATTATTCCAACCTAAATATATTTTTTTCAATGCTACAAGATTCAAGAATTAGTAGAAAACATGTGATAATGCACCTTGAATTCATTTTTAGCCTTTAAATGTGTTTGCAGCAGCTGTTAGTCTGGACACAAAACCCCGTTAGAGTTTATAAAGGCAGCCTGGTTTAGAATTGTTATGCAGAAGATAAATCTTGGGCTGCATGGTATAATTTGTAATCCTGGATATTTCATCTTTATTAGGTTTAATGATATCAGATATTCTGATTGTTTTAACAAGTTTGGTCAAATGTCAAATCTAGTTAGCATCATTTATCAATAAAATGTAATTTTTTCGCCTCCAGCTTTGGCCTGGCAATTTTATGTGTGTTCATGTCTGTGTATAATACATAGAGATTCATTGGGAGCAGCAAAAGAACTGAGACTGAGGTTTTTAAATATAAAATAAGAAATCACACTCTACAGAAGGCTCGAGGGAATGTTAGAAACAAGGAGTATTTGTCACTTCCAAGCTATAGCAAAGTGGTTATAAATACATGGTTCACATTAACATCACACTTCCTTTTGGGTAGGCTGTGAAGAAAGGCTTGAAAATAATTGAAATGAAGAAACCAAGTTTCCAAGAACTGTAGAATTGCTGAGCTCAGGTAGAAAGGCAGATTTTAGGGAGTAACAGAGTCTGAGTGATTGGGGTCCTACCTCAAGAGTGGTCTGATGGATTATATCCCCTAAATAAGGTAAATAATGAGGTGAATTAAAATGTCATCTTGATTGCCTGATTTTTATAAGTGTAACAGCCCAGGAGGAGAATTTTTTTGTACTCGGCCACTTGCTGCTTCATAAAATTTTGGGATAATTATGGCAGAAAAAGGAAGCAGCGTGAAGGGAATTTAATGCTTGAAGAGCATTAAGTCACCCCCACCTCATATTTTTCCCACACTAGTATCCCTGCAAAAGCTCATAACGTGCCTTAAAAATATAGTTTTACTGTGCTGATTTAGCAAAAATACATCTGTAAGAGGAGGTAAAATATCACCCAGGATGGTGAAATGTGGAAAACCAAGGAATGTGTTTTAGGAAGGATCCAGGTATCATCTTCTCATTTTCTTGCTGTGGTGTAACTGCTGCTCTGGGCTGAGGGCATCCTGCTTCAAACCACAGCATCCATTTGGCTCTTCCACAGATCAATTCCAGGCCATCCTCAGCCTTTCCCAACTTCCAACACAAAAGTAAGTCTGACTCCTTTAATCCTCCATCAGGTCCAAAATGATTAACATTTATTATGTAGCCACTTAATGGCCGGTGGCCATCCAGTCAAAGGAGATTTATATCTCCTTACAGCAGCTTAATGTGGACTTATCCTCCCCCAGGGTCCCTTGTCCAGCTGAATGGCCAAAATGAACACGTTCAGACTCTCTCACTCTCAGCAAACTACAGAACCCAATGGCTACTTGCACATTTGAATCTGATATATCTTGTCAAGGATAACACCAATGCCAAACTGAGCTGTACCAGCAAATCTTGTGCCTGCCTGCAAGAAACTCTACTTTCAGAGGCTGCCCTGAACTGTCAGAGTTGGTGGCTTTGCTGTGTAGGGTGTTGTGTGACACTGTGTTACACAAAATGCAGCATGTTCTGTCCAATTTTGGCTTGGGGGTGTTGCTGAACAGCACTCACTGCTCTCATTTAGGGTTAGGAAATATTTAGTGTGGTCGTAAGACCTTCAGGTGTCCTCAGATGCAGAGCACTGAGCATTTGACCTCAAGAATGATGTTGGCATTTAGTGCACAGTACATGGAACTTGTTATTTTATGTTGGGTGTAATTTTACAATGTTCTTGAGTCTAAGCACAGACAGCCCTACTGGGGTAATAGCTAAACATCACAGCTAAATAGCATGGCAAATATTGCAGCTAAAATGAGTGTCCTTAAAGAAATCAGCTAGAGACAGCATTTTCTTAAAGGCCTACTCTGAAAGTCTCCATATTTGCTTATTTTTATACTCTATGAGGGAATCATCCTTATTCATGATGGAAACATTCTCTCTAGCTTCTTCCAGCCTATGTAGCTACTCTCTCCTGGAAAAAGATCCAGTAAAAATTTACTATTAGATTTTTTCCTGCATTTTAAATTTGACAAAAATAGGTGACCAATGTTTTCTCTACAGCTCAGGAGACAGGAAAGCAATCTGCTGCTTCCATGGGCAAGGGACTACATGAACACTTCATTCTTTCTGTTGTCTTTGGCTCGTTCCTTGAGAGCAGCAAGAGGTGAATCTAATCCTTGCACAGTCTGTGCAAAGCAGCTCTGGAGCACAGGGAATGGTTTTTAAATCATTCCCCTGTCTCAGCAGATGAGCTGATTGCCCCTGCATTTAGATTGCTATCCACAAATGCCTCTCTGCTCCTTGCCTGCACTCCTGCACGTTGCAAAGTGAAATGTCTTGCAAGCCTTGCAGCAGGAACCTGCTAAACCAGATCTTGTCTGCAGTGGAGCTTCTTGTGGGATCATTTGAATCCCAGGCCTTTCTAATTTGTGCAGTCTAATCAGCAGGACTCCAAGGGCCTCCTGGCTCCCTTCCTTTCAGTTCTCTGTTGTCCCACAAAGTCCCTGGAATTCCTCAGCTGGCAGGGAGAGCTGGGGCAGCTTTACCTGAGGTTTTTCCTGGGAAGCAGAGGTGCTCCCCAAAGCACCTCCTCCTGCGCTGCCTGGAGCTGAATTATTCTGATGTGAAGCATAAATGACATCAGGCTGTATTAAAAGAGAGAGTTTCTGTCCTGATTCCAAACACAGGGAGCCAGTGCTCAGTGCTCAGAAAGAAAGCAGAGTGTACTCTATGTCCATAATCAACACGCTTCCAGGAGACCAGCAAATGCTTTATGATATTACTCACAACCATTGCACCATCAGGAGCAGTCCTGCATTTCAGCTTAATTGAGCCACTGCTATGACACAGCCAAGCTTTTCAAGTGGTAAAATTGTAATTATAGAGAGAGCTTCTCTGGTGTTTTCCATTGGATGGCTGCTGTCAAAATATTAAGCCTTCTGAATACATCTGTGAGGAAACTTTGCATTCCTGTCTCCTATGCCAAGCTCCTGACTCCTTGTGAGAGATGGTCAAAGGTTGGACTTCATGATCTTGGAGTTCTTTTCCACCCTGCAGTTCTATAGATTTGTCCTAGGAAAGGTCATGGTTTAAAGATATCTGTAGTTAATTCTGAAGAATCTGTACATTCAGGGGAGAGGCAGAGTGGCTCAAGTGCCTGTTTGCATCAAAAATATAGAATAAAAATTAAAATGAAAGGTCTCCCATCTGCTGCACTGAGTAGAACTTGGATACCCCTGCAGGCTGGGAGAGTGTGGAGGTAAATAATGAAAACAGGGAAGAGGGGTAGCATATGCAACAAGGGATCTCCTTCCTTTGCTTCGTCTGTTCATGTTAGAGAACTGAACCAGTGGTCAAGGTCTGGTTTCCAGGAGTGCTATGGAAACTATGTGGAACAAAACTGGCTTTACCCCAGTTCCTCAGAGCACAGATCCCAGAGAAGCTTCTATTCAAATCAGCTGCCTACCTCTGCTCTTACATGACAGAAACCACTCCCTTTTGGTTTAAAATACACTCCAGCCTTTGTTGGTTTGGCCTGGATTTTTATTTTGGGGTTGTTTTTTTCCACCTCTTTCCCTTCAGCTGTTGTATGCAATGATGTTCCACCGCTGTGCAAAGCTCTGGGACATCACCTGACAGCCCCTTCTCCTGGTGCTCTATCAATGCAAATCATTGCTGGCTCTCCTTGCCTTTCATCCCACACAGCCTGGCATTATAATTGCTCGCTTCTAATATTTCCTGTCCCAAGGCTATCAATTTGTTTGCAATTTCTCCACCTGTTGGGTTGGCTCAGGTATCCCACAGGGTTTTGTCCCAGACATCCACCACTTAATTTATTATGCTCCCAGCTCTGGAACACAGGCCCCCTGAAGCATTTTTACAAGCAGGATTGTATTAGGGGCTTGTTTTTGTTTTCCAGAGATTTTGGCAGGAACGAAGGTGAGTTTTCATCTTTATTTTTCTCCGTGCGAGCCTTGCTGTGAAGCTGGTTATTATTGCACTGCATAAATCTGAATTCTTTGCCCAATTTCCTGGTCAGCAGCGTGTTGTGTCTGTCCAGTGCCCCAGCACATGCTGAGCAAAGGGGCAGAACGGGGAAGAGCACCCGAAGAAAGGTCTGTGCAGGTGATTGTTCCCACATAATTCATCTGCCTTTCCTGTGGTTAACCTTGAAAATTACTTTGTAAGGTGATGGAAAGAGGCCAAATTTTGCTTTCTGCGGCGTGGATTTCAAAAGGCAGAACTTTAGCCCAGAGGGAGGCACCGGGAAATAAGGCGGAATGGCACAGCCAGAAAGAGGAGGAGAAAAACAGTCTGTTGTTTGTCTTAGTAGAGACTGGAATAAGAATAGCAGGAAAAATAGCGTTGAATCATTTCTGTGCTTGGCCTTTGAGGCTTTTTAGGCATATACCTGTACATATATATGTAAAATATAGTGCAGATTAGTGTTCTGAAGTTTGGTATAGCAGGTTGCTGGCTAGAAAAGACCTAACAACTAGAAATGGATAAAATCCAGAGGCATGAAAGCCACACATCTTTTTTTTTTTTTTCCCCTACCCTGTCCTGCATACTGGATGAGACATTTTACCTTTCTGTAGGAGGTAAGATGTGCTTTGCATGAGGATCATCTTCACTCAGAGTTTAAAGGGAGAGGTGCAGAAGCAGTGGCTGTTATCACTTGAACAATTTAAAATATCCAGAACAGGGTTCTAAAACTTTCTTCTAAGCTCAGTCTAAGTATTTAATTGTTTGTATCAGCCATCTAAGGAGGAACTTCCCTCCTTATGTATTTAATAAGTACACATAGGTGTGAAAAGATCCTGTAGGGCAGCATAAATCAAGCCTTGAATCACATATTTGTGAGTTAGGTAAGCACAGCAGAGAGGAGTCTAAGCAGGAAAACTTGTGTTTATATAAAAAGCAGTGGAAAAAAACCCCATCAAACCCACTCTTTTCAGGGTCTGCTCCACAGTCTGTTGATAAAAATGTTAAGAAAATAACTTCTCAATAAGACAAATCTCGGTCACCTTGGTGACAGTGTGGACGCTGCTAAATTGCACCTTGTATAACCTATAATTTCTTACTCTTCCTACTTTGATATATTAATACTAAAATATTGAATGCTTTGTCTTATCCATCTTCCCTTTCTTCCTAGCAGATGGAGAAAGTAAAAATAGCCAGAGCACTGGGCTTTCTGCTTTTGCTGTGGTTCAGTCAATTTAGGGTTTGATTTATGTGACCCAGGAACTTTTGGGGCAGGAGGCCTAAGCAAGAGAGGGAATGAAAGCAAACCTTAAATCTCTTAGTAAAATGCTTGTTCTGCTCTTTCTACTGAGGGGGAAAAAAAAAAAAAAAAAGATAAACAGCAGAGCCATTACAACTTGGCCTGAGTCCAATCCCTTAGTTACATCTATGCCTTTAACTCTGCCTGAGAAAGTCATTTTAAAGAAATACAGTTATTACATTCATCAGTCCTCGCATCCTGGGAGGTACATCTGTACTCTTCAATCTTTCTGGATTACCTCAAATGTTTCCTGAAGGCTTTTAAATCCAGTGAAGACCAATCTGAGAGAACTGTCTCTGCAATCCTTTTCTTTTTCTGGCTTCACAGTCAGAAAAAATCTGCAAGTGGCTCAAAGTCTACGTTTTAGAAAACAGGAAACCTAGCAGGAAAATTCCAAATGGTCTGTAAAAACACTGCAGACAGGGAATTTGACTGAAGCAGAGCTTCCTCCTAGAACAGTGTGATTAACTTTTCAGACTGTTCTCAAAGCAAAGTTTTCTGAGAATACAGGCTCAGCTGGTCAGAATTATTGTGGCTGATTTCAGTGGATATGTCCCAGTTTGCTGCTGCTGAAAATGTGACCCAGCAGGATGAGTGTGCACAGCTTTTAAAATACAGCCCAAATCATACACCTTATTCTGATAACAATTTATTAATTTTTCACTGGAGAGACTCAGTGATGACATTCTCTCTTTACATCAATTTGAACTGACACGGAATCAAGCCCAGCATCAATAATATTTTGGATTCTGTGTTTGGGCAGAGGTTCTGAAATATGGTCAGAGATAATTGCCCACTGTTTGAGGGTGTGAGGTCCGAAATAAGCCAAAACTGGACTCTTTGTCCTAAAGCATTTCTCACTAATGCATCTCTATTTGCTTGGACTCCTAACAAGATCACAATTACACTCTGTCAAATGATTAATCCAAAGGACAATTGTCAGCTGACACTGCTGGTCCTGCTGATGCCACTTGTGCTGTCTCTGAGCCTGTTCCATGTCCCTTCCCCTTCTCTTGGTGCTGTGGCACGTTGGAATTCTGGATTTGGGCCATGGTGAATGAGCCACCTGTGCAGCCTCTGGTTTGGCTCCTCTCCTGGATGTTCTTCTCCAGACAGAAGCAGATAATGAGCAGGGCCTTGTGATGGTCAGTTGAGCCCCTGCAGAAGGTGGTTGGGCCACTGGGTTCCCCTCTGTGGCACCCAGATCGGTGTCCTCACCCTGCCAAGAGAGAGCTTGGAATGGCCCCTCTGTTGTTCAGAGCAGATGATTTGCCTCAATAATGCAGAAACATCAATTAAAACACAATCCTTAATGCATTAGAAATGCAAAGAATGAGAAGATCCATAACCATTGCTTATCGTGGTAAATATTGTGTTTGCTTTTTCTGTGTGATATCTCCCAAAACTGGCTGGAAGGGACTTGAATCACAGAATTGTTGAGGTTGGAAAAGACCTTTAAGATCATCAAATTCAACCATAAACCCAGCACCACCACCACATTTACTATTGAAGTCACCTGCAGCATAACCTCTTTCCAAGGGTTCACTCCTGACTCTTCTTTCTTTTGCTTAACACTGAGTATTCACTTAAGTAAACTAAATTCATGTGTCACAGACATGTAGCTAACATCAATTAATCATGTTCCAATGATATTGAAACAATTATCAAATTGTTAAGCAGTTCATTTATTATTTTCATGTATATATTCTGGTTTCTCTTAGGAATAACTATTTTTTTTTGTAGTTCTGACAAACCCTGTTTGCTCTCGAAATCAAAACTCAGGTGTTCAGTAATAACCCAGAAACTGGGATATTCCAGTCACATGGTTATATCTGCATGGTTATATTATTGGACACAACCAAAACAAAGTCACTATAAAACAATATTGTCAGATGTTTCTTTTAAAATTGTCTCAAAATGGCACTAATTCTACAGAGCATAAATAGCTTCAGATTATCTCACCCTTTCTAGTGGGAGCTGATGTCACCATGCAGAGAGCTTTGTACAGATGTCTGTCTTAACTTGCTATTTTTAAATGTTGCTTCACTATTAAATCTGTCTTTATGTCCTTTTCCAATCTTTGTTGTGTGCTATTCATATTCAGTTTTCTACCACTTCATCTACACAAAAGAACTGTTAAAAATAAACATCCTAAATTAATTCTGTTTGTGGAACTCAGAAAATTATCTAAAAGGCATTTGCAGGAATCATTTTAGATTCTTTTCTTGATAGAACTTTTTTTTTATAATCTTGTGGGTTCTAACCCACTTCAAAGCTTCTACTTAAGAAATTATCTGAATAACAGCTCTTAGCTGGCATCCTCACTGAAGTGTAGAGTCCTTGAGCTGTTGGCTGCTTTAGTTGTTAACATACTGTTGTAAGAAAATAGGTTTTATCTTTTGGGTGGGCCTTTCTTTTTATGTTCTCTTTATCTTTCTTGTTTATGTGTTACATAAAACACAATTATAAATACAAATATAATTGTATCTTGCCTACAGCCTTCCTGGGGAATGCAATGCTGCAGCAGATCTGAGAAAGCCTACCAGAATTATTTATTTAAAATGCCTTATTTAGCTCAGATTATCAACTGGGATAGATAACAAGGCCCAGCCCTGTTTGTTTACCTTCTACCAGCTTTTTCTTGGAATATTTGCAATGTTCAGGCATAAAAGGGTAGAGGGCTTATAAGACTGTACAAAAATATCATGTTTTCCTTGTAGTAGAAGGAAAAATTGGGTTCCTACTACAACCCTTAAACCAGAGAAGCTGTGGCTGCCCCATCCCAGGAAGTGTCCAAGGCCAGGTTGGACAGGGCTTGGAGCAACCAGGGGGTGGAACAAGATGATCTTTAAGGTCCCTTCCATCCCAAACCTCAGGATTCCTTATTTTTTTTTTTTTGTAAGCCAGCAAACTAAAATTTTCAGAATGTTCAAAATAAAATTGTGTTTGTGAAAGCCAGTTTAATGATAAGAAGAGATTTTTGTGTTCTGACAGGCAAAATGATCATATTGCAGGGGAGAAAATAAAGATGTTAGAGATGGTCTCATTTTGCTGAAATGAAAAGGCTCCTGGCTAAGTTTACAAAGAGGAACATTCCCTCATGAAAGAGTTGCTTGTGCCAAAACCATCCGCTGCTGCTTGGCTTCAAGCTCTGTTTTATCATTTCTGCTCTGCTTTCTGCTCTTCCTTTGTACTGTCAGCTCATCCTCGTCCATGAGCCGACTGCAGGGCTCAGGGAACTTGTTAGGAACATAAAATCCTGTATAAATTGTCAGCAAGAAAATATTATTTGTTTAACCATGATAAAACTAGTCCAGCAGTAGCACAGTTGTGCAGTTTTTAAAGCCCTTTACCCTCTGTCGGTTATAGGAGCTGGACCTTTCTTGCCTTTCTTTGACTGTATCTTTGACAAGTTTGGAAAAGAAAGATGATCAAACACGTGTTCTTGATTGCAGATGGTCAAAATGAGTTTCTGATTATTGTGGGGGTTTTTGCTGCTCTGACTTTAAACAACTGTTCACTTCTGACTTTGCTAAAGAAACTGAGGTTGCACAGAGCTGGGGACGGTTCAGCTGGAGCTGGTCCCTGTGTTGATGAAGGCCAGTATTGCTCTAATTCAGCAATCCCAGCTTAGCAGTGAGAAATGCTCTCTGCTGAGTGGCCTTGCTTTCCAGGTCCCTTCAGTGAGTGACTCAGACTTTGTGTTTTTAAGAACTGTTGTTAATATCTCATGTTTGTTTTGCTTCTGGGTAAAACGCAACTTTCCAAATCCCAGGTCCCTGCAAGGAAATTGGAGAAAACTGTTTGTTCTAGAGTGCCACAGGTCATTTGTTCTCCCCAGATAGGTCTATTCAGCAACTTGCAGTCCTTAACTATCAATTCTTTAAGAGCAGATGTACCAAAACTATTCTCTTGTGTCCTTAGCATAAGAACCATAAGGCACAATACAATAAAAGGGAGCCATAAGACAATACAGAGAGTCACAAGATATAAGAGTATAGGTAGTTCATAAAAGCACAATGGAATTCATAAATCATGTTTAGACAAGTTCCCCCAATTCATCACACAGCCAAACACTGCTAAATGAGATTTTTATATTGGCTTGGGGGACTGAAGTGGCTTCAAAGGAGGTGGTGTGTTCTTCTGTCACTGCTGACCTGAATCCTTATTAATAATGAATTCTGCACAAAGTCCTTGATGGTTGGGAAGTTGTTGTTGCTTTCCTTAGAAATAAACACTAATTTCAACCAAATTGGGTGTTTTCCTGTGATGCTCAGAGAGGGCACAGCCTGAATTTGGAGAGGCTGTGTTTGTTTGTGTGGGAGTTAACTCAGGATTAGCCCCGATGTAAACTGAGGGAAGCAGGAATTTCAAGCAATGAAATTATCTAAAATTATTTAAATCTCTCTTTAGAGTGGTAGGCAAGTTATTTGGCATTCAGGAGAGAAGGTTATCCCAAAGTACCAATAATTTCTTTCAAGTGTAACCATCCAAGAGAGAGAGAATTTGGAAAACACAAGTGTCCCAGCCCTGGGAGTGCTGGGATTACCTGTGGCACAGAGGATGGCACAACCTTTCTGTGGAACTGGGAAAGGAAACAGGGCTGCTGGAAAGGTGTTAAAGAAACCCCCCAGTCCAGCCAGCTAAATTGTGTCTCAAAATGAGAGTGAGCCTGAATCACTCAGAAAGCAAACAGTCTTATTGAATGTGCTTTGAGATGCTTTTGGAACAGGGAAGGATTTTTTCTTTTTTGCATGGAAGATGTTCCACTGGAAAGTGGCAGTGCCTGTCCACCCACAGGAGCTGGTGCCCAGGAGAGACCAGCCCATGAGCTAGAAGGAGCTCTCCTTCTCCTTCAGCAGCACTTATCTCATATTCAATCCTGTTTCCAGATGTAGTGAGCTCAAATTCAGTGAGTTTTATTGGCCCTTGACTGTGGAATGGCTTTTTTTCCTTCCTTTTATTGTCATATGTGTGTCTGCCATAGGGAGCAAAGGGGTGTGAGGGATCCTGGCAATTCCTGATGTCCAAGGCTTTGCAAAGCTCACCTGGGTTTGCATTGCATGATGTTCTCTCAGCCTTCCCAACTAAGAGATTAAATTCATCAGACATCCTAAAGAAGTCTGGAGAGAAAGGGGAGAATACCACAAACATGAGATTTGGGGGAGTGGATGGTCTGGACTCAAGGGATCCCTTCATTACACTGACTAAACCCGTGACCTGCAATGTGAAGTGTGTGTAGAGTTGTGTTATCTATAAGTATTGCTGCAAAAAAAACCCCCTGAAATAATTCTGAAAACAAGCACAACAGCATGGCCAAGAGCCCTCTGTGTCACTGAGAAGGTTTTGTGAGCATGATGTAAACCTGCAATGTGCATTTAGAGTATTACCCTCAGTTTCATTTGTCCTGAGCTAAAAGCCAAGTCCTCAACTTGGTGTCAGTGGACAAAGCTCAGTCTTCCTGAGGTGGCTGCTGAAATTGGGAATTGGGTGGACCTTTCTTCCAGCCATCCCTGGCTTCAGCTCACAGCACAAGCTTTGTCACAGCAGACCTGCTGCTTCTGGTTACACTTGTGTTTGGCTTGCACAGGTAGAAATGTGTCTACAGGCTCTTCAAAATGAAATTATTGAAGAGATTCTTATTTGTTTTCTGTGTTCTTGCTGTGTCTGGGCTGTCTTGGCCCCACTACCAAGGTAAAGGTGCTGCTGCTGCCCTGAGCTGGGTAATCCACCCTGGGCTCTGCTCTCCCTCGTATGTGGCTCATAATGATGAAGTGTTTTCCTCAAGGAAACTTGAAAGAGGGAGGGGAATGAAAACCCTGGCTTTAAGTTATGATTCCTTAAAGAGCAGCGGGTACAGAATGTGCAGTTAAGCTGAAGACATGATACAGGCAAAATGTTGCTTCTTTTTTTTAACTCAAGAAGCAAAATTAACTACCAAGTGCCATCATTTTAAGACTGTAAAACAGTGTAACCTATAAAAGATTTATTGGGATTCTAACTCTTCTTTTGGATATCTCAGTGAAAGAAATAAACATAAAACTGAAATCAGATGCTTTAGGATTTATGAAGTTGATTCAATTTTTTTTTTTCTAGTGCCTGTTTTAACAGCCTATTAACATCTTCCCCACAGCAAATATAGAACAAAATTGATATTACAGAATCAAGTTGGGATGGGTCCCGTGAGTGTACTTAAATATCCCGTAAACATCTAGAGCTATTCATCTGTATTATGGACTGTGTGGATAAAGTACATCTCTATAAATTCTGCTAAAAGCAAATTCTTCCCGGTTCCTTCGGCAGAATAAAAATTAAAGGTCTGATTCTGCGAAGGGTTGAGTGCTCCTGCTAAATTCCCAGCTCCCTTGTAAAAGTATGGTTCTTGCTCAGTGCTTTCAGGGCTGCTCACAAAAGACTAATTTTCTGCCTTGCAAGTGAAGGCAGCCCAAATCAGTTGTCACTGTGCTAAAAGTCTTTTACAGATGATTTGTGTCGTGTTAATTCCTTAAGTGTCAGACATGAGCGCGTCTAATTCACTGCAAAAAGTGGAAAGGCCGTTAAATGTTCCTAATAAAAGGAACATGAAAGCTGTTGTGCCCAATGTTGCCTCACCATTTATCTGCATCCTGCCAGCTCTGTTGTGTAACAGTGTGGGCTTACCATGGGAGATAAGGTTTTAATTGGGCACGTTGCTTTCGTGTCTCTTCCCTCAAAAAGTAAACTTTTTAATTAGGTAACCCAGAACTTGGAAAACAGTGGCTTTTTTTTGTTGTTGTTGTTCTTTCTTGAATTTCAAAGAGATTAATTTGGTGATGAGGACAATGTGTTAAAATAATGCAAAGTTCTCCTTTGCATCAGAGGATGATTCAGCCTCTGCCTCGGCTGCTCTCCTTTGCCTCCTCTGTTTGCTCTGTTACGTTTTCCTGATCTAAAGAGAAAACAATCGGAGAACAGTAAAGCTGTTTGGAATAGAAATAGCTCTGCTGTATCCAAAGTGGCACATTCAAGTGTTTGTAGAAGGGGATTTGTACAAAGGATTTAGCTTTGGCTCAGCTAATTTTGTCATTTCAGAAGAGTGTCTTGATTTCAGCACAGTTAAGGCAGGACAACTTTGGGCCACGTGTGTTATGATGTCTCTGTTCCATTTCAGAACTAAAACTAAACTGCATGACTGTAGGTTTGTAAAACTGGGGGGTTTGTGAAGTAAAGCAGAAAAACACCAGGCCCTCCTCTGAAAGTAAATTCTGAATGGAAATCTTTCCCTGTAGCCAAACTAATTCCATTAATTCCTTCAACTGTTTTCCTGTAATACACTGTTTAATCTCAGCATGGCCTTCCATTGAATCACTTGCAGTTCATCTCTGATCCACTGAACATAACAGAGTGAATTTTGAGACAACATTAATTTGATTTGACAGAGTAAATTAGTGATTCAGTTGGTACCAAAGTCTATAAAGTACCCAATGAGGTGATTTTTTTTCTGTGTAGAATAAGTGTAACTATTCTTGCAGTCTCAAACAGCGAGAGAAAGACACTACTACTTAAATAGGAATTGATTTATTCACTTAGGGCAAAGACTGGGGACTAAAAGCTCCACGTTCAAGAATAAACTGAGATTTATTCTGGGTTTTGAAGTGAAAACACGTGGTATTTAAAATTTGGGGACTTCAGGGAAGTGTTTATAATGAATAGGTGTAAAAGCAGAGTAAGGAATGCATCGAGTGGGGAAGGGATTCAGGCCATGGGTGTCTGTCAGCAGCTGTATCCTCCTTCCTGATGCATATGGAGTGTTCTCCTGATGTTCAGCCAGCTGTGATAAGGTCAAGCAAACCAGAGAAACAAAAGCTTCAGCTGCTTGTTGTCTCATTCTTTTTGATTTTTAAGCAATACCAGAGTGGTAGAGAAAGTTGAGCAGTGAGACTTGAGTGGCAGCTCTTCACATCCTCGTGGCTCTCCTGAAATCGAGACAGCTAGAGTGGTCAGTGAGTGACCCACGGGGGTCACTGAGCGAGGTTTCAGGGATATTTTTGCAAAATGACTAAAAGTCTTCATAGGAGATTTTATGAATTTAGTTTAAATCACAGGATTGTTTAATTAAGGCTTGGATTAAGCACAGCACTTTGGAAAATTATGACCTTGAAGGACTTTCATGAAACTATCAACAAGCAAAAGTTCCAACCAGCCAGGTCTAGCAAAGTATTTCTGAAGGTGTTGGTGCCACAGGTTTTTCTGCCTGCAGCTGAGGCTTCAGCTGCACCTGTCCTATTTTCCATGTGCAAATGTTCATGCCATTGCCTCAGAGTTACGTTGTTTTTCATATTCTAAAAATATTGTGATGTCTCGGTACTCACTGTGGCACAAAACACCCCAAATTAAAATGGCAGCAAAACAGAGATGTTAGTTCAGATTTGACTATTCTTAGTGCTTCAGGAAGGCAGAATAAATGACACTTCAAGTGATAGACACTACGTGTGATTGGGCTGAATTTCCCCCATTCAAAATATTCAGGTGTTTTGTTTTGGCAATGATCACATCCACACATCAGTGCTCTCTGGTTATGATAAGATACTTATGTTTCAGATTCTTCACAGAATCACAGGATCATTAAAGCTGGAAAAGATCTCTGAGATCATCAAGTCCAAGTATCAACCCACATCACCATGTTCATCACTAAATTAAGTCCCCAGGTGCCACACCCACACCCCTTCTGGATGCTTTCAGGGATGGTGACTCCACCACTCCCCTGACTGGCCTGTTCCAGTGCCTGACCACCTTCTCAGTGAAGAAATGTTTCCTAATATCCAACCTAGGAAAAATTCCTTCACTGAAAGGGTGGTCAAGGCATTTGAGACTTGGAGCTCACCCTGGGCAGTGCTGGCAGCTGAGCTTTGGCAGGAGGGGTGGGCAACCCCAGGCGAGGTTTTGCCCAGTTTGACAGATGTAGAAACTCGAGAGAGTGATGTTAACCTTATATCAACCAACTTTACATCATAAACTTTATATCCACCACTCCTGCTCTCCAGCAAACATGGAGTTGGTGCCAAAACACTTGTGTTTGCCCTTCACTGCTTCCCTTGGATCATTTCTCAAAAGCCTGGGAGAGGTCTCACTGTATAGTATCGAGGCGGAGCGGCATTAAATGGCATTAATATCACCCTTCACAGCCTGCACTGGCCATCCCACATTTCCCTTAAACAATAGCCTTTCTGGAATTTCAGATTACAAAGTGGTACCCAAAAATAGATCACTGCCAGGCAAACTAATCTGTTTGCAACATGGCTTGCAATCAGTCTAGCAGGGAAGGGCAGATGAATTGCAGCAGATGGCTCTGAGTGAGGTCCTCATTTCACCCTCACGATTGCAAAACACGGTTGTGTAACCGCTTCAAGGTCACCAAATGAGTTTTACTCCTAAAAGGTAATGAAGGATTTGCTCCTTCCACCCCACGACATTTATTTGCAGGAGCTGCTGCTGCTGAACCAGCCCACGGTGATTTGAGGCTGGAGGGGGAGGCAGAGGGGGATTTAAGCATCAGGAAGGCAAACGTCCAGAGGGATTAATCCTTCATAACCATCATTTCTGTTATCCTTAATCTCCCACTTTCTCTCTCAAAGCGAGCTCTATGGCAGGTCTGGGGGGATTCAAGGTGTTGTGCTGGCTCGTCCTTGTTCCAAAGACCTTGACATCTCCAGTTTGTGCTCTTGGGGCCAACAGGACACTGAGAACAAGTGTTTACTGGCTCACTTTGAAAACACTCAGGGGCAAAACTGCTACAGCAGCCAGGGCTGTATCAGAAGAGTAGTGGAGGAAGGTCACAAATGGTGAAAATACTGATTTTACCTATATTTGGAGGAGAAAGGGCCTGACTGAATTCCATTTTATTGGGGGAAAAAAAAGTTCTTATTTAAATATTGTGCCTTGGATTATGCCACCTTTTATGTGAAAAACAGAACTATTCTCTTCCCATTCAGTAAAACCTTCCAGTTCTTCCCAATTTTCTGAACTCTGATGTGTCAATTCTTAATTACCAAAAAATACTTAAAAGCCAACACAGTGAAGTTTTAATTTCTGCTGCCTTTGTTCTGATCTTTTCAGAACAGACCTTTTGCTCTGCTGTCTGAGCACAGCACGGTCTTTTAATGTATTAATTTTTACAATTGTCAGGGGTTATCTTCATTTTGCAGATAAGGCCATGAAAACACCTAAGAGCTAAATTTTCAACATAATCGTCTACCTAAACATAAAGAGTTGGCAACTGGAATTGTTTTAGAAGCACATTGATTGAGAAAGCATATTCCAAAGGTACTTTATTAAATTCCAGTGAAATTCATAGTGCTTCCTGTTAGTTGGCTATTGTGTGTATGTGCAGGTTTATTTATTTTTATATGTATATTATGTATATATTCAGGTTTTTTTTTTTTTTTTTCCTTTTCAATACTATATTGCTGTTTATTAATTTATTTTCAGAATTGCACCTTCTCCCCCTGTCTTCTTTTGGGGCTCAGAAAACAAACCTGAAACATTTCTATATAAAACCTGTAATAGCCATTGTAGTCCCTGTTCATTTATAAAGAACTGCAAGACTGAGCACACCTTCTAACATATAACCCTTTAATTTTATTTATGAATTTAAGCTTTTGATCTCTAAAACAACCATGTTCAAACCACAGTTTATTTGGCTGAAACATGGAACAGTCTCTGTTTGGAATGTACTTCCCTTTATCTGAATAAAGAACAGAATTGCTGACAAACCCACATGTAGTTCTGGTAGTAATTAGCAAAAAATACATAAAATTTTGTACCTTTATTTACCCAATGGATTAGCATGAGTACTTCTAACATATTTTGCTTTTTAATCTGCACTCAAAGTCATTATATTTTACTTGCATTAAATTGCTGGGGTTCATGGCAGGATTCCTGGCTAGTTGCTACTTTTGTTTTTTAAAATAGCCTCAACACCCCACTTTGCATGTGGTTTATTTGGGGGTTTTGTTTGTTTTCCTTAACTGAGTCAGTGAGAAGGAGTTTAACAAGTAAAATTAAAAAGTTTTGTCATCTCATGAATTGAATTTCTCCTGAATTTCAGCTGCATTTCTCCTTGCTGAACTGAGCTTTCTAATTTAACTTATCTTTATGTTGTTAAAAAAGTACTCCAAGTGTTTAGGCTGGAATATTCCTGGTGAAAGCAAGTCCCCTTTTTACAAGGACAAGGAGAACAGAGAACCATAATCTGTAAATGCACATGCTCTGGGTCTTATCTCTGCTGTGGGAAATTGGCCAAAGAATCAGGTGGAAAAACTAATTTCCTCAAATATTTCTTTGGGAATGGGGGCAGCTCGCTGAGTATCCATAAAGAAAGGAGACAAGAATTGCTTCTGGAGTGGGTCCAAAGTTCTTGGATTGTTTATTTACACCCCATATTAAGGTGCTTTCCCGTGAAGAGCTCTCAGCTCTGCTGAAAGCTCTGTAATTAATTCCTTCCACCTTAGTACACTAATGTGAAGTTCAAGCACCGGGAAGAAAAGACATTTAGAGGTTTTGTCCCGATTTTGTGGGAGAGGCAGGATTCTCCAACAGGCTGCTGCCAACTCCCTGTGCCCCTGTTTGTGGGACAAAGGGTGGTCAAACCCTCAAAGTTTCAAATGATTAAGTGACAGAACATAAACCAGGACTCTGAACTGGAATTTCTTTCTATGAAAGCAGCCAAACCCTTGCCAAACCCTTCCCAAATTTCAAGACACCCTGTTTTCAGGCTCTTATTTTGTTACAACATATTATTAGTAATAATACTTTTTTCTCCCTGTGGTATTACAGCTCTGGAAATTTTATCTAAATAATGTTATTCAGAAAGTCATAGAAAGTCATAGAATATCCTGGGTTAGAATTGGCCCACAAGGATCACCGAGTCCAGCTCCTGGCCCTGTTTTTTTACTCTGCATTTCCTAAGGTAATGCCTCAAATTTAAAAACATTTAAACATGTGTGAGCTTTTTTTCCCCTCCCTAAAAACCAGTAGAAAAGCGAAGTGACAGACAGTGTGTTCCCTGGAACAGGAGCTAAAACCTAGAGTGGAATCCCAGTGGAAGCTGCGGTACCTGAGAACATGTCTGTGAGGGCAGGGATGGGGCTGTGAGGACACTGAGTTGGTTCAGGGACCAAAAAAACGAGGTGTTCATGGCTCTGTGTCCAACCTGCTCTGCAGAGGAGCTGGAACCCACTATAAAATATGAACACCAGCAAAGTTGCTGACAAGGAGCTCAAGTATTCACACCAAAGCATAATTGTGTGTTATGTCCACTCCATTTAACAGAGTTACTGAGTGTGTGTCAGGAGCTTTGTATTCCCTGAAAAGCTGGAGGTGAAAAGGAGCCTCCTGAGAGGGGAACGATGTCAGGATGGCCATGACTCACACACATGAACTCCTGTGAACTCCACCAGCCCTTTTTGGTGACTCTCCTGATTTTCAGTCGTGGTTCTGTGAGTCTCCACACACCCAGTGCAGCTGTGGGTCCCTCTGGATGGTCTTTGTATTTAGAACATGATGTTTTGTTACAACACACATTAAGGACGAATCTGATCTTTCTTTTGGCCCCAGGCCACATTACAAATATCTAATAATGTTTTTAGGCTCAGAAATATAATTTGTGGAGCCTTTTGTGAAGCTTGCAAAATGCTGTAGGGCAACTGCATGACCAGCATCATATAAATGTTAGTCATTAAGAAAAATAATCATACTCATGATGGCCAGCACAATAAAAATTAGCCTGTTCCCTGGCTCTCTGAACACTGTGGTACCTACAGACAGCCCATCTTCAATAAGCTGGGGAGGGTCCAATGACTGAGGCTTTGTGTAAGCAACACAACTGATCAATAATGTGAATAGAAACAATCACTTCCATTGACTCCAGCAGGTAATTTGTGTTCATCTTGCAGAGCTGCTGCACATGAACATGGGGAGCAGCAAGCAGATAAAAGTGGCAGCACATCAATTCTTGCTGGTGGTTGGGGCCAATTACTGGAATTAAAATAACCTTTTTCAGAGTGCAGCAAGATTAGCTGTTGACCCTGCTGGCCTAATGCAGTTACTATTATACTTATTATCATCAGCCCCTTCTCCTGCCTTCACTGATGACTCTCTGTGAGTGAAGGCACAAGCTCTTGTACGTATTATTTCTGCTGTGGGTTTGAAAGGTGCCAAAAACTTTGTGAACAGAGCTGGAGGATGGCAGTGCACAAAGCAGAGGGATCAGTTCAAGATGTAACAGACTGTAAGACTGTTCAGTGGGTAGCTACAGCGAATTTGGGAGTATAAAAACTTGCATAATCTCTGTGTTAATTTCTTTTAGTGTATATAACTTTTCTCTATCAGTAATACTTCTTTTTTCTGCTCCATGTTTAATGATGTTCATGCAGCTGTTGCAATGTAACACAAAACATCTGTAAGCCTGCAGAACTAGTGGTAATCCATGTTCTATCTGGAGTCTGTGATGGGGAATCAATGCCAATGAGACCCCTCAGAGACCTCCTGGGGAAGCAGGGCTCAGCCAGGCTGTGTTCAGAGCCCTGCCTTGCATCTACCAGACTGGTATTCCAGAATGAATTAAGCCTCCCAGTAGTGCCTATATCTTGGAAATTTTTGCTGTACTATCTATTCATAATTATTCTTGATTTGCAGGAAACTATCCACAGCCTTTTGCCCAAGGTGTGCATCAGACACAGGGTCACAGTATTGTCCCCACAGCTGCAGGCACAGCCAGAGCAATGCTAACCCCCAAAACCCCCTGAATTTCCATAGCTGACTGACCCAGTGATGTGTTTGTTCTATAGTTTCAGTGAGGGTGAGGTACCTCCACTGCCTTTATGCAGAAAACACAATGTGTATTCTCATGCCTGACTGGAAACCACGTGTTTTGTAGCTGAACTGAACTAACTCTTTAAATCAGATTTCCACAACCATTGCACAGATTCTGGAGGACTATTTGCCTTGTGCAGCTTGTTGCATGGAAACAGGATTTGTCCCACGAGACCTGAAAAGGGTGAAGAGCAAATGTGACCACTCCAAACCTTCTGAAACCCTCTGTGCACCTTTCTCTCCCTTCCCTGAATTACAGGGTGTCTCTTTTCAGTGGCCTTGCACTGTCTGTGACTGGAAGGTCAAGTGGCAAATGTCAGGTCTCTGGTAGATTCCACAATAATCTATTTTCCTTTGGGCAAAGATGTGGGGGAAATAAATTCACGAAGGAAACAGAATTTCAACAGTATGCTTAGCTCTTCTAGGAATATTTTTCACCAGTTCATCTCTCAGGAGGTGAGGGATTCCCTCTCCCTTTTATAGAGGTGGAAGACACAGTCTGACTCTACAACTGTGTCTCTCTTCCCCTAAGAGAATCTGATGTAGGAGGCATGGAAATGATTGTTAGGGGGGACACAAGAACAGTCAGACCAAACATCATCTGGATGAGGAGTTTTCCCTCCAGAGGGAGTGATGCCAGCTGGGATTGGAACATATGTAGAAGGAACAAGGAAGCACAGGTCCTGCCTCTGCAGTGATTGTGAAATGAGCACCACTGGGAAATGTGGGAACGCGAGTGCCAGAGACACTGGGAGCACAAGCAGGGCCTGAAAACACTTCCCCAAAGGGAGATCCTGTTAAAACAAAGTGACAGAATATGGCAAGAGGAGTAAATTCACTGTGCAAACCACCCAGCTTTAGGGAACAACCAGCTTGAATGAAATGTCTGGTTTGCTCTTGAGAAATTGGAAGTGCAATGTCACTGACTTTTTTTTTTTCTTTCCCCTCTAAGAATACATTTCTGCAGAGAGATATTTTCACTGCAGGAGTGTAAAAGCCCTTTTAGAAAAAAAAAAAAGCAAACAATAACTTTTTTTTTTCTAACTTGTGTATAACTCTTGCTGTTTCCAACCTGGTTAAAAAAAATAACATTTAGTTGAAAAGGGAATGTGTAATCAATTTTAACACAGAGTTACCACAGTTATTTGTACAAGAGGCTCCTGCACTTCCTCAGAATTTATCCCTGAGTATTATTTCTTGAGCCAGTTTCTCTGAGAAGGTGAAACTGGGCTGTTGGGGCTACATTGATGTACATCCATCCTGAGTCAGGGGCTGGCACCATGTTGTGCTTACGTGGACTGTTTGACAGAACAATTATTGAAGGAAAATAAAGAAGAACTATTCAGAACAAGTAGATGAGATTAAGAATACAAGGTCAAATTTCATGAAATAACTCAAGTCAGGCATAATAAAAAGGAAAGACATTGAGCATAAAATGATTTGAAGGGACAGGATGTTTAAGAGAGGACTGGACTCGTGCTAAGCAGAAACCCAATAAACCCAATTACTCTGGCTATTGCTGCCTTCACTGCTGCTACAAAGGTAGTTCAGTTACTCATTAGTCATTGCTTGCAGGATTATAATCTATCATGACCTCATCTTCTCCTTACTCCTTTGGGAATACAGAAAGGAAAACAAATCTATGAGCTCCCCCCTCCCTGTGTCCCCCTACGACCATTAGAAAAGCTTCCTCATCCTTCAGAAGAACAATCAATATTAAACATCTTTTACTTTGCCAATGATTGATTCTGTCTCATTTCCCATTACTCATTAAAAAAAAAAAAAAGAGGGGACATTCAGGCTTGATTTTATTTGTTTATTTATTTATTAAGGGATGACAGAGGCAGGGCTGCCTGAAAAATTCATGGAAACTTCACTGTTGTTCCTTATACAGCTTTGGCAGTGACCTCGAGGGACAGGACTGCCCCAGGAATGAAAACCTCTCTCCTGTGTCATCCTCCAAATTTGCCTATGAACACCCAACTGTCCATAAAGGTGGCAAGAGCTTAAAACTCTCAGGTAAATGCTTCTTTTTTCATATATCACAGAATTTTGCAGTTATTCTTTAGAATTTGAAGGCTGAAATCTTAGATACCTTTAAAAGTCTGGGTTAAAACACAATATTTTTGTTAAAAAGACATAAGGAAAATTGTCTTTTTATTCAGATTTAAAAAAAAAATAAAATCAAGTGTCACTTGATGCAGATTTAAACTGGTTCCTGGAATTAGTGGGGTTTTCAGATGGTCATTATGTTGGTGCAAATATCAACCCCACAAACACATGCTAAAAAAAGTCCCTCCACTCTCTTAATCTGATTTTGGAAGTCCTACCTCCTCGATAGGCCAGGAACATAGACTTGAAAAGACTCCCTGTGCTACTGAGGGCAGCTCCTGTGTAATTTCAGGAGTTTGGCAAAAGATGTTTAGTTCAGAACATGTCCAGAGTCAGCAGAATCCTCCTCAGTGTTGTTGAGTGATGTCAAAACCTTTAGTAAATGCTGACAAATTCAACCATAACATGTCACAGGAAGAGGAAAATGCCCCAGTATCAAAATTCCCTTTATTGGCAAGAATAAAATTCCCATGGAATTCTAAGAAGTAAACTGTACCTTGCTATTCAAAAGAAAACAAAGGGATTTGAGGCAAACTCTGCTTTTTTGTCTTGAGAGGAAATTCTCTTTCCATCTAAAAGCAGCAATAATAAAGATAATAAAGTAGGATAAGCAGCCTGATTTTATTGAACCACTTCAGAACTGAGTCCTTAACAACATGTTTCCCCTTATACTGTTATTTGTTCTGACTGTAATAAAGTTAAATCAGAAAGTCTGGAATATTGAGCTGGGGCTGTTCAATTAGTTCCACAGAGTGTCCGTGTGAGTTAGTGCCGTTTGAGGGAAGCAGCACTTGAGTGCTCATGGAAGATTTGTGTTCAGTTCTGTTAATTCAGACAGATCCTGGCAGATGTCTGATTAGACTAATTTCAAATTAAACGACGAGGAACAGAAAAAAAGTTTGTGTTCATTTCGAATGATTGAACAAGAGATGAAAACTCTGCCTGTCTTTGTTTGCTGCGACAAAGCCCAGCTCGGCTCCGTCCCATGCCCTGCTCTGCAGAACCACTCAGACACCACATTTTCATTGCGGAGATCGCTTTTAAATAAGCAAACACTCCAAGTTAAACAAACATTTGGTGAATGCAGCGCTGTCAGATAATCAGAGGAACTGAAAATAAGGAGTCAAAGATACTGTGCTCGTCCTCCAGGGCTCGTGGGCTCTGCTTGTTCAGCAACCTCACAGCTCCCAGTTCAGAAGTCCTTCCACGTGTATTGAAGGAAATAAATATCTATATTTCCTGTGCTGGATCAAATGGTTGTTCTGCCTAATCCTTTTCTGGAAGATGTTGTTATGAATTTGAGTTGTTTGTGCATTACTTGGGGTTTTATTCAGCTTTATGTTGAGCAGGGGTGGGTTTGCACGAGTTCCATCATGCAGAGGGTATCAAAGTGAGATATGTGGAATATGCTTTGAGTGTTTCTTTATGGATTTGCCTGTTTCAAGATGAAAAAAAAAAAGCATAGGTAATAATATTCAATATTCAAATGAGTGTAGAAATTCTGAGTAATTTTAAAAAAATACCTGGAAGGTTTTTTTGTTTAATTTTGATTATGTTTTAAAAGGCATTCATATCAGGGAAGAAAAAAAAAAGTATTTTCAAAAGTTCCTAAGCAATGTAATAAATTAATTGTATTGTTAAGTACTAATTTCACGAAAGTGGTTTGTAGGAAAAGTCACTCCTCCTGGTACTGGGTAATGGGGGGAGGGTGGGAGGTGACATTATTTGTGGCAAGGTCCAGATCACTTCTGTAGCACTTCAGCAGCAATTGGTGTGAGAAGTATTTGGGCTGGAGAACTGTCAGCGACTTGTCTGTGTGCAGAAAACCTCTTCACGTGTGTGGTGAAGGGTGAAGTGGTTTAGGTCTCCCAGCAGGGTTCTTCACTGCTCATCTTCAGCATTTCACCTCTCTGGCCCCTTTTGTCCTCTGTGACCAGAGTTAGGATGGGTACAAAGGAGTTCACCTGCTTGAGTGAGGCCCCAAAAATGAATTTACAGGGGGAGCCAAAGGGACCACAGTCCCCAAATTGGAACTGTGCAACATGACTTGATTCCTGAATTACAGGGAAGATGATTCTGTCTTTCCACAGCCCCTCAGATGCTGGTGAATTTTGGTCTCTTGAAACCATGTGATGTTGGATACTTTGATGTTTGCAGAGAGGCAGGTGCACAGGAAACTAAGGGGAGTCATTACTCCCCGTGAAATCTCCAGCTCTTTCAGCACAGGACTGGAAACCTGATTATTCCCAGCCCACGCTGGCAATTTTTCTGCAGATCCTCTGGTTAATCTTGTCAAGGGACAGAGGTTCTGCACACCTGGGACTCACACAACCAACCTCCTCCAGCCCAGGAGGTGGAGGGAAGGTGCTGTCCCACTTAAATGCTTGGACACATTTGATATTTTCCATGCATTGATATAGTTGCAGGAAAATATCTGATATTGTTCCAAACACCCATATTGCAGCTTGACAATCCTGCTATTTTTGTTGTGGTGTCTGACTATCAAGGGTGGACTCAGTGAGGGTCTAATGACAGCCCATATGCTTTCAATGTTCTTACTACAGTTAAAAGTTTGGAACTTCCTTGCCAACAGGCCCAAACCCACTGGTGTTTCACTCAACAGCCAAAACTTGGGAGTTTTATAATTTTTTTCCCCCCATAGTTCTCTCTGGAACATTCTTCAAGGAGAATTAAATGGTTGCTCCATGATCTCAATATACTGCAGGACATATTATAGAACTACCTGCAGTACCTAAGGCTGGAAACATAATGTGTGCAATTAAAACTTAGATAATAACTTTTTAAAGTTGCCTTTAATATCCACTGAGTTTCAAATTAAAATGGAATTTTATCCAATATAGTATAATTTAATATATTAAAAAATTCTGCTGTATTTCTTTACTGTGACAGATGCACATCTCAGCTCTTATGTTGTACAAGAGTGTGATTCTGTGAGGAAAGGTTTTTTGGGAAAAGTAGATGTTTGATTGTTTCATGGATGCTGGAGGGATTAGAGATGAAGCAGCAGCTCCCTTTCCCATTTCAGCAGCTTCCTGTGAGGATGCAAAGGGGTGATCACACCAAGTGCTCCCTCCTTTGAACTGCTCTTTGCTTTCTGTCTCCTTTGCTACTGGTTTTATCCTAAAAAAAAAGGGGGAAATCTGATTGCAGATTCCTCATAGTGGTGAACAGAATCATTTTACATAAAGGGGATTTGAGGAAAAGCAGGAATGTTGTCGTAGGAAGCAAAAATCAGTACAAAAGTTGTGCTATTCCACATCCAGTGCTTCCTCCCAGACTTGGAGAAGTGAAGCTCTGTTTGCAAATAACTTCTAAGAGCTGTGAAAGGTCAGCCTTTGTATTTTAAGCAGGTTCATTTCCTTTTGGTTAATTCTGAGCCACGGTTTTTTGGGGCCGCCCTGGGTCACCTGGTCCAGCATGTAGGAGCAGGCTCCTGCTTTGGCTGTGCAGCCACCAGCACGGATCTAATGCCAGGGTTTAACAGGGTGAGCACATTTTCCATAATGGAGAATAATGGAACAGTTTAAATCCACTCATACACGTGTTCCTTCATCAGGCAGAGCACATCACGCTCCGTGTGAGGCAGCCAATTAGCCTGGCTTAATTTTAGCACGGAATACAGATGGCACTTTCTTGGAAAGACAGTTTATGTATCAACTCTGCAAACTTCTCACACTCTCCATCAGGTTTATGGAGCCTGGAGGAGAGGAGCTTGTGGATTAGGAACAGCTGGCACAGGCTGAATTCAGAGAAGGATGGAAGTGATGTGGAGTGAGGCAAAGTGCTTGAAGTACTCAGCCAAAACAGCAGGCTCTGCTCCTCAGGGCTGGGGAGGATTCTGGAGAAGTGAATGGCACCAGGTTATCTAAATGTGCTCCTGAATGAGCTTTACCTCTTCTCTGAGGTGGGGTCTCTGCCAGAACTATCCACAGACTTGTCTTCAGCCTTCATCACCCACACTGATGGATCACCAGATGTCATTTGTTCCTGTTTTGCTTTAGCTCCCCCTGCACACCCAGGGCATGGCTGAGGAGAAGCAGCTCTTCAATGAGCCTTTTCACAGTGCTCTGAGGTAATTCTGGCCTGCCCATGGTGAGGGATGTGTAACACACTTTGGAAATCCCTCCTTGAGCACGTTGGGGCTGAAGCAGAATAATAAAATGGACAGGGGACATATACAGTGAAACACAGTTGATTGCACAGCAGTTCGAGGGAAAACAAGAGCCCTGCTACACTCTGTCCTGGGAGAATCCGCAGGAATGCATTTGAGGGATCTATGAGCACATTCCTGTGAGGCCAGGAATAGGATTTGAAGCTTGAATGCCTAAATGGAAATAGGGGGTAAATGTTCCTCCAGCTTGCTTTCCCCATGCTCCCCTCTTCTCCTAAAACAAGGCATGAAAACTGGAATGATGCCCCAGGCCCCCAGCAGACAGCAGTTGTTGTGCTGTAAGACAACTCATGCCTGTAGAGCAGAGATAGATGAGAGCAATAGCAATTATTTTTAATTTGCGTTTCACTGCTCAGGTTATTACATATATAAAACTTCAATTATCATTTTAAAAGGCTATTAGGATGTGTTCCAGTGCTCTCTGCAAGAGATGGAACAGCCCTTGCCCCAGACCTGTTGGTGCTGGTTGCTGCAGGTGCTGCTTTCTTTCCAGAACCAGCAGGAGACAAATTTGGGTGTCACTGGTATTTTGATATCATGTGTGTTCTACTGAAGAAAAAAGATGTTGTTACCCAAAGAAGGAGGAGGAGATTTGCACTCCTCTGAAGCAGAATGTTTACCAGCAAGTCAAATGCAGGATAGGACTTTCTGGGGTGGCCTCAGCAGAGATAAAGCAGCTTTTCTTGTATTTATTCCCCAATGTCATTTTTTACCGTGTGGTCTGTTTTTGATATTACAAACACCTCTATCTCCCCTTTCCCTCAGCTGGGATTGGATTGTAATTTGAGATAACTGGATAACAGTAAGACCTTCTTCTTAAAGGCTTAGGGAATCCATACGTGGGTATCTCAGCTTTCCAGCAGATCCTTCAAGAGATCCGAGGGACAGCAGAGTGTGGGATGTTGTTTTCCAGGGCAGGTAGAAAAACACAGGGAGCAGGGAGGTAGAAATGTTTTCCAGTGGTTGCTGTGCCATTGAAATCTGATATTCCATAAAATAACAGTGTTTTTAATTAAAATGTGTTTATCATATCACATTGTATCCTAAAAACAGGGCTTTTTATTCTGGTTGAGTATCTTCAGCAGTAACTCAATACACATATGCCAAATTCCATAAATTTTTTATGCATTAAAATCAAAACAAAACTACCTTGTGAGTATCCCCATGTTGTTGCAAACACCCTCCTGAACAAGTATCACATCAAATAAACTTTAGATAATTTAATACAATTAAGATTTTTTCATAAGACAAAGCAAGAATAGAGCTTGGTGCTAAAGAAGGTCAAGAAATTTTTATTTGAAGTAGAACTGCAAAACTGTCAAACTACCAATATTTAGGAAAAGAAACTATTTAAGAATATTTTTAAAAAAGGGGGGGGAATAAGGATGGTAATTTAATTTTTTTGTTGGATTACCAGTTGAAGGGATTTATATTCTGATCGAAACTCATTTTTTTATTGACCACCAGAAGTTCTTTGAGTTGTTTCCATCCTCATCATTACTATGAGTGTTCTTCAGAACCTGGGGCAGGATTTTTTTGAGTAGGGATTTTTTACCATTCTATGTAGAATATGATGTTTATTTGTCATTTAAAAATAGTCAGAAATGAGGCTAAGATGGCAAAAAAAAAATCAGGACAGATGAAAATTGTTCTTAAAATTCAGCACTACAGGTGCATCTACCACATGCAAACCTCCCTGAATTCATCTCTTTGAGCAGTGGAGATGGAAAATGGCTTATTTTTGTGCTGAAAGCAATTATTGGCATGAAAGTTGAACATCATTTTCTTCTATGCAGGTCATATTGTGTGGTTTGTACTACAAAAAAAGCAGGGTGGAGATGTGTTAAGGAGGAGTAAACTTAAAACAGGGTGTATCCATTAATGAAAAAACATTCCAGATCATTCCATTAAGTAGCTGGAACCAAAGGAGATCATATTTCTTTAAGATTTTATCAGTTTTTATACTGCTCTAATTCTTGAAGTCATATAGTAATTTTACATTATTATAAACACAGGCATAAGCTGAAAATACTGTGATTTAGACCAGTAATAGCTATTTTTATGATACTTTTAAAATTAATATCTCTTTAATAATGACATGTTTCCCTCTCAGAGGATGTTTGTGTACTCAGAAGTCTGGGACATACAAGTAGAGGGTTATATGTCAATAGAATTCATTAATAAAAATTGTCTTTAATAAGAATTATCTTGCCTGTGTGTACAAATTTAGGCTTTTTTCAGGCATCCACAAACAATTCCCATATGCCTGGAGAGATGCAAACAGTAAATGTGAACAGAACTGCTCAAACCTTTACCACCCAAATCACAGGCTTGAAAATTCCACATTTTAGCATTTAATGGAGTTGTAGCAGATGGGGAAGTTTTTCTAGTTCTACTCTTCAAGACATCCCTCTGAAATATATTTTTTTCTCCTACAGATAAACAGCAAAATTGGCTTCTGAGAAACCCAAATCACCACCAGTTCTGTTTATAAATATACCAGCGAGCCTTAAAGTGAACGCAATCAGAATTTCCACAGCTGTTTTTCCTGAAGGGGAATAATAATAGTACACTTTGAGCAAAACTTTCCTACCTGGGAGCTTAAAATATCCTTGCAGAAAATCTCCTCAGCTGCACCCCATGTTCTGCAGCACCTCTGCCAAAAGAGAAGCATAAAAAGAAAAGATACAAGCACAAAGCAGAGTCTTCCTTGATGAATTCTGGGCCAAATTCAACTTTTGGAACTTATTCCAACCACTCCCCAACTGGAGCCCTGACTCTTAGTTCGTGCTGATGGAAAACAGGGATCTTGATCACCTATTTTACCTTTTCACACTCGTTTTTCCCGGTACAGTTTCCCAGGTAACCTCCCTCTGCTCAGCTTGATTAAAACCAGCTGAGATTTTTTTCAGAGATGAGGATTTATTCCATACCTCCTCTGCAGCCTTTTCTCTCTAAAGGATGCTCCTTCTCCAGACATCCGTGAGAAAATGGCACCCAAAGTGCTTTGAACATGCACGTGGTGCATTTGGCACATGGAATAATCACCTTCTCTCCATTTGCTCTACAGGAGCAAGCCAACAGTATCCAGGTTTTTTCTAGGAGGCAGATTACCCAGTGTTGGATTCCCAGGCAATCCAATCACTAATCAACACCCTCAACACAAAGATGAGCAATTTTGACTGCTCTCACCTACCCCCAGGCTGAGTCACTGCGCTCTTCCCTCTTCCAGAAGTGAGGGCACTGGCAGGGAAGTTGGTTTTGCTGGAATTAGACAAATGCAGGTGGTAACAAGAGCTAATTATATAACAGTGTTAATGTGAGAGCTCTGAAAGGACATCAAGCATTTTCCATTGATCCTAATCTGTTTGGGAGCAAGCAGCACCTGGGAGAAAACATTTCCCATGAAAATGGAAGTCTGGGGGAGCTCAGCACGTGGTCTTGTCCCAGGATTCTTTTTTATGCTGAATTTGAGCATAAAAAGGGGGAGATAAGAGCTGGGCAAGGACTAAAAAAAGTGATACCACAGAGGAAATCAAGCAAACCTGTATGTCTACAGGAAAATAAACTAAAATACATCCCTGGAAGTGTCCAAGGCCAGGTTGGACAGGGTTTGGAGCAACCTGGGCTAGTGGAAGGTGTCCCTGGCCATGGCAGGGGGTGGAATGAGATGATGTTTAAGGTCCCTTCCAACCCAAACCATCCTGGGATTCTTTGAAATCTTGCTTACAAAGAAGACTGCTGTGAAATTTTGGCTTTCTGTGTTTCATGTTCAGGGTTTGCAGCTCCCCAGCTCCAGTGGCAGTGATCCAAGGGGTTGTTGAAATGATTTGTGTTACAGCAGTAAAAAAAATATTTGCACACGTGTGTAAATTTGGGAAACAAGAGCTAAAGGTGACCAGAAAGCAGGAGCTGGGTCTCAGGGCAGGCAACAGGAGTGTGGTTGTACCTCTGGAAATGAAAAACATTTGTTTAGGAAAAGCTCTTTTGGCAGTGTTGGCTGTAAATGTCCCCTGGTGCTTCTTCAACAAGTCAGGTTTACTGGAGTGTCCTGACCTCCAGAGTTCCCCTCCTATATTTCCTGTGTGCAGCACCCAGTGTTTTATGGTTACCAGCTCTGCCTTGGCAAGGGCTGTATTTTCAGTATATGGAGTGTTCTGGGAAGTCTCTATTTTAGCAGCTGGTCAAATGGGTGTCAACAGGAGCCTCTGTAGGCCCGGGGTTAATGCTGGTTGGAGACAGTCACCGACTCAACCCCTATTTCAGCAGCTTTAGCACATTTTGTTTCAGTCCTGGTTGCTCCACCTGCTTGCAGATCTCAAACCACCCTTGCTGTGCCTTCTGACAAAATAATGTGGAGCTCCATTAGGGTATAAGAACCCAGTGAAAGGGGAGCAGTGGGATGCTGGCTGTGGATTCATGCTCAGGACACAAAGTCCCCGTGGTGCATCAGAGCAGTGAATGCTGAGCTCAGTTGGCTCCTTGGTTCTGTCACCTGGCAACATGAGCCTGCCTCGCTTTTGGGGGAAGGTGCTGATATTTTTCGTGAGATAATTGGCTGATGTCTGCTTTGCCAGTACATAGTAATGACAGAAAAGTTAATTTTTCTCTTATTTCTTTGCTAAGGGAAGGAGGTAAAGGGTGGCTTCAGTTCCCTTGGTCTGGAATATAAATTTGCTTTTGACTTTCAGAGAAGCAGCATTTTGGGGTGCAGAGGTAGAAATTCAGGATTAGACCTTTTTAACCCTTTTATCCGAGAAATTTACTTTTTCCTTTTAATGCACCATGATGCTTAATGACTGTTTTTTAAAAATATCCCCCTATTAGCACCCGTTTCTCATGCTGGAAGGAGGAGTGTTACCACTTGAATGGGAGCATAAAAACATAGGTATAAGACAGTTCTCCTTCCTGTTCAAAGTGATTGAACATCAAAAGTCTTCCCTGCGTAAGAAATCCCACTGTTTTCTTAAACACTCTTTCAAAAAGCTGTTTAAATCCACAGTG
This sequence comes from Corapipo altera, assembly GCF_003945725.1. Lineage (NCBI taxonomy): Eukaryota > Metazoa > Chordata > Aves > Passeriformes > Pipridae > Corapipo > Corapipo altera. Next base: position 15,308,480 of record NW_020884882.1, on the reverse strand, counting down.
TTTTTAACTTTGATATGTTTGGGGGTTGTGTCATGTCCATCAGGGAGATGGAGCAAACCCTTAATGGTATTAAGTTCATTACCCTAACTCAAAATGCATTAGAATCATAGAGTTATTAAGGTTGGGAAAGACCTCCAAGATCATTAAGTCCAACCTTCAAGCAAATGCCATAATTCCCACATAGAGATCAGGAGCACAGAGGGTGACAGCGAATTTGTTGTTACCTCTTCTAAACTGTCATGTTTTGAATTGCACAGAGCAAGGACAGAGGTGACCAGCACTTGAAAATCCCTGCCTGTGATCAGCCTCATCATACAGGTACATCACAATGTATTAAGTGATATTAATGTGATTTGACTGGGATATGGATGTGTGTGTTTATACAGCTCAGCCCATTAACTCGGGACAAGTGGACGCCCCTGAAGAGCACAGGACACCAACCACCCAAATGAAAATGTCACTACTTATTAAGGATGGAGCCTTTTTTACATTTTCTTGAAAACTGTACTTTAGTTTTTTATCAAAATGTGGAATTTGCTTTCTCTGGAAGCTCTTTGTAGCCCAGTGGCTGCAGCCCTTTGGGAAGCCAAAGCCTTTGCAGAGGCAATTCCAGGATCACTCTGCCCTTGCAGGATCACGGCATTTCTTCCAATTGGATCATTCTCCCATTTCCACAGTAAAAGGATGTCTTCAAACTGATTTCCCAAATGAACTTTATGTTGGTGTTTTTAAAAGCCTGAGACTGGGAAACATCCAAACTGATGCAGTTTAAAATAGGGTAAAATAAATATTGTTTAATGGTGGTACATTGTGAGGTCAGGACTCTCAAAAAATCACAGATGAAGAAGTGGGGGGTGCCCTCCTTGCATCCTCCGAGCCAAATGTGCAGTAATAAATATTAAATGATGTTTCTAGCTAGCAGATAATCTGTATTCCACAGCTGTATTTCATGCATTCCAGACAGAGAAGTGAATTAGCATCCCATGGAGATATTTTATTTATGCTTTCTTGTTTCCAAACTTGAGAAACACAGACCCGAAACTCAGAAACAAAGAACTTCTCTTAGTTAATACAGGTTTTAATGTCATTTTGCTAGAATTTAATAATTTAAGATGAAAATAGAAAACAAAAAGTCCTTGAACTTATCATGGTTTGGAAGTGAAAATCAGCAGGGTTTTTTAGCATCCAGTGAAGACCAGACAACTAGAAATGCCAGGAGAAATTTTAAAATTTCATGTTGCAGAGAAATGAGGAAAACCTTCATTGGATGTGAGTCTTCTCATAGATTTTGTGTTCATTGCAGCCCAACTAATGACCTCAGTGGGTTTAACCTGCTTTACCATGTTGCAATTGAGAGCAAAATACATTAAAACACCCGGGTTTGACATTCACTGTTTATGGTCTTATTTGAAAGGACATCTCTGTATATAATAAGTTCAGATGGAATATATTCATTCCTAGATTTCAGGGAAATCCTGTGGAATATCATTCCCTGATCACAACAACTGGCCTGAGCTTGGAGCATTGTAGTGCTGGAGTTACTGCAAGTATTTTTACAAACAGTTTTGCTCCCCTGTGTGTTTGGGGAGGGGATCTTTGTTTGCTTGTTTGTATTCTGGAGGATGTTGGTGTTTGAAACATCTGGGGGCAACAACAGGACAGAGACATCCCTGGCCACACTTGACCTATCCCACTAATCCCACACACTGGGAGAAGTGTTCCAGGCCAGGGTGAGCCACCTGCTCTGGTGGAGGGTGTCCCTGCCCAGGGCAGGGAGTTGGCATTAGTGGATCTTTGAAGTCCCTTCCAACACAAAGAATTCCATGATTCTATAATATGGAGGGTATTTCTTGCTGACACTGAAAGCTATTGCTTGTGTTTGGGAGTGGATAATGTCACTGGGAATATTGCTGGAGAGGGGACTGGCAGCTCAGGAGAGCAATGCCAGCTGGAGCTGGAACAGGAAAGGATGGAGAAATAAAATCCTTGGATGGCAGCAGGTACAAGGGAACGGGGTTCTTGGAGGAAGGAGGTGTGACACCTGGGATTCCTAAATCACTTGTTTGGAGGGAGAGGATCTCCCTAACTGTGGGAGTAGCCAAGATGGGCTGGATGAGAGTGGGGCTGGCAGGCAGACAGGCTGCTCTGTGGGACTCTTGGTCCCAAAAGCCTGCAAGTGCTACTCTAACATCCTCAGCAGTAGCACTCGGGTTCTTTTTCTCCTTCTCAGGACCCCAGATTTGGAGACCCCAGATTTGGACACTCACAGAACCATCTCTTTACCATTGCAATTCTCTTGCAGAGTGCACCACAGAGGACCTTTGTGCCTCCAGGCTCCATGGGCTATCTCAGAGGGTTTCCCTGGCTGCAGAGGAAAGGCAAGGCTGGAGCTCAGCTGGCTTCCCATTGTTTGCAGGTGGCTTGTTTTCCAGCATCTCATTGGAACTGGAGCCTGCACACATCTGCCCACTGTTTCCTGACACAAAATTCCCTTTCCAATGATGCTCTTTGGATTCCTGGTCCAAGGTGTACAAGTTGTTGGGAGGCTGGCCCAGCACTGATGCCATTGAATGAAGATTACTTGGAAGCTGTTGAACCACTGGTCATCTGGAATCCATTTTATTGCTGCCAGGAAAGGGAGAACAAAGTGCTCCAATTAGCTGCTGCTCATTTTCAACCATGTCAGTTAATTAGCTGAAGACCCACCAGATGGGGAAGGATTTGTCACACAGCTTTCAGGGGCCCAGGCACTGCTCATTGCCCAGTTTCAAGCACTTGGGATTTTTAATTTTTCCCTTTTTCCAGGAGGCTGAATACAGGAGGGGAAGAATTCATTGTTCCTTTAGGTGCTCCTTAAGCTTCAGTTTCCAGCACACTGATTGGAACCCAGGTGATCTTGTCACCTAAAACTGTCTCCCATCAAAGATCCAGCTTTGCTTTTTATCACGATGGATGTGAAGTGGGAATGAAGTCAGGCCTTCAGGTACATATGCTATGGAATTTGTGTCTCCCAGGCAGCACCTGCCCACTGCCCTGGTGATCTTGGAACAGAGGCAAGGAGATAAGTCCTGCCTTCCAGGCTTCTCAGGGGGTCCATAAGGATTTCCAGGGAATCTCTGTGACTCAGATGAGCACACTGAGAGGTGTGGAGCTGCCCAGCATTGAGGATTGATTTGGGGATTGCAGATTGAGCCTTGAGTAAGGACCTGGAAATCTAAGTCTTCTCTTTCCTATTGCAGCACAGCTACGAGAATCTTGGAGAAATATAATCTTGGCCTCTGAGTGCACACACAGGTGAGTCCATGTCATAAACTAGGATTATATGTGAAACAACTGGTCACGTTTGGCAGTGTCACCGTTCCCATGTGAGCACCTGCCTCCAAGAGCTCTGATCATGACTTGTCCCCGTGGCAGAGACTCATCTGCACATTTGCCTCCAATCTCTGAATTTTTTAGAGAATTCTGTTTGCTGCAAATAGAGCTTGTGCCCTGCTTCCCCAGGCACTTGTCTTTGCATCCCTGAGCTCAGGCTCCTCCACGATTTCTCGCTTCCTTTGACATTTCTTTTATTGCTCTCCCGTGCACCGGCTCAAACTAACACATGTTAGAACAGCAACATCTTTTTGTAGCACTGGTTTTAATTAGTCTGCACCTTCCCCTGGGATGGCTGGTTGCTCTAAAGCTTTCTGCAGGTGCCTGCTTTGTGCTCTGTGACTCACCACATTACCTGCAGGTGATACAATGCAGGAGCTCCTGGTGGTTGTTGCTGTTTAGGTGACTCCCTGAGTCCTCCCCAGACTCTGATCTTGGCTGATGAAAATTACTGGCAATGTGGAAAGAATAGTTTTAATGATGAGGGAAGGGAAAGATGAAGGTGGGCACTTTCAAAGCTCCTTCTGTGATTTTGGTGTTCAGAGCCCACTTGTTTGAAGGGAAACCAGTGTCTGAGTCCCACTGAAGGCTTTCAAGAACTCTTTGTTTCAAAGTATGTCAAGAACAGAAATGGACGAAGAAGTTTACAAAGATAAATAAAGCAATAGATGATACAGTGCAAGGAAGTTATTTTATCAGTGTTTGGCTGTACTTGTAATGATTAAACACAAGAGTAACTGCAATGAAGTTGTATTACAGAATATGCTGCGTTGGAAGGGACCCACAAGGATCATCCCGTCCAACCCTCAGCCCTGCACAGACCCATCCACAAGAGTCCCACCATGTGCCTGAGAGCATCATCCAAACCCTCCTGGAGCTCTGGCAGCCTTGGGGCTGTGCCCACTGCCCTGGGGAGGCTGGTCAGTGCCAACCACCCTCTGGGGGAAGAACCTTGTTCTAACATCCAACCCAAACCTGCCCTGACACAACTCCAGTTGTGCTACAAGGCCCTGCAGACCCTCTCTCTGAGTCTGCCACACCACACTGTCCTATCATCAGACCCCTGTACAGAGCCTTTGATAACTTCCCAGTTTCCTGTGTTTAGCTGGTGGGCTCCATAAACCTTGACTAATTGTTTTTGCATCCTACATCTCTCATTACAGCAAGTTTGCCTGAACCTCTGTGCCACGCTGTTCACAGCAAGTTTTGTGAAACACATCAGATCATCAGCAGTTTTTGCTTCTCTACGTTGTGGAAAACCAAAACCTGGTAATTCTTTCTCAGTTTGCTTTCTGACACCTGAGATCTTGACTTTGCTTGTGTGAGCTGCATCTTGGCCCACTTAATTAGTCTTCTCTTTGTGTGCTGTAGCTGATAAATTAGCTGTAATTAAAGTATTTATTTTAACTGATCATTCACCCCAGTTCTGTGTGGAATCACAGAGGGTTGGAAGGGACCTTAAAGCTCATCCAGTCCCACCCCCTGCCACGAGCAGGGACACCTTCCACTAGCCCAGGTTGCTCCAAACCCTGTCCAGCCTGGCCTTGGACACTTCCAGGGATCCAGGGGCAGCCACAGCTTCTCTGGGCAACCTGTGCCAGGGCCTCCCCACCCTCACAGCCAGGAATTTGTTCCAGATATCCCATCTAAACATCGTGAAGTGCTGTAATATTTTCTTATGCCAAATTCCTATGGATTTTGGCAGGATTTTAGAATAAATTAGATGAGAGTATAATTTCTATATGGGAATGTCTGCATTGGACCAGCAGACCAGTGGGAATATGGGAAGATCAGAGCTGAGTTGTTTCTAAAAGAGCTTGAGTTGTTTCTGAAGCAGAGCACCAGTGGTCAATATTGCACGTTCCATTGAATTATTGTCTTCATGAAGATTAATAGTGGTTTGAGGCCCTAAGCAATAGTGCAGTCCTGGTTTATTTTAGCTTTAATTCATAATTTACTCTTCCCTTCTTGCCTGGTGGTGTTGAATGTTCTGCTCTGTTCTCTTGTTACGTCCATGAAAAACGGGTGTGAAGCCAAAAGCAGAGATTAGAATTTGAGTCTTCACTGCTGCTCCTCTCAGCAATATTGATCACTTCAATTATTGCCCTTTCAGGAATGAAGCCTGAAAAGGCACAGAGCAGTGGCAACAACAGCCAAGAGGCAGAAATGCCTGTCCCTGATGCCAGAAGCAGGGCTTTGGTCCTCCCCTCCTTGCAGGAGGAGGAAACACTCAACCCTTCATCCAAGTGCTCGGTGAATGTGTGATGATCTCACATCAAGCATCCCTCAAAAAAGCATTTTGTTCTTGGATGTCTTCTGGTTTCCTTGTGATTTACTGCATTTCTACTTCTGCCATCTGTGACCTGTGAGTGTGGACTGAGCAGCTGCCTGTGCAAGTGCTGCTTTTGTCTGAGACACTCAAAGACTCAGGAAAATCCACAAAAAACTCTTGCTTTTTAAGACACTGTGATTTCTGAACCTACACTTCTCTGACAGATTAATAGCTTTGGATATATGAATTACCTTTTTAACTATCAATAAACCATCAGAGGAAAGAATGTGCTGTGGACCGGATTGGGGTCCAGGAAGGTCATAAGGTTTGTTATAAAATAAAAGCTACAATTTTTACATCCTAATGTCTGAAACTGCATTATGCCAGAAATCCTCTCCCTGATTTCAGTGGAATGACTTGCCTGGCTTGCAGGAAGGTGGCTTATCTTAAGCTGCATTGTCTGTACACTTCAATAGAGCTTAAAAGAGAAAAGTCTGAGAGAAGACAAAGAATTAAGCAGTTGTGTCATTAAGCCTTCAACATTTGCAAATAGGGCTTTGGCTCAGCTCGACTTCCCAGTGGTAAGTACATTGTTTGGTTTGGTCATTTAGTTACTTATTAAAGCCCTCAGAAAGCTTTTTCAGTATTTCTTCTTTTGTTAACTTCTGTCACACAAATTGTATTTAATGCTTTCTCTTTTCCCATCCTATGGCCCTGCAATATTCAAATTAGGTAAGTAGAAAGTGCAGTGACTTAATTGTGAATCCAGAACAAAAACTTTGCAGAACTTCTTTCTGACACACAAACAGTAATTTTCATGCCACAAGATGAACATCAGTGAATCTGCCATTACGTTTACACGTAACGAAATCTTTTCAGCTCAGGGACCCTTTTCAGCTCAGCTCCACAATCATTTTTTTTGGAGATAATCTGTCATTTGAAAACCTTGCAAATAGAAATTAGTCCACAATAACCCACCCACAGTCCAAAGGAGCTCTGTGGCTTTTTAAAATGAACAGGCTCCTGTGTAGAAGTAAACAGCATTTTAAGTGTTTCTGTGACAGGAATTGATGGGGTTTTATCTTTGTGACAGTGTCCACCCACATTTATTTTTTTTTCATTCATACAATTAAACACCAATTTGCTGGGACAAAAGTGTAGATAAAAGAATTAGCTCGTGCTTCAGTGATTCTTCATTAATAAATGCAGCAGGAATTGGCCTGTGAGGGATGTGACAAGCAAAGTGCTGAGAGACACTTCCCAGAGCAGCAACTATTGCCTTTGCCTTTCCAAGAGCAGCATGAACAAAGTCAGGCCATAGGAGGGCTGTAGTTAATGGAATAAGTCTCTCTTATTGTAAGATTTTCAACAAAAAAACCCCATTACTTCATTAGCTTTGCTGTCCTGGAGACCTCCAGCTGAGCAGGGATGATCCCGGGAAGGGCGGTGGCTGCTGGATGTGTATCGAGCTGGTTTATTCCTGCTCAGGACTTGAGACTGTGCTTGATCCTGGTCCATTCTCCACCAGAAAAAGACATGGATGAACCATCCATGCCATAGGCTCGAGTCCCAGTGAGAGGGACAGCAATGGACTCCTGGGTGGGCTTCCCAAACAGGAGGGCAGGGCACTGGGCATGGGGAGGCCACAGGCTGCAGTTTGGGGTGAAGTCAAGTACACGGGAGAGCAAAACAAGTTTTCAGGGTGTTCTCAGGCTTGCATTTTATCCCTCTTTGTCCCCCTGGTGTTTGCTTTGTTCCCAGGTGCCCACAGTCACTGCCTGCAGGGCTTTCAGCGTGGGGTTGGTGTGCTCTGCTCAGTCTCTGACAGGTACCAGGGGTACCACGAGGTGCTCAGCAGGAGCATCACCTCCTGATGTCCAGCTGACTTGGTATCTGCTCTGAAAAACTCATGACCCAACTGTCCCAGTGTCAGATCTGAAGGGAATAAGTCCCCAAATTGCTACTACCTGGTGTTTCCTTTCATACCTGAGACACTCCCCTAACACAGCCATTAGATTGTGTGTGAGACAAGCGAATTTTATCTGGGAATGACAGATAATTAATTAATTTTTCCTTTGCTGTGGTGTTGCAGCCCACGTCCATGTCACTCACCTAATTCCAAAGAAGGGATTATGGCCACCACCACCAGCCCATGATGCCAGGTTGAGTAAATTCCTACAGGGGACACAAGGTAAGAGCTTTGGAGCATCACCCCGGCACTTTAATAAGGACATTTTACAGTGTTTATTCTGTGATCTGCAGCAAACAGAAAAAAATCATACACATAAGAAATCTAAAAACATTCTACACTAGATATTTTAATTAAAATTTTTATTTATGATATTTTAGCCCATTTGAAATGTTGGGAATAGCTCTAGGTTTAAAACAGGAAGGATTTTCTTTAACTCCATATTAAAAGCAAAAGGAAAAGGAACATCCTTGTTTTAACATTTTAAGTGCCTTCATGCCAAGTATAAATGAGGATCCTGGATTTTATTTTTTAATGAAACTTAATTCAGCCTAGTTAGGAAACCAATAACCATATTTCCTAATTGAGTTTATTAAAGTAATAAACACAGCTATTCCAGGAAATGAAAACGTTTCAGGATATGAAATACAGAGTTCTCTGAAGCAGATATTCAAGTGGGGGTACCTGCCATTTCCCAAGGCATTTTGGTATAAAACAGAGTCCTTTGTTTCTAAAGATGCTGGGTGTCATCCAGTCTCACTGATGTCTGTGAGTGTTACAGGCTCTCAGCATTTTTGAGAACTCATCTGATTTATTTGGATGTTTAAGGTGGATTTAGAGGTCTAATTTTAAGCAATGAGATAACTCCTGTGATTGTCTTAGGCCCTGACTTTCAAAGACAGCATCAGCTTCATTAAGGCTGAAATGACAGAGCTGGAATTGATATTTAATAATGCACTAAACTCTCCTGAGGCTGCAGTGCAGGAATGCCAGAGCTCAACAGTTACTAAGAGAGGTCACACAGCAGAGGGTTTGTTATTCATCAGGATCCCTGGATTTCTAGACAGTTAAGAAAGTGGAAAACACAAAAATCAGCCTTTTCCCATCAAACTGGAATAGGAATGTTTGGGTTCTTTCTCAGCAGGCAAGAGGGCATGAACTTAGAATCACAAAATGGTTTGGGTTGGAAAGAACCTCAAAGTCCATCCAGTTCCATCCCCTGCCACGGGCAGGGACACCTTCCACTAGCCCAAGTTGCTCCAAGCCCCATCCAACCTGGCCTTGGACACTTCCAGGAGCAGCCCCAGCTTCCTTGGGTAGGTTATGTGGAATATTTTGCTCTTTTGTCTCTTGAGTCACAATGATGTTTTCCCCAGTCTAGGATCTAAACAGGAAAGGTGAAGAAGTCCAGGTCCAGGGCTGTGCAAGGCTTATGGAAAAGCCTGAAGGAACGGATGTTTCCCAAATCCCAGAAGAAGTGTCTGAAGGGACCTCTGCAATGTTTTTTGAAACAGGTTTTTCTCTACAACGCTTTAGTCACAATAAACAGTATTTTTAAGAGTCTGTTTGGCTGCAGTTTATCCCAGAGGGAAGAGAAGTTCAGGGATGGGCTGTAGCCCATTGGTCTTGGGGAGCAGAGCAGAAATTGGAAAGAAGGATGATCTTGGAATTGCTGCTGATTCCTTGCACTGACTGAACATGTGAGACCTGAGCCCAGGGCACAGACACACTCCCTGGCACAAACTGAAATTCTCCATTTACTCTATAAAACAGAGATCTTTAAATTGTAAGAGGAAAGTTTATAAATTAGAAAGACTTTTTTCACCCAAGAAAATGTTTGTTGAGGAACACAGGCAGCTTTATCAAGCCTTTTTTATAAATGAACACCCTGATAATGGAGATAAATCATATCCTATAGAGATATCAAGACAGCATTTATAGATAAGTATAGATTTTTGAGTATTGATCCCAAATTGGCCAATTCTTGATATTTCCTCCTTTCTTTTATTCTTTCTGTCTTTCCAGTAATTCACTCATCATAGCTGATGAAGCTGCTGCTTCTTCTTTTATAGGCACTTAACGCAATTATTAAAAATATTAAATTGCAATTAAAAGGGAACTACGTGGAGGCAAATTCCTTGGTTACTGAAGAAGTTTGCACTCAGCAGAGGTCACTTTCATTTCTCTTTGAATGCTTTGGGATTGCTGCAGATGAGAGAGATGTGAGGTTTCCCACGGAAGCCGCGTCGGCAGCTCCGGAGCCTTCCCCGGTGGTGCCGTTCCAGGTGGATGATCTTTCACTTCTTGTCTCAGGAACTGGACTGGGCTTGACAACCTCCCATTCCCCAGGACCTACAGGAGCTGCAGTTAATTAACCTCCTCTTTTTTCAAACGTGATTACTCTAGTTTGCAGTCAAGGAATTTTTTTTTTTATTTTAGGTTTTTTTTTCCCAAAGAAGCTCCATTTCACCCCATTGCTGTGTCACCCGTGTTTTCACACATGTGCTTGGTAGAGTTTCCATGTGATCATGAACCCCTTGTGATGCAGGACAGGAGCTCCACATGCCTGGGCACACTTGGGGCCCCATCACACCCCCCAGGTGGTAAAAAAGGTGACTCTTCTCCTCCTCTATTCCTCTCTGGTGAGAATCCACCTGGACTGCTGTGTCCAGCTCTGGGAGCCCCAGCACAGGAACAAGGGTCTATGGGTTCAAACTGATAGATGGCAGGTTTAGATGGGATATTGGGAAGGAATTCTGCCCTGGGAGGGTGGGGAGTCCTTGGCACAGGTTGCCCAGAGAAGCTGTGGCTGCTCCTGGAAGTGTCCAAGGCCAGGTTGGACGGGGCTTGGGGCAACCTGGGCTAGTGGAAGGTGTCCCTGCCCATGGCAGGGGGTGGAACTGGATGGGCTTTGAGGTCCCTTCCAACCCAATCCATTGTGTTTAAGAAGAGAAGAGGAAAAGGGAGTGAGCAGCTCTTGACATGAGGCAGCCAAATCTGTGCTGGCAATGCAGGGCAGTACAAGAAACCTTTTCCATCTGCTCCGAGCAAAAGTGTTCAGCAGAGCTCTGGAGAATGTGGAACAAGGAGACTACCAGTTATTTTCAGAGTCCTGTTACGAGTCAGTGTGTGTTCAGTGGCAATATTTAGAAATTCAGCAACTTTCTCTCCCCTCCAGGCAGAGCAGATCAGTCGAGTGGCTGAAGAGGAGCACTCAGAGGGAAATGGGAGCAGAGGCAGTCACGAGGAGCAGGCACTTGGAGAAAGGCTTCTGAGATAGCTCCCAGGAAAAATTATCACTTATCAGCAGCTGCTGGATGACACAGCACTGCTGCCAAAGCAGCAGCCTGCAGCACCTGCTCTCTGCACACTGCTGGGTTTGGCAGGGGGCTGGGACGTGTCACGGCTGCCCCTGCAGCTCCCACAGCAGCAGCTCCTGCGGCGATTCCTCGTGCAGGGAAGGCATGATCCACTCCCAGGTGAGCTTTCTCTTTGGCTGTATGAGCCATGGAATGTCACCTGGATCCTTTTCTCCATAATCTGAGTTGTCTGTGTGCTGAGCTTTGGCTTTTAACCCAGAAGCTTTCCAGGCCCACACGCTGAGGTCACTCCTTGTTTGTATTTCAGAGAGATGTTCGCTGCACTTTGTGTTCTAACAAACAGCATTAACGGGCTGGAATACACTGGAATAAAAGGGTTTTATTTCCTACTGGAATTTCACGCTGCTTGGGAATTTATGAATTGGATTTCCAAGGGACAGTGCTAAGCTCAGAGAGATTTTCAAAGGGGCAGGCAGAAAGTCATTGGCAACAGTTTGAAAATAAATTCTTCCTGTTCTGCATCAGTGAGATTTGTGATCCCCTTTACATATATTTTATTATGATTATTCATTGGTTGTCTTTTTGACACTATTAAAGTAATCTGGAAAAATATATTACATGTTATGAGCACCACTTTTATTATACCAGCCTCCTAAGTAGGAACACAGGAACACTGAAAGAGAAATAGAAGCAGGAAAAGATCTCCTGGGTTGGTATATCCTGTCTCCTGCTGGCACATCACATCATATCATTCCTTTCATAAATATAAGTAATCTAAAACTCCATGTTCTGTTCAATTTGAAAGGAAAATGTTTTTCTGGTGTGCCTAAAGATGAGTAAAATAAGCCAATAATAATTGTAATTATTGTGAGTTACAATAGATAACACGGAAATTTTATACCTACAGCTGCTTTATTTTGAAGTTTGGGGAGGAAGACTTGGTTTTCTTCTGTTTGGTATTATTTGTTTCCCTGACAGGGCTTTGTTGAAGAAATTGAAATAACTCGGATCATTTTCTCTTCCACAGCCTCACACAAAAGCCAGGTTGGAACAGGGTGTCAGAGTGTATTTTGGAGGAGCTGGAATGTTTGGGTGCTACTAAAAGCTGTGGCAAATGGATCTCTGACCCTTCTTTGGGGCAGGTCAGTTCAAGGCTCCTGCAGAAGGACTTTGGGGATGTTGTACCTCCTCCTTGAGCTCCTCCCAAGCTGGGCTTCAGCCCAGCTCTGTCCTTGGATTAAATATTAGGGAGATGATGTTCCCTGGGAGGGTGGGGAGGCCCTGGCACAGGATCCCAGAGAAGCTGTGGCTGCCCCATCCCTGGAAGTGTCCAAGGCCAGGTTGGACGGGGCTTGGAGCAACCTGGGCTAGTAGAAGCTGTCCCTGCCCATGGTAGGGGGTGGAATGAGATGATGTTTAAGGTTCCTTCCAACCCAAACCATTCCATGATTCTACTACTTTTTTTTGTTTTCCAAACCTTCCTAAAGGAGATTTTTTTTTTTAATGCAGACCATAAGTGATGCTGTTATTAGAAATAGTGGTGCCATTAATTATAATTTTCTTTTGGTGTGCACCAAAGCCTGGTTTTCATTCAAGGACATGAATTTTTTTTTCCCCCTCATTCTCTAAACACAGCTCAGGTGATGTTTGATAAGCAGCATCCCATCATAAAACTGAAAGATTGCTGTAGTGCACAAGTCTGAAAGGCAACATGAAGGCTGAATTCATTGGATCATCGTACGATGCACAACAGCATCTTTTAGCTTTTCACAAAGCAGATAAATCCTTCACAAACTGTCCCAAAATAGAAACAGCAATAGAATTCAGTGAAGTTGTCAGCAAGATTTCTTCAATGAATTTTAACACATTTCTCCTCCAGGAAAATGTTTCTATAGCAAAGGTTTATACAGCAAATTTCAGCTTTCCACTGCTTATTAAAAATAGCTTGCAAATATATTATATGTATGTATATGTACACATACATTTATATATAATGGTTGAATAATCCACTTTTTGTCTTTTCCCTAGAATAGCTTGCAACTTAAAAAGTCATATCTGGATGATTCAAATGCAGCTGCAGAAATTCAGGAGGTGAAGAGTTACGGAAAATGTGAGTTAAATTAATGTTTTTTCATGTAACATTAACTCCAGCTGTTGGTTTGCTTTTTAAAAAGAAGTTTCTAAACAGCAAATACTCAGACACACATAAAAACACATGAATAATTCTGTTGGGTTTTAATAAGGAAACTAATTAAGGCTGCCCAGATCTAGAATGTAACAAGCTGGAGCAGGAGTGATCATTATTGCATTAGCATTGCTTGACTGAGTTACAAATATCTGAGTGGTCACCCTTCACAAAACATGGAGACAGAAAATTCCAGGTGGAGATTAGCCCAAAATGAGGGATTCTTTTCTAGGTTTGATAACTCATAGCTCTTTCTGCACTTGAGGCCATGAGGATCTTAAAAAAAACCACCCATCCCCAAAGCTGCAGCTTCACAGAAGTCAAAGGGAAGTCAAATTTCTCTCTTCTCACCTTTCCATGATGTTGGGATGCTCCATTCTGGAAGTTTCTTCCCTGGCCACCAGACTGAACGTTTCAAAGGAATGAACATCCCCTCAAGGCACAGTCCTGCACGGGGATTGTCCTACCAGGACTCTCCCCGTGTGCTGGCAAAACTCAGTCAAAAAGCCATTGTGTGTATGGAATGTTTTATTCCCTGACTTCTGGGTTTTTCAGGATCAAAGCCCCTGCTGATTGTTGGGTGCAAATGCCTCCTTGTTCCTGATCAGGCACTTCTGATGCTGGAAGCACATCCAGCCTCCTAATCTAAAGAGGCTGAAGTAAATCAAAGCAATGGAGCATTTTTAATATATTTAAATGAAATGCAATGTAAATTTCCTTCCTGGAAAGAAGAATCAGGCAACTTCCTTTTGGTTGCATTAGGAACAATATTTTAAGTTCCTTTTCCAGTAACTACCTTTTAATTGCCAACACTTTGAAACAGTTCTCCCATATAAATCTAGGATTGTTCTTGATCTCATAAAGTGGGGGAGAATGTTGCATTTTTACTGGTGCAATTGTAACTTTAACTGATTTAATCACTTGATTAGTAACCCTGATATGAAAAATGACAGAGGCCTTTAATGGTTTAATACCTCAGAGGAGTCCTGGCTTTTGAATGAAGTTCATAAACATAGCTTAGAGTTGATATACATTGATATAAATTATCTTCAGATGAATGCAGGCCAGAGCCTTGAAGGATAAGGAAAAGCAGCTTAAACAGGAAGAATCTCTGGAGAAATAAAATTTTGCTTTGGATTGTTTATGTTATCACATCCCAGATGCACTGCTTCTCACAACAGATATATTCCAACATGATAGGGAATTATTTTGTCTATCAGAGGACACAGGGAAAACTTCTACCACTAGGAAGAGTGTGTATATATACCCATGTGTGTGTGTGTGCAATCCAGCTCCCAGGGAGGATGAAAGGACATTTCTCTGAGTGTGCATTTACATGCAGCTAAATTTTGCAGCTTCTGGGTTTCTTGGAGGATGTTCCTGCTGCTGCTCCCACAGCACTGGGGGTGTGTTCATCCTGCAGACCCTTCATTGAACTTTATTTTACATGTCTCCCTCTTTCCTTTGTGACACAAGTGATTTTGCTCCTTCCCTTTGGCATTTTTGGTCAGTGAAATGCTGCTGTTTCGTGTCTTGTAGTCCAGCTGTTCCAAACACCAAAGTCACAACATTCAGCCCACTTTGTGTCTTCTCTAAGTTTATTCAGAATCATAGAATGGTTTGGGTTGGAAAGGACCTTAAAGCCCATCCCATCCCACCCCCTGCCATGGGCAGGGACACCTTCCACTAGCCCAGGTTGCTCCAAGCCCTGTCCAACCTGGCCTTGGACACTCCCAGGGATGGGGCAGCCACAGCTTCTCTGGGCAACCTGTGCCAGGGCCTCCCCACCCTCTCAGGGAGGAATTTCTTCCTGATATCCAACCCAAACCTACTCTTTCAATTCACAACTTTCAGGCTGTAACTTTCTGGGCTGTTTTTATTGCCCTTTTGCTGATCAAATTGGCCTCATGTTTAAGTTCTCTTTATATCTGATCTTCCCAGGCTCCTTCTGCTGTTCAGCCAATTGATGATTTATAGTGTTTAAATAATAAATGCAATTTGTCAGTTCAAATAAAACCCTTCACCTCTATTTTTCCATGTCACTGTCCCTTTTCTTGTAAATCTTGTCTACTTACTCAGTCTAATGATCTTGATCTTTATCTAACTCTAATGATCTTGATCTTTATAACTTTGCCAACAAATGGAATGGTCAAACAGGCTCTCACCAGTGTGTTTCTGCTCTGAGGAGATCTGGGCTTTGTGGTGTTTGCTTCACCATGGTTCAGTTTGTTCCAGTGCACCCTCAGTCTTCTAAAGTTTCATCTACAGCACTACAAGTTGTTCTACTCCCTCTTTTTTAATAACTGATGTGCCAGAAATCTGATCATAATATACATAGTGCTGTTTTATTTGCTTTTTAACATACTGGTAGGGGTCTGTTTTTTATTTCATTGATGACCTAGTGTCTTTAACCTTCATTTTCTAAAAGCTTCTGTTCTCTTAAAATGTACTGGATTTGATCCAATCTGTATTTTTAATCTCAACCAAGTCAAGTCCAAGGCTGAGTAAAGTCAGAAAACTGAACCCTTTGAGGCAACTCTGCCAAGATCCAGAAGGAACAGGAAGGCAGGATGAGCTGGTGGGTTTGCCTGGCTTTGCAGAAGCCCCAGGAAGAGGTAACTGCTGCAGGGGTGACTCTCTGGGGCTCACCCTCTGACTTCCTGGCTTTCTCTGCCCACTGAAGCTGGATTCCTCCCCAAATCCCAAACTGGGGGGGTTTCATCTCATTCTGTGTCTGATATGTATCTTTTCTTACATTATACACCCCCTATATTTTACACCCCCTGTGTTTCACACATCCTCTCCCCTCAGGGGGTCACCACCAGCACTCCACACACATAGCACAGTTTTTGGTCCCTTCAAGCAGGATGCTCCCTGCTGGAGTGCCCAGAGAAAAGCTGAGGTAGCCAAAGGGGATTTTGGAGAAGCAGGAGCCTGCTTTATTTTCCAGCCCTAAAATATATTATCATATGGGCTCTCAAGGTTGATAAGTGCCAGTACTCCACATCCCCTCCCTAAAGTGTCCAGGAAAACAGCCTGTGGAAGTCAATGGCTGTTTTGCCACTGATTCCATGCCTGGGCTCCCAATAATTGGTGATTCATGGAGCCACTTACATGGTAAATGTGAAAAATGAAAACGACCTACCCATTAACTTAATCATCATTCCATCCCTTCTGTAAGGCAAATAAAGTGCTAGATGGAGGCAGATGTTGTTGTAATTGAGGTCTTTTTTATTATTTGAAGGGACCAATTTCTAAAGGTCATTGATGGAGCTTGATGGAAATAAGCCTTTAAAGTGTGAATATTGATGGCAGAGTAAAGTGAGTCTTCAGATGGAAGACACTGCAGAAAAAATCCCATAACTTTATAAAAAAATTATGGGTCAAATTCTTCTCTCACTCAGGGCACCATAAATCTGAACTCATCTGGAGGAATCATTGACTTCAGTGTAAATGAAGCCACGGCCTTCCTCACTGGAATGAGCTTCAGAGTTTTATCCTCCCAGAGGAGAACAACCCAAAATTTACTGTGATATTGCCACCGTCCTGATAGACAGAGGAAAAAAAATTATGACTGCCAGACATCCATGAAAAGTTCTCCTTGGATCTGCCTTGCTCTCACAACCTGCCCACACTGTACCTGGCAGGGATTTTCCTCATTCCAGCAATTCCCCCGGTGCTCAGGTGTGCAGAGGCTGCTCACCTGCAGTGCACCCTGTGAACTTGGGGATAAAAGCGAGCTCTCCACCTGTTTATTCCCTTTCTAGATTAGAAATCTCAGTGTTGAGTCCTTGAAATCCTAGAAAACAAGCTAAAGAAAAGGCTGGAGCATTGACAGCCTCGCAAATGGACTGACTGGGAGGGAGAAACTGCATCTATCACTTTGTTTCAAAAATTAAAATTAATTTATTGTCCTCTGACTGCGATTACTTTACTTATTTTTCTTCAATTATTTGATTATTTTAATTTTCTTTTTTTCTTTAATTCTCAATATTATTATGTGGCATTTTCTATCTTATATCTGTCTTGAAGGATCCCTTCACCTTCTCTGTGCTTCACCCCAGGTATTTTAGGGATTATTTTGTGGTATTTTTGGAAGTTTAGAAATACAGACATCAGGCAGAGGAGAGGTTTTGTTTTATTTTTGAGGATATCTAAATATCTCTCCCTATATTATGTCTAAATATAATTTTAATGTTTTAAATTTAGTGAAAAACACATATCCCAAAATAAGTCTGCTGTTTGTTATTCAAATAACATTTTTACATAAGAGCAATCCCCCCACTGAAATAAGAATAATCTGTGCCCATATACATATTTATTACATGCTTCTATTATTTCTGTTAGACATTTATGCTTCTGTTGTTTGTAATAGGCATTAAGAATATATCAATATATTTTATTTGCACATTATTCATAATCATTTCTATAAAACTCCTCCGGATTTTTAAGAATAACAGACTTGGCAAAAACCCACCGAGGTTTTCAGAGCAAATGTTTATGGCTACTAGAAAGTTTTGAAGGATGTGATTTATGACACTTTTGTGACACAGCCTCAGCTGTCATAGCACAATTTTAATACTAAAATTCCCTTCCTTTGGACAGCTGGTGTGGGGTGATACCTGGCTGATAGAAGAAATCAAGAAGAACCAGGAATACAGGAGTGAGGTAAAAAAAATCACAAATGACATAAAAAAGCATCACAAGTGACAGTCTCTTAGTCAAAATAGAAAAAAAAAAAAAAGAGCAGGTCAAATAAGTTAATCCTTTTAAGAATAATATATCACTCAAATACTCAGCTCCTTTCCAGGCAAAAAGAAGACAAATTTACCAAAATCCTGGGGAAAAAGCGTGGCTGGATGATGAGAATTGTGTTGGGTGGTTGTGGTGCTGTAGGAAGGGAGAGCAGAGCTCTGGAGATGCCTCCAGTGGGAAAAACAGGGAATAGCAGGAGAAGGGGACTGTCAGCACAGGGAGGGTGACAGCTGGGAGGGAGAGAGTTTGGCATCCTGAGAAATGTGAGACTGAATTAACCAGAGAGACACCACAAAAGAGCAAGGGGAAGACGTTTGTCAGGGATTAGACACATTATCCCGCCAGGAAAATAAGTGCAGAGGAAGTTTAAAACAGAGACAGCATCGAAAAAGTACAAGTGCCTCACAAAGTGCCCTCACAGAGCACCTAAAAAATACAAGTACCCTCCGTAGGTCATGCTTGGAATAACTCCTGAGGCTTTGGAAGGCGGAAAAACTAAGATTAGCTTTAGTCTGTTTATGGGAACTCCTCAAAGGCAAGCAGAGGCAGTTGTTGCTTTCAAAAATATTTACTACAGGGCACCGGAATGAGCCCTCGGTTTGATTCTTAGAACAACCATATTGCATTAGTCTTTCAAATAGTTGCAATAAAAAATTCCAAGCCTTTATATAATGCAGCAATAGGTAGCAGAGACCAGTTTTATTGGCATTTCAGTGCTCCCCTACTCCCATGGTAACTCCACTGCACACAGCTACTAATTCCATTTGTCTTACTATTGCACAAGAAACTACTGGATAAACTAATGATTGTGCTGGTTTTTCTGCAACTTAAAAGGTTGCAAGGTGAAATTTAGGTAAACCAGAAAAAAGGTTCCCATGTAACAGTTGCTTTGCAGAAATTCCCTTTTCATAAACGTAAGTGCCATTTCAAATGTAAATAGGCTTTAGTAGTAAGAGAAAAGAATAAATATTGATTGAATATGGTATTGTCAAGTTGGCACCAGCCATTGCTATGAAATGAGGATTTTTTTTTTTTGGCTGTGTCTAAGGGTTTTCTGGTTTCCATCCCAGTCACCATTTTCAGAATGAATATTCACTGACAGCACTACCTGACTTCTGCAAAAGGGTTCTTAAATATCCCCTTTTTGCTACATGGATGAAGTTTTCACACAGAATCTGATCAAAGAGCACTCTCAAAGGCTCTGCATCTTCACTATTCTTAGGAAATTTGATTTTGGTTATTAAAAGTGATTATTTGCCCATTTGTGTGCAGAAATTCTTCTATTTTGTAGCTGGTGATGTAGTTTGCAAGTTTGCCTGACTTGCAAACTTGAGAAAGTCAAAACAAACCAGGAAAATTTGGTCGTGATTTCAGTCTCTCCATTGTGCAAAAAAAAAAGTAATATTTGATCTGATGTTTCTGCCCAAATGAGATTCCTTTTGGTCATGACTTTGGTGCAGAATGACCTAAATTTGAACTGAATTCACACATGCACTGCTGACACAACAGTAGGAGCAGCAACCTGCAAACATTAGTTCATTTAGTACATTACTAAAATTGTTTTTCAGGCACCTGTAAATATAAGCAATATGATTTTGCTACAACTTTGATTATTTCTGTTTGAATTAAGACCACTCAGCCCACACAAATGACTCGGGGTAGAAGTGCCTGTGTTGTCATTCAAGTGAGAGCTGCAGCCTGAACAGATTTTGCATCCCTAAAGCCTGTCTGCAATGACTTGACTGTTATTATTGGGCTGCACTGTTGGACATTTTCCATGACACATTTCTAGAAATGCAAAGAGAAGAATGTAAAATGTTTAACCTTCTATTCAAGCCTGGTGTGTGAAAATCCAGAGAGTTGTCCATTCCATCCCCAGCTCTTCCAAATCCTTCACACCTCAGCCATCTGCTTGTCATTTCTTGGCACTCCCTGCCCCTCTTCCACAAACCAACCATCTGCTGGGAGCCTTTCAACTTCTATTTACAATACACACTCTTTTATCTATCTTACAACTCTTTGCATATGTCAAAATTTTAATTACACAGCCACATATTAGGATGTCAGCAGCTCAGGGGGCTTTTTCTAACTGGCTGTGATGGGCTAGAAGGCATTTAAAATGTGGTTTATGGCTCGTTTATATATGGGTGTTCTGAAGAGTGCAACTAGTTTGGAAGTGAAGAAGTAGGTGATGCATGAAGTCAATAATTGTTCCAAGACACCTCCAAGTAATTGATGTCTCCATAATTCCAAAAATGCTGTTGCTTTATTAAAATACAATAACAATATTAATTTATATGAAAATTCACCTTGGCTAACAGCTAATGCATTTAAATTTCATATAATCTAATGCAGTCCTATCTCCTTTTAGGTTGGGGGGAAAAAAAGAGGTTTTTCCCTAGAAATTCACAAAGTACCTCAGGTCTCATAAAATATAAGTTATGAGTGACTTTTATAATTGCTATAAATATGATTAAGATATCCACCTCCCGAGAAAGGAGGGCAAAAAGGATCTTGCTGAACAAAAAACCAACTAAGAACAGTAAAACCCACCAGTTTATTTGTATTATGAGTACTGGGTAAACACATATAATGCACAGATAAAAACAAAGCCTTTCCTCACCCCCTTCAACTGGAGTTTCATCCACACAGAGGATGAATCCACAAGTTTCATCCTGTATTTTGGTACAAAGTGCTGAGGGAACATTCCATGTTGTCTCAGGATGCCTTTGCTTAGTTGGTACCCTTTTAGGACACAATTTATTTTGTGTGGGGATCAAGAATGAGAGGGAACTTCAATAAGACCAGGTGACAGAGGAGAAAGAAGCAGCAGGTCTTTTGCCACATGGTCCACAAAACAAAACAAAAGAAAGGAATTACTGCGGATTAGCAGAATCCTGGAATTTCACTGGAGTTCAAGGGCTTTGCCTGCATTTATCTATTCTGCTCCTGGAAGTGTGAGGGTGGGTCAGCTTCTCTATAAAAAGGAAGGATTTTCTAGCATTGAAATCTAAGAACATATGGAAAGCACAGTGGCAAGGCTTGGAAACAAAAAAAAAAATAAAATCAATGCTGGGAGAGCTACAAAGAGGTTCAGCACAGTCTGAAGCACAGGTGAGATGAGTCTGGTCACACCAGAGCTGACCCTGATTTGAAGGGGTGATTTGGGAACCACCCTGGCCCAGCTGTGGTGTCTGGAATTAGCTTTTTAGAGAACTAGGATGTGCTACAGACACCTCTGCATCCCCCTCTGCCTGCAGGAGTCCTATGGAGCAGGTCCCAATCAAAGCAACATTAAGAGCAGAAACACTTGCCAGTGTCTAAATGAAAAACCTTTGGAATGGTTTAATTTGCTGGAAGTACAATCCTAGGAAAGAGGAGTTGCAATTCAGCTGCTCAGGGCCACTCCATCCCAAACTGAGCCCGGAATCCCTCCAGGTCCCTGGACAATAAAGGGATGTGTGGATGTCTTGCTGGTTGCTCTCCATGGCACACACACACCCAGGGATGTCTGAAGACCAACCCAACCCCAGCTGGTGGGAGCAGGGTTGTGAAGATGACTTTTCCACAGACACAAGACTAAAATAAGCCATTTCCCAGATAAACCTGACTCAGAGCTTAAATAACCCCACCCTTAGACCTGCGTGGCTCGTTGCTGGGCTGACACAGCTGGAGTGGAGCACCATGGATTGTTTGGTGTGGCATCTGCTTCAGGATGGCTGGGAGATGGGATTCTGGAGGGACAGAGTCACCAGCACAATTGAATCCCAGCAGGGTAAGTACATACCTTCCTTTTCCATTCCATTTTTCCCTTGGCCCTTTGTTACAAAGCCTTTCCTCAGTGTTTATGAGAGCAGGGGGAGCTTTGCTCAAGGCAGTGAGACAAATCAAGCATTTTGATACTTCTTTGCCTTCATCTAGTTCTGCACAAAAAGGGATATTTTTTTCCTGTGGAATTTTATTGCCTTGGTTAGAGTGAGTAGCTGTCCTAAGCCTAAAATTACACAAAGTATTGGAGTAATTCTAAAAATAGCTATTCTAGGATTGTTAATGGAGGAGACAATCCCACATTTTTTTTTTGTAATTGATAAAGGTAAATAGCTCAAGCCTGGAAAAACCTGAAAGGAGGCCTTTCTCTTTTGATTATGCCTCTTTTTAAATAATGTAGCTTTTGAAACACCACCATAACACTGATAGAAATTTGAATATCTCCATCTAATGATGCTGTGCCTGTACCTGCACTGGGAGCTTCTGTACAGAAAGTAAGGTATCCAGGTTCCTCATAATATTTTAAAAAACCCTTTAAAAGATTAACCATCGTGATCCCTCAGTTTACCAGCTGATCCTCTGTTACCTAACTAGGGCTGCACAAATTAAGAACAGATTTAAGTCATCTCCAGGCACTGTGATTCCTCCTCTCCACCTTCAAACAGCGGGGATTATGCTCATAATGCAGATCAATACTGGCTGCTTTAATACTCTGTGTTCAGTTGCTTTCAAATCCTCAAATTTAATCATGCAGCCTGAACCATCAGCTGCATTGTTTTAGAGAAATTTCAATTGTTTTTAAAAAAGGCATTCTGTTTAGAAACAGGTTGGAGGACAAGACATCACATTCTTTACATAAAAACTGTAAATTTTCATCTGAAGGACTTCAATGTGGCTGCGGTTTAAATGATTGACTTGGAACACCTTTCCTGCTCTTCATATGTTGGCAAAGAATAGCAGACAACAAATTTAATTTCATTTCATATGGAATTGTACGTTACAGATCCAAACAGAGAAAACTCATTAGACAATAACTCTTCCCGTGGTGTCAACATCAGTTACCCCAGTGCTTTTTGTGCTCTTTGTGTACCAGCAAAACACGAGTTTAGAATCGATTGATCTGTATTTTCTCACCAAAGATGACACAAAAATATGATCTTCTGTGATATATCTGTTCTTCTTTTACTGCAGATATACAATGAATTCATACATATTTTATGAACACCCTTCACCAAAAGCTCTTGCAATCCTATAAAAACGCCTGCCTGTTGTGGTTTGTGAGATGTAGGGAGATTGATATTTGGAAAAAATGATTGACTTCCAGAAGAACTTTGCATTCTCTGCTCTGCTCCACTAATGCAGGGAGGGGGGAAAGTGCACTTGTGAGGAAGGGAAGGTGGAGGGATGATCATGGCCCTGATCCTGACCTGTCAGCCAGGCACTCCTGCTCCTGGAGCTGCCTCCTCCTCTCCAACCTGCTGAGAGAACACATCAGCCCCATCTGCTAAGAACAAAGAACAAATCTGTGCTTTAAAAGTGTCTGTCTCTTGCTTTCTGACTATTCCTATCATAATTTAATCATTTTCCTGCTTTCCAGCACTCTGTGATCTGAGGGAGGCACTTGCACCATTTGTTATTAATGTTTTTCCATCCATTCGAGTTGCCACAATAGCTCCATCATCACCAGCCTTGAAGGAGAAACAATTAGATCATGATTTTCTTTAAGCATGTACCAGCCATCACAAAAATCCAGCTGTGGGAACAAAGTACAGAATCATCCTTGAGAGCAAATGCTGTTTGCAATCTTACAATTTGCAGACTAAAAATTAAATGACTATTTTTATCCTCCCTTTTCTGCCAGACATTAACTAAATTTGTCAGCGTTAGCATGCTTAGGATTAAAGTTTTATTGACTTTTTTTTTTTTAAGGCAAACTTAAAGTCTGGCACATAAAGTTTTCATAGCCACATCAGAAGACTTCCTGGCCCAGATTCCAAGTCCTGCCACCTCCAGTTCTGCTGCCAGGAGCTCCTGATCCCAGTCATGGGGACAATCTGCAACCCAATGGAGTAACTTGGGTGCAGAGGGACTCATAAAAAAGGAAAAGTGTGATAGATGGAGCCTGAAACATCTATGGGAACGAGGAATATCACCCAGTGGTGGGATTCACCTGCAGATTAGCAGGAATGGTCCTCATGGAAGGAAAGGGAGCAGGTTATTGTTGTGAAGGAAAGACGGTTTATTCGTCATTCATTCTGAAAGCCTCCTGTCAGGTTATTTGGTGCTGCACTGTTGTTTTTATTTCTAAGTTTTAGAAATTAATTAAGGCCTTTTTCTGAGTTTTCATCAGCTTTGTGTCTCATTTCTGTGAGTTGTCTCCCACCCCCTGCTTAGCATTTACCACGTGCAAACCCGCGGGTTTGAGGCGAGAGGAGAAGCAGGAGTATTTTAGGAACTGCTGTTTTCACAAGTTCCCTTGATAAGCTGCTTTCTGAGGTCATTCCCCACCCACTCCCCGTGAGCTTCTAATCCCCTTCCCTTCTATTCAGTTAACCTGGATCAGGCACAAATATTTCACTGGTTTTCTACATAGCTCCTTGATATTCACAACTTGAAATATTCCTTGGGTTACCAGTAGAGGCTTAGATATTTGAGCAATGTAAAATTCAGTAGATTTTCTAATATTTTCATTTATTTATAATTAAAATCATAGAATGTTTTGGGTTGGAAGGGGCTTTTAAAGGCCATGTGGACCAACCCCTTGCCATGAGCAGGGACAGCTTCCACTAGACCAGGTTGGTCAGAGCTCCCTCCAATTACGAAGTGAAGGGGTAGAATTTAAATTGTAACTTTTTACTTGTTTTACAAGTGATGCAGGAGGAGGTACTGGATTCCTGTATCATGTGCTTCACCAAGTACAGCTGGATTCCTGAACTCCTGTAAGGACAGTGGAATGTGTGGGATCAGTAACCATAACAGCTAAAAGGTGCTGCAGTGAAGGAAAAATAATCAGTTTATGGTGTTATTTGATAAAGATAGGAATAATTCTTGGGGCTGTCCTGGGCAGGATCAGGAACTGGACTTCAATGATCCTTGTGGATCCCTTCCAACTCGGGATAATCCGTGATTCCAGCAATTTTAGTGCAATCCAGAGAGATCCACCCATTTGCAGCGTCTGCTGAGCCACCAGCTCCACCTACAGCAAAGGCTGTTGTGTGGCTCTTACATAAACACATTGAGAGACCTCCAAAATATCAGCACTTGCAGGAGCTGCTCTAGTTCAGAACGATTAGAGACCTATAAAGAGGCACAAACAAGAACAGATTAAAGAGGGCTGCAGGGAATTACCGAGTCCTACACGACTCCACGGAGATGAATTTTTAACAACAGGAGCAAATAACTACTAGAAGGTACATTATTATGTAAAGCATGAAAACAGAATTTACATGTCTCCTTCCTGAAGCAATCAGGGTTTTTCATATTTCTATTGCTAATTGATGAAACAAGCCACAGTCTGCCCACAGCATCCTGAGCCTCAAATAACTTTGTCTCTCATATGCTGGGGACAATCTGTGGGGACAGTTGGGCTGGGTCAGGAGACTCCCAGAAAATGTGTAGGGGTGGAAACTTAGAAAAAATTTATTAATTTAAATTTATTAATTCTTCATAAGGAGCAGAAAGGACCCCTTTGCTCTCTAAAATCCTTCTCAGTCTAAGTGTGGCTGAATCCAATCCCAGCCTCAGATTATGCCAACTGTTTAAATTTAAGGAATTACAAAGATATGAGTGAACCTTTTTTGTCCCACAGGTTTTGATGACTGGCAAAATGAGAATATTTGTATCCAATGAGTCATTTATTATTACAAATGATAAAAGATTTTAATCAGAATTATTTACAATATAAACACTAAAACTACTAATAGGATAGTGTAAGATAGGATAGTGTACTCTATTGAAGCAAATATTGGAGCAATTATATTAAAAGTAGCAAAAATAAATAATTATTAAGTAGAGATTTGATGTAACTCACCCAGAGCAACGTTCATGGGCAGATTTCTTTTGCTCAACCTCGAGGAGTGTCCTCACCCAAGGGAGGAATCTCCACACACACCCCAGGAAGGGTTATGTTAGAAGAACATGACTATTCAAGGGGACTGGACTTTTATAGCATAAAGTGATTGACTGCTAAATTTCCAGGCCAGCTCCCAGCTTATCTGTCACATCCAGCTTCAAAGAGCAGGATGTGTGTTTGGAGTTTGGAGACTGGTTTTAGCAGAATTCAACACCAAACTCAGCTCTGTGGCTGCTTTTGTGGGCTGGGTCTCTATGCAGAGGGCTCCACAAACCATCAGCACCTTGTTCCCTCTCATTTGGAATAAGCAGTTGGAATAATTTCATTCCTTTGGTTTGTTTTACACTTGCAAGGCGATGGAGAAGTGGTTGATGGAATGATTAGAGGGTTACAACTGGAACAAGATCAAAGAACTGGAGCTGATCAAGAATCTGCTTCAAGTGCCCCACAAAACAAGGAGGGAACACCCAGAACTGATAAATAAACTGATGAAACACCTCTCTGATAAATTCTTAAATAATTGTTCTAGCTCCATCTTTATTATGCTGAGTGAAATACTGAAACAGGTTTTAACTTTAATGTTTTGAGGACTGAGGTTCCCTAAATGTAGTGATGTCTGGTCAAGGTATTTTTATTCATTAAAACACTGCTACTCCTATGATTAAATGGCAAAACTAACCCTTAATTTTCCTTTTAAAGAGTATTGTATTCTTTGTAGAGTGCAATTCCTGCTCCAGCAGCCACCAGGAACTCACCACACATACCTTGCCTGATGCACTGTTTGCATTCTCTGATTGGATTTGAGGTCTCATCAGGGTGAGCTTTCCTGCCACAAAATGATCCCCAATCTCAGTTTAAAACCCCCCATTTTCCTCTTGGTTTAGCGGGAAGTGAAGGAGGCAGCTCTGCCTTGCAGTCAAAACATGTCATGAGCGGATTCTCACCCAGAAAGCCCATCCTGGAGTGTTTGATTTCCTGGCTGCCTTATTTGTTTACAACAATGCTCTTAAAATTGTCTCTCCCATCTGTGTGGTTTCTAGTTGTTTGAATGAGAATGAGATATTAAAATGCCATCCAGATGTCTCTATGCATATCAGCATTAACATATTATGCAAATTGTCACCAGGATAGGTTGGGGTGGTTGGTTTTGTTTTTTTTTTTTCATTTTTCTTCTTAAGCAAAACAATATTTTTAGGTAGAATGGAAAGAAGGAAATCTGTGAAGGATGACAAGCTAAAAAAAATGCACTGAGCATATTCAGCTGAACTTTTCAATCAGTTTTGATGAAAGGGTTATGTACAAAGTGCCCTTAGCTGTTTTCACTGTAAATCTGTAGAAGGACAATTGGATGAAAACAATCTTAAAAATACACGATAGGAAACAAAGGAACACTGAAGCCTGAAGATCTCAGAAAAATAATTCAACAGAGTAAAAGTTGCCTCTGATCTCATGAGGACAGGACTTCATAAACAATAGTAACAATTATCTGTTGGCTTCTGGGCATCTAATTTAAAGAAACCTTTGACTCTGACTCTACAGATATTTATACTTGGAGTTAATTCCATGGAATTAACAGTGCAAGATCAGACCTGAGCCTCCATTTCTCTAAAAAATAAGAACTGGGATTAGAAAATTAAAATAAATGTCTTTAACTGAGATTGACTTTGGGGAGGATCCTTGAGTTTCTCCTAAAGTTTTGTGTGTTAAAAAGAAATAATTAATAGTGGTGTTATAACAAAGCTTCTGAAAATTATTTTGGGATGACTTTTGGTATCAAGGATTAAGTATGGAAGGTGCCCTCACCTGGGAGGCTCTGCAGGGAAGTTGGGTAAGAAACAAGCTGTAAGTAGGAGGACAAAGAGATTCCATCCATCCACAAACAAATTTTTATGGCTTTTAAAATTGCAAAGGGATTTGGAACAACTGGATTTTTTTTTTCCTGTTGCTTCCCACCAGCACAGCTCCTCCTGTCCTGCAGAGACCCTCACCACCCTTCTCCCTGGCCACCTTATCTCCCAAAGGCATTAGGGAAGCTTGATATGACTTGCTCTCAAAACATCCATGCTGCTTCTTTTCTTATTATCTTTGATCTTCTCAGTGCTTAAATAGATGGTCTGACTATTTCTGCTGTACCTCTCTGGGCACAGAGCAGGCAATGATTGGCCTATAATTCTTCACCGTTTTTCTAAACATATTACTTCATTATTGTTCTTTTTTTGTCTAATACCAGTGGCATACAATCTTCACAAAGAGAGAGTCTATTCTGTGTGTGCTTAGGGTTTAATCCACAGAGGGAGGGAGAAGAAAGGATTGTATTTCAGCTGCTGCTGCAGCTACTCCTGAGCGAGGATGACAGTCCCAGTGTTCAGGGGATCAATGATATCACAAAAATTGATCTGTAATAAATAGACTGAGAGTCTGAGTGTCCTGTAGCAGGCAGTAAAAATGTAGGCACTATAATGTTATGTGCATCATAGCACAGCATATGCACAATCCCATCCTGAGGAGGGTGAAGATATCTTTTATATCTCCCACTTTGCTGCATTTCCTGGGGTTTAGCTCTAAAACCACCAGAGACTTGTAATGATAATTCTCAAATACCAGTCCAATGGCACAAAAGTGTAAAAAAAAAAAGGAAATTTTATCGTGTAGTTTTATTCCTTCTGTCATTAAAAGAGAAAAAAAATTGCTGTTTTGAGGATTAGTAACTAGCCAGAGAATAAATCTGTTTGGGCATTATTATTTGCAGAGTAAAAGCTAATTTTGCAGTGAATGAACAATTGTATTGGTGCTTTTGGAGTGGCTGCAGCCAGAGCTACAAACATTTGTACATCCAGCTTTAGTTTGAGCTCCTGAGAGTTATGAACTAACACCAAGAAGATAATAAATAAACCACCAGATTTTTTTTTTTTAGATGGAATTGATGGAGTTTTACTCACAATTCTTAAACCAACATGGTTTTGTTTCTGAATGTCAAAGTTCCTGTTGGTGAGACCTTCCAGATGCTGAAAGCAGAATCCCAGTTACAATGGACTAGAGCAGGGTCCAAACTCACAAAGTCCCAGACTTGTGCACCCAAAACCTTGACAAAGAACCTGGTAGGGAGAGTTCTTTTGATATTGGTTTGGAAAGGAAACAATAGTAAAAACTTCCTTGGCTTAATCCTTACAAACTATGCAAATGGCAACCTCTCCTTACCTACAGTATAATATTTGCCTTTATTTACAGTCTAATATTATCCTAAAACTCAAATGTAATGTCAGGCTGTTGAGATGCATTAGAGGATTAATGTGATTTTTTTAAGGAATGGTTACTAGCAGAACACATCTCTGCTGCTCTTCACCCTGAAGAACGTTGGGGATCCCCAAGGCCAGACCAACTGGTTTCCAGCCATTCCCATCAAAGTTTTTATTCATTCTCTCACAAGTCCAAAGCATGAATGACCGATATAATATATTCCATGTTTTAATTATTGGGTTTTTTCCTGGTTTTTACAGTGACACGTGGTGGTCAGCCTGGATTTCACATGGATTATAAAATGTATTCTCACAGGTTATCACATACACTGGAGTGTTTTGGTGTGAACTACTTTGACACCTTGAAGATGGCTAATTATGCACATCTAAAACTCTTTTTCAAGGCTTTATCCATAACATATTGATCCTCCATTGACTCTCATTGCCCTTTACAGACTGGTGGCCACCAGGCTCTTGCTGCCTTATTTGATCTCCACTGATTACCTGAAATGCAATTTCTTTTCCAGCAGAGATCTTTGCAAATTGTGTCTTCCTGCATTACCTCAGGAGGTGTTTTTCCTGCTCTTTGAACCTTCTGCACAGAGATCTTCAAGGGAAAAAACAGAATTGCATCAAGGGAAATAAAAGACTTGCTGTAATCCTGAGACAAGTTTAGTTAAAGACGAGGAATTTGCCTTGGAGAAGTTTGATATCTGCATATAAGTGGGAGACTTTTGCATATCTGAGATGATATTGTCTATCCCACGTGGCTGTGACTCTGTTAATTTAAACAGATCTAGTCATAGCAATTTTACTGGCATTGTAAGAAGTAAATTATTTTTATTTGGCCCTGAGTCCTTCACAATGACTTTCCTCCAGCACATCAGTGCACTTCAGGTGCACAGAATATTCCCAACACACTGATTTTAGCCATAAATATTTTCTCTAAAGCTATTTCTGAAATATTTCTCAAATACTACCTGGAGAGGCAATGTTAGACTTTCTCAATTTACAGCATTACCTGTTTGTATGTGATTACCATGTGCAGATAAAACATCTGGTGATTTGCTTTCAAGCACCAATACTTTTCCTGAAGAAATACTTTTAAATCTACTCAGGAACACTTTGCAGAGTAAAAGTGATGAAATTAGGTTAATACATTATTTATGATGAGTGATTTGCTCAGCTCTATGCAAAGTGCAGGAACATCTTTAACCAGTTCAATCAAACTCTGTGAGAAGAGGTGAAAGCACATTGTTTTCCTCATTTTTCTCAGTTTCCTGGCAGACTGTCTTAATTACTTATTAAGCCTTAACATGGCAAGTTTTCATGTGGCAGCTGACAATAAAAAGCTGTGCCTGAACAGATGAGAAAACATCTGGGCAGTGCTGGGAATTGTGGCTTTGCTGCTTCACTTTGTCTGCTGTTTTAGCCTCAAACTCCTTTGCTTGAGGTTTTTCTGCCTCCTTCCCCCTCTCATTTCCTTTATACGTAGTTCTAACAAAGATATTGCAAGTGAGGAAGCGCTGGAGTGCAGAATGGAGAAGGAATTCTCGTTAATCATGCAGGTGCTCCTCACTGGGAAATTCATGGCACGTCTTCCTGCCTCATGTAGGGCTTCAGAACTGATTAACCAGC
This sequence comes from Corapipo altera, assembly GCF_003945725.1. Taxonomy (NCBI): domain Eukaryota; kingdom Metazoa; phylum Chordata; class Aves; order Passeriformes; family Pipridae; genus Corapipo; species Corapipo altera. The sequence goes on along the minus strand of NW_020884882.1, from coordinate 15,277,893 downwards.
AGCTTTCAGCCCCCGTCCCACCACATAAGAAAGTGTGGCAATAAAAGAGGAGTCAGCTTCACAGCATCATATAGAGCTTAAATTTCACTGATAATAACAACATGAACAAGGAAATGTGAGAGATGGGGAAAATATCTCAGGGAAAAAAAAAAAAAAAACAAACTAGGATAAGAAAACAATTCTTCAGACCTAAAACTAAAAAAGCAGAACGAGGTACCAACAAGTGTAACAAATTTCTAAACCAAGGCTGCAAGAGAAAACACTTCAATCCCACAAGAAGCAATTAGAAGATCCTGTGGAAATAGTGCATTAAAAAGATGAGTCTCCAAAGGAATGAACTGCTTCTTCCTCATATCTTTCTTTTATTATTGTTCCATGGAATTCATTCCACTGCATATTCTCTCTGCAGTGTCTGAACGGTGCTTTCCCCTTTCAGAGCATTATCTGGCCTCTATTGTGAGGGGGGGATGAATAAGCAAAAGCTTTCAAGGCTGCTGAAGAGGATGAAGTAGGTTTTTATTTCTCTTTGTAGAACACAAAGCCTGTAGGAGGGAAATTGCAAAATATTGTTCCTCTCTAACGGGCGGTGGAGAAGTGCTTGGTTTATTTACTCATCTCCCACCTGAAACAACCCACAGATTATTTAAATAAATAAACTTCCACTACATGGCAAGTTTTTATGTGTGGAGTGGGGTAAAGAGAGTGAGAGAAATGAAGGGATATTCTTTTGTGAAGTGGATCAGACCTCTCCCTCTCTCTCCTTCCCTCTCTCCTCTTGCTCTGTTTGCCTTGTAGAGGGGGCTTGAGCTGAAAGAGTTTGGGCATCTCATAAACTAGGGCACTTAGTCCTTGGTTTCAGACATCCATCACCTCCTAGACCAGCCCCCAGGTGGTTTAAAATGCATCTTTCTCTGCAATTCTCCAGTTCCAGTCACCTGGAAGCTGAAAAGGCCTTTATACCCCTGAGTCTGCTCCCTGCTCTCGTGCCCTTGGTGATTCCTGCTCCTCCTTGGAGTCAACTGGAGACACAGCACAAATCTGGGTTAATGGGTTTTATGATCAATCAACTCTAAGGCACATACCTGTCCTATTAATAATGCAAATGGGATAGGATTATTGAGTTATGAGGAGCTTATACACAAATATTAACCGCTAATACATTCATTAAGCTGACTAAAGTATTAATTAGCTTTGATGCTGCTGGATTGCAGAGCACCAGATAGTTTTACCAAGGCCTGCTCAAATTGATTAGTGTGATCCCATGCTGTGCACTGTGTTTCCACAACAGAATTGATCTTTTTTTCCTGGATGAAGACAAACAACATTCTAAACCACATTGGGGGATGCTTCTGACTGAGCTTGGTCGGGGGAGTAAGTAAGAGAAATATCCTGCTGGAGAGTTTTATCCTGGGTGGGATCTTTCACGTCAAATTTAAAGTGGTTACTTTCAGTGTCTCTTTTTAGAACCAAAAGAAAAGTAGAATAAAATATTCTCCATTTTTAAACTGTGCTCACAACAACATCAGTGCAGACCCTCGTCGATGGGGGTATAAATATTGATACTTTAATATTACACAGGTTTAATAATCATAACTTTTTTTCTTTTAAAGGGTCCAAGACAAGGCTATGAAAGACCAGGATATTCCAACAATCCCACTGGCCTGGGGTCATTTCTCTGCATCTACTGAGGGTTAGAAAAGTTCTTCAGGGTTTGATCTGAGTGAGAGCCACACAGAGATGAATGTTTTCAAGGTATTAAAGGATCTTGAGCAAGGAAAATTTCAGATTCCACACAGTTTTTCCCCAGCTCTGGACGGCTCATTGTCCCTGCAACATTATCTCATTTCTCTGACTTCTGAAAGTGCCTTTTCATTTGCAGCACTTCACTGACAGTGAGTGACAGTTGTTCATTAACCATTATCTCTTCTAATTTTCTGTGAACTAATTGCGAGGAGCATAAGAAAAGCTATTAGAATATTGGAGCACTGAGGGATAAGAGAAGAAAAAGAGCAGGTCAAGATTACGTTGGGTCACTGCAATTTACAGCAATATTTCTTTGAAGAACTGTGGAGGTCTAGAAGTCAATTGTTAAAAAGAAGGCAGAAAGAGGCTTGCTAATATCAATTCATGAATCAATAGAAGTGTCCAGTTTGATAAGAACTTCTATAGCAATTTCTAGGGAAAATACTTACCTTATGACATGACAAGCATCTTTATTGCATGGGTTAAATGAGCCAGTAAAAGGAGAAATATTGCTGGTATACTGGAGCATAAAAGTAGGACTGAAAAACAGGAATACTCTGGCACAAAGTTAAGATAGCCAAAAAAATCAACCAGCCCACAATAAATCCCTATTTGAGGTGATGCTTACAGTGCAAAGCTGATTTTTGAGGAAGCAAACACGTTTTGGCAATCCAAAGGCATCATTACTCTGGCTAAAGTTTCCCAGAATTCTGAAAGAAACAGAAATAAAATTATTAAAACTATTGCAAGCTATGGGCAAAGTAATTTTGCTCATGTCTGCATGAACGTAACCAACCACAGCAGGAAATTCCTTAAAAAATTAGCTGATTGTGAGCACAGATCATCAGGTTTGTGTATGGATCCCTCATGGCTAAAATTCATTTTTGGCAGCAATGAATGAGGGCAGTAAAAAATTGTAAATCAAAATATATACTCCAATAATGTCCTGTTGTGTCAGTGGGATTTCAATAGCTCTTGAAAAAAAAGGTAGAAAAATGTGGGAATCTAATATTCCATATTTCCCTGTCTTTCAGAACTTAGACTAATAGGTGGAAGAAACAATGACAGAAAAAATGGCCCCATTGCTCACATGTAGCCAAAAAGTAAGATATAGGTATCTTTATAAATCAAATGTACAGCTCAGGCACAGACGGATTAACAGGTGGAGAAACAACAGATGACATTTCCAACACTGATGGGGAAGAAATATGAGCAGGTTGAGTAGTTTGGACAAGCTAAAATTCAGCACAGCACACTTTGGGAAATAGATGGCTTTTAAAATAACTCTGGAGTGTTTCTGGCCTCCTCCTGGTGCCTGCTGGCCCCTGGGACTGGGAATTCATCCTGCACCATTGTTAGGATAACAAAGAGTGAAGCTGATGAGCACTTGCACCAATCTGAAATGATTCTTATAGCCAATTACTCAGTCAGAGTTGTTCTGGCAGCAGAACACCAGAGCAGAAGTTAGAATGTTAAAATAATGCAACATAAAGGATTTATTGCTGTGAAAAAGGTTCCCCCTGTTTAGGTGGGGGCAGCGGGAAGGGTATTCCCAAAATCCTTGTGGATGGGACCAAAGAAACCATATCTTAGCCTTGGAGTAGATTAAAGGCAGGTAAACAGAACATCAGAAATATCAGTCACATAATGAAGGTGGAAGGAGATGACTTTTCCACACTGGTAACCTTCATCACAGAAATGCAGGATGAGATCATTGGAACACAGATTGGAAGAGTTATGGGATGAAAAACTAGTGAAATAAATCACCAAGCATGGCAAGTGATCGTCTGCAGCCAAGATGGATGTTTCTTTTTTAATTTACCCAAAAGACACAATCTCTTCAGTTGCACTCCATGATCTAAAAGGTCTTTTCAACTTAAACTTTTCTGATTCTCACTGGGATGAAGCTCTAGGGCTCATTATTTTCTAAGACATCCTGCAAGCTATAGACAACTATTTTCCACCATCCCTTCATTGTAAATGAACATCCAAGCAGATTAAAATAAACCCGTTTTATCACTCAGATTTAATGATTTCCTGCTGGGCTTTTCTAATGTTGAGGATTGGCCTTTTTTTAAAAATACTTACCAGTAAATTTGCCACCAGCCTTTTGTTTCTTCTCCAATGAGATGTTCCCCTCTTCCTTCCAGGTGTTTATATGTAGGGATGACCAATCCAGCAGGAACAACTTCTACCTCTCCTTGAGCCCGGAGTTCATAACACTCTTTGAACATCATCAGCCCTTAAGTGCTGAAACAAGGTGAACATTCAGCTCCAGAAACTTCAAATCCAGGTGAAGTGAACTTGCTGATTAACTCTGTGAATGAAATGAGTACTTTAGTGTAGTGCTAAGATGACAGCAAATGAAAATCTGTCCTAAATTACAGCAAAACCTGCAGGAAATTCAAGGCACCTGCTGAGAAAGTAGCTTTTCTCTTTAGCTGGAATGTTTAATCTTTCTGACTCTTGCCTTGTTCTGGGGGAGAGGGAACACGAGTACAGATTTCATGGCATGGTCATGGCCACTGAAATGCTCATATTAATCTGGATTTGCCTGCTCTGTGACTGCTGGCAATAAGGACAGTTAACATTCCAAGAGCACTTGCTCTTCAAGGAGACTGAAGAGCGTTGGGAACATTAAGCTCTGAGGTCGGTAATTTACTAATGAGAAAACTGATTCAAAGTGAAATTAGGACCTTATTCTCTCCTCCACTGAAGCCAGTGAAAATCATTTTGTGCTTTCCTTGGGCAGACTGTATGTGGCTTGGGAAAGGTCACACGAGAAATCACACAAAAATTAGACCAGAATTCCAACAACCTTTTTGCTTGTTCAGCACAGGAATAACTGTCCCTTATCCAGGGCCTGAGTTCTTTGTATCTGAATCCCTTTTCCTCAATGCAGTTTAGAAATATTCCAATGAATTTAGATTTTTCTAAGAGTACATTTCCAAGTTCTTTGAAGCAGTTAAACTTTATCAAAAGGCTGCTCTGTATTGCTGAGACCTTCCTAAGGCATCCAGTTTTCAGTGTGACATGATGACATTGAAGAAGTCACAGTTCAGTCTCCAAACTTGTTATTTTAGAGGTCGTGTTCTCCAAGAACCTGATCCAAACCTCTCTGTACTTAGTAGGAATCTTTCTGCCCTGGGGCTCCCTGGGATGTTTTTCAAGATCCCTCTGTCTCTGGTAATATCTCCAGCAGTTTATTACAAAATTCCACAATACAATATGCATTGCTTGTGTGGCTGGAAACCTTTATATCAGCAGGGCAGATAAATGCCAGTTCTGCTGTCATAATACACCTCACCAGAGGGGAGAAATTGAGGGTTGTGTTTATAAATTTGATCCATTCAGGGCCTAGAGCTGTAGTAATTTAGATATAGGAGTGTTTGTGCCCAAAATCACCAGAGCATACACATGATTATTTATCTATGTATAGTGCTGGTGTTGGGCATTAACACCTACTTGATATAACAGGAATAAACATTTCCTGAAAGAACACGAAGGACACTGGGAAGGTACAGCACAAGCACAGCTCTATAATGAACCTATGGAATATTTATGCTGTGCATTCCACATAAAATATGGGAGAGCTGCCCAAGTAAAGCCCTCCCAAAACAAGGTAAGCAGGACACTTTTATAATGGTGATATAACTGCAGGAGCATTCCTGGACTTTTATGAACCTTATGTTTCCTATTGGTGTTCCTTCAAATTATATATCACTTAAACATCACTCCCCAGCACAACTGAAATAATAAATGTATTTTCCTGCCATACAGAGCAGAGTTTTTGCATTATTCTGGGCTTCAACAAATTCTAGTGCGCAGTCAATGGCAAACATATTATTCTACTGTGTCACATAAAGGATTATTTCAGATGTTTGAAATAATGCAGACAGTTAAAGGTTATGGGAGAATAACATTAAAGGAATTCATTGTTTCAGGGCCTGATGGTAATGTGAATGATAAAAAGGTGATGACTATTACAGCCTTGAAGCATTACAGTCATTTTGCTATGATAATAGTTCTCAGATTTGGTTATAGCCCTAATATGTTACCTGAAAGTTAAAATCAGATTCTCAGGTCTGTTGGCACATAATGATCACTTATTGTCTAGAATGTAATTTCTGAAAGAGAATGAGAGTTGATCTTGAGGATAAATCCTGCTTTATTTTATGGTTTTCTTTTTTTTTCTTTTTTTTTTTTTTTAAGGGCTAAACATGGAGTTTGTACTTCAGAGAAGGAATCAATTTGAGATTGTCATTTTTGAAACACACTGAGATAAATCTCTCTCCTGCTCCCTGCTTTTACAGCTCTTTGGTCCAAGCTATTATGGACCATGGGCAGGCAATGTTCCTGGTGTTAGCAGCAATCCACCAAAGCTATCAGGTGGCTGAGAGCTTCAAACCAGACCCTACAGGTGGTTTGGGGTTTTCTTTTGGAATCCCAGAATGGTTTGGATTGGAAGAGATCTTAAAGCCCATTCATTCCACCCCCTGCCATGGACAGGGACACCTTCCACTAGCTCAGGTTGCTCCAACCTGGCCTTGGACACTTCCAGGGATGGGGCAGCCACAGCTTCTCTGGGCAACCTGTGCCAGGGCCTCCCCACCCTCCCAGGGAACAATTTCTTCCCAATATCTAATTTAAACCTACTCTCTTTTGTTTTGAAACCATTCCTCCTCATTCTCTCCCTACAGTTCCAGCCCCCCCAAAAGTCCCAGCCTTTCCCTTCCCTACACATGGCAGGAGAGAGGAGCTGGACTCAATTTTCACTCCCCCATGACCCCAAGCACTTGTCCCAGCTCTGCTACAAACACTGCCTGTTCTGATAACATCAGCACTTCACCATCCTTCATGTTTGTTTAATCCATCATTTTTAGGGCTCTCAAATAAAGAAGGAATCACTGTGTGGTCACCTCTACCAGTTCAAACTGTAAGATTGCAATCTTAGCCATAGCAAGGTCACAAAATAAAGCACATAGAAGGAGGAAAAGGTTAATAATTTTTTGCATTACCTGTAATAAGTGTATAATAAAGTAGAAGAGCTGTGAAAGTTAAAACATTTCTATTCTCATTCTCTCTTTGTAGAGAAACACATACAAACATAAAACCCTCAAACAAACAAAAAAACCAACTCAAAAGAATCCCAAGAGAAAGACAAGGACAAGGATTGGGAAAGGATAAGAATAATATTTCAGCAAAAGCTGGTTCCAGACAAGCTGAAAAATAAGTGAAATGGTGTCACAATTATGACAATACAGAATAGAAATTCAATATTTGTTCTGTAGTTTGTGCTCTATTTTACAGGACTGGGAAGTGTTTGATTAAAAAGGGAGTCGTGTTCACAGGCTGCATTATTCTTTCCAGATTTCACTTTTACAACTCAGGAGAGTCAAATAAATTTCTTACCCCGGAGTCTTTCTGCTGTCCCTGTATTTCTGGAGCTTCACACAGGTGATTGGAAATCAAACATTCAGGGAGATACTGCAGTTAAGTATTAAAGCTGACAGGTTTTATATGGCGAGCACAATAATTGATTCCATGTTATGCTAACCTACTCTGCAGGTTCAGGCAGTGAGGAGAGTTCCATCTCATAGAGGAGTCACTGAATTATTATTTTTCTTAAGGTTTCTAAAAGCACTGAGGCAATTTACATTTCAATTTTCCTTTTTTAAACATTTATAGAGATGAAGAATACAGTGAGCGCTTGTATGGGCAAGAGGACAAATCCAGCTCTGAAAATTCCCCTGAGAAAAAACCACACTGAAATAGTAAACAAATCAGTAAAATATTTAAAATAAGTTAACTTCTTGAAGGGAGGGGTTGTAGGTTTATTTTCTCTCTTTTTTTCTGGTCCATTTACTACCTGCTGGTGGCTTCTTTTTGGAGGGGGGAGCTGGGAAGTGCTTGGCAGTGGCAACAGGCTGAGTGATTTCTGGCATTTCAGAGTTTAAAGGCAAACAAACTGACACTCTTTTAAGCAAGATGGCACCAAAACCCATTGGCATAATGTGAGTGCTGACAGATTTTGGAGTCACCAACTCTCTTCTTGCTCAGAAGGTGTCCAGGGAAGAACTGAGACTTCCAATGTCCTTGGCAGAAGGGGGTTTTCCTTGGTACTCCTCAGTGGAATAAGAGTTTGTTATCATACTCCACCATGGAAAACAATCTGTAGTCTAAACCACTGCTTTTAAAAAATATATCAATATTATATCAATATATATATCTCAATAAATATATCAATAGTATATCAATAAGTGGGATTCAGAGTATTGTTGAACACGATGAAAGTTGCCCAACTTTCCCTTCCAGGGTCCTTTTCCCTCTTGAGATCCCCTCGACCAGTCAGCAGAGGGATTTCAATGTGTCTCTTATTTTTTCAGGAAGGTCTCTAAGCTGAAAATGAGGTGGTCTGGGTTGAACTGCCTCCCACCTTCCCTGGGACTGCTGTTTCACCTCAGTGCATGTTCACCTGGAACAGAGAGATTCCTTCTGGGACAGCTGCTCCAGGACCTTAATTCACATCCCAACCTCATGTTGTGCCAAGTGGAAAACCACCAACTCCAGGATTAATTCATAAAATACCACCTTTTTACCTCCTCTTAACAAGATATTGCCATGACCCAGTGTCTGTGGAAGTAACAGCATTTCTCCTTCAGTAAGGACCTGTTGGAAACCACTTCCTTTTTTGAGCAGTTTTTGCTGTATTTAGGGTGAGAAATGAGTGTCGCTTTCCTTTTGCACATTAGGGCTGCTGAGCTGAAGAAAATGGGTATAACTTTTCTCTTAATTCCATAATCTTATTATCCTAGCTCCAATAAAAACTGATAATGAAATCTGAGGATATTGAGAACTTGGATTTTTTCCATTAAGTTTAACTTGGTATTTTTTTTTCAAGCAATGGGGTACTTACCATAGTCCAACTCTTTTTAAGACTATCCAGGGAAACATAAACCCTTGCAGCAAGCCATTCTCTGTCAAAATTACATCTGACCTGCATATTTTTGCAATTCTCTGATGCATTATACAGTCAGATCAGGTTGTTCCTTGACCAGTTGTTCACCCCTATCAATTGCATTAGCATTTAACCTGTCAGCTTAAATTACAAAGGTAACAAAGGTTTGGGAAGGTTACAATAGATCCAATCTCACACAGAAGTGTGGAAGAATAATCTTAAATCATCCTTCGATGTGAGTGTTGTTTTTTCTCCTGACATACATTTACTTACCTTCTAGAAGCATCTCTGGGCAACTTTTTATGGTGAACACTACATGAGATCAGCAAAGCTTGTCAAATAAGGGCAGCACTGGCAATAAGACAGGCATGTATATTTTATCTGAACTTAGATTGTACCTGCTGGGTCTTTACTCATTTTCTCTTCTATTCCCTATCCTTTCTCTGGGCTAAATTTCCTCTTTTTCTCTCTCTAGAGATTCTGTCCTTCATTGTGTCTGATTAATAAATTAGGTGCTATTCTACAGGCACATAAGAATATTATCAAGGATTGGAGTCCTTTAAATCCTTAATCCTTTAGGCTCTAATAGAATCAGAGGATCAATAAGGTTGGAAAAGACCTCTAAGTTCATCAAGTCTGACCATCAAGCAGCACCACCACCGTGTTCACCACCAAACCCTGCCCTCAAGTGCCACATCCACACATTTTTTGAACCCTTCCAGAGATGGTGACTCCAGCACTGACTGCCCTGAGTGGCCTGTCCCAGTGCTTGACAATCCTCTCCATGAATACATTTGTCCTGAGGTCTTCTCTAAACCTCCCTACACATGAAGATTCTGTGCCTGCAAGAGGGTCAGCCCATCCCCTCCTCAAACCATCCATCATCCTGTGCTGGAGATTTACCACTCTACCACATCAGTTTTTGGGTATTGTATCAATAAAATGCCAACCTACAATCCCAGCACGCTAAGGAAAAATCTGTTCTCTTTTAAACAAATGAATATGCTTGGAAAAACTAGAAATCATGTTAATTTTACCTGAAACTATTCATATTTCTATAATGCCTTTAAAACACATGGGCAATGATGTCAGAATTCCAGCTGCAGGTTGCCTGAATAGAAAATATGACATAATTCCTACCACATCTGCCTCTACCAACCTCTCTGTGCCCCTTCCAGCACCAGCACAGGCTGCTGAGTAACATAAAAACACTCCATAGCCTTTGGAAAAGCTAAATCTGCACATGGTGGGCCAAAAATGCCCCTGACAGAAGAATTAGAAAAAACTCACAAACCTAAAAGCAAAATCCTGATTCTGTTAACTTATAAACACGTATTTATTTATGTATTTACACATAAATATGTGCACATATTTATATTATGTGCATATATTTATGTATTTATACATTAAAATGTATTTCTGATATATGTATTCCTCCCTTTTTTAATAAAGAGTTTCTACCACTAACATTCATATGCACAAAGCTCCCATCAAAGTTTGCCTGCCTGGAAAATGCAGCTTTAAGACAGTAAAGTAATAATATTAAAGGTAAAGCCAGATTGTGGTTGTTACTGAGCTCAGGAAGCACAGTTAAATATTTCTTTGGAAATATGTAGATATTTTTAAATTATTGTTTTCAGCATGTCCAGAACACAAGTTAAAAAGGCTCCAAAACAACAATGGCTGTATCTTAAGTTTGAGCAACAGATAAAGGCTAAAAATAATGCTGAAAATCTGGTTTAAGGATATATCTTTATCCAAATGCCAGTGTTCCCCCAGGCAGCTGTGGCACATGGAGTGTGCCGTGATGAATGGGGTTTAATAAGCAGGAGAGCAGAGCTTGGCCTACATTGGGCTGGAGTGCATCCCCTGCTGGAATCAGGACCTGCTGGTTTCATCTCCCCATCGAGGAGCAGCTGCCTCAGCCCTCGTGCAGAAGAAGCTGGGGCAGGGTTGGAGGGAAGGCTCTGGGCAGGACATTTGATTGCTGTAATTGTCTGGATATAATTAGCCAGATATGCAGAGATATTTCGGTGCCTGACTGAAAGAATCAGGGACTCACAGGATGGTTTGGGTTGGGAGGGACCTTAAGGATCATTTCATCCACCCCTGCCATGGGCAGGGACACCTTCCACTAGCCCAGGTTGCTCCAAGCCCCGTCCAACCTGGCCTTGGACACTTCCAGGGATCCAGGGGCAGCCACAGCTTCTCTGGGCAACCTGTGCCAGGGCGTCACCACCCTCACAGGGAAGAATTCCTTCCCAATATCCCATCTAACCCTGCCCTCTGGCAGTTTGAAGCCATTCCCCTTGTCCTGTCACTCCATCCCTTGCAAACAGTCTCTGCCTCTCTTTCCTGTTGGCCCCTTCAGGTCCTGCAAGGCCACACTTTTAGGTCACCCCAAAGCTTCTCTTTTCCAGGCAGGACAATCCCAACTCTCCCAGCCTTTCCTCCCAGCAGAGCTGCTCCATCCCTCTGATCTTCTTGGGGCCTCCTCTGGACTCTCTCCAGCAACTCCACGTCCTCCCTGTGCCGGGTTCTAATCTTTACATTCAGAGAAAAATAAAATAAAACCAAATAAAAACTAGCAAGACCTAAATACAAGAATATTTAAAAGCTGTTGGATCATATTTTGACTATGCAGATATTACTTCGAAGAAACAAGAACTGCTGTCCTCTGATCAGGGAACTCTTCTTAAGAAATCATTGGACTACTTCTCTTATCTCAGATAATATCCTGGGATATTCCAAAGGAAAACGACTATTTAAATGCAGGATAGTCCCTATAAAAGCACCTCATCAAGACCTGCACTGCAACATGGTTCATAACTTCTTGGGTGAGCCAAACACTAGCAAATCACAGTCCACTTGCAGCTTCTTCAAATATATGTGGAAACACTCCCATATCTATATTTGTAACTCAAATTAAAACTATTCTTTCTAATACTGTATTTTCTTAAATAAATCCTAAGTAATTTAGTTTCTTGTGACACAAACCCAAAGGCAGCCCTCAGCCCTACCAAAAATAAACCTTCCTACCATTTGGTGTGTTTTTCCAATGAATATTTATAGCAGTTCAGGTGTCAGAGACTCTTTTCAGTGAAAAAAAAAAAATAATAGCCTTGTTCAGGTTTTATTGATGTAACTCACGATATTCCTGCCCTTGTACAAAACAAGGTTATGCTGGAGTTGGATGTCAGACTTCATTAAAGTGTGTTCTGGGCATCCTCAACCTGTGGTGCTCACTGACCCCAGCACCTCTCAGCTCATGGACCTCAGCAAGGCTTTCTGCTGCCACATTTGCAACATTTCTGCAGAGTCAGCCAATCAATATTGGTAAAAAAAAACACCCAAAAGTTACCTGCCTGTGAATATCGTTGCAATATTCCCAAGCTGGTGGTGCTGTTGGCTGTGAGTACAGTTTGCTCCTCCACTTGGGTGGTTTCAAGTCTTTCTTCTTCTTGAGTCACAGCAAGATGTGGAAAATAGATCTTTCTTTGCTTTATCCAGGAAGATAATCCCATTTGGAGGATGTTATCTTTTAAGCAGAGCCCGTGGAATCATGGATCAGAGAGCTGGGCTTTGAGACTTCCACAAAGCTGCGAAATTTGCACAAAATAAAGAGATTTTGCTTCAACAACATCCCCTCCCTTCTCCCAGAAAGAAATAAAAGGGAGAAAAAATTCTCAGATTCCTCCATTTCCAGCTGTATTCCCAATACAAATGCCATTAGGTGGTGGATTGGGTATGGCCCACAGGCACTATTTATGGTCTGCAATCAAGCTGCAAGCCCAGGAGTTCAGTACCACTGTCTATCATGAAGTCAAACTCTGAGGCTAAATAACTTCATACCCGGAAATTTTGTCCCACCATATATTAGCAAATGTCCCAGTGAAGGCTCCAGTGTCATTTGTTTGCAGTGCTGACCTTCTTTTGAAGTATTACTGGTGTTTGTCACCGCTCTGTTCCTGATAGCAGAGATTTGCCAGTCCTTGCTGCCTCTGCTATCAAACTGCTTCACTTATATATTTAAATGGAAAATGGCTCCGTGTTTTAACTGAGAGAGGAATTCAGATGCAGGGGATCTGAATATCACAAGTAGTTCCCTCTGCAGCACAACTCAGGGAAATATTTGTGGAGCTGATGAATCACTGAGATTCCTTGTGCAGCCTTGGGATGTTGATGAACAACAGAATTCCACCCAGAAACTGCACTGGATCTTGGATTAACAACACTTACCAGCCACAGGGCTGAGGAATTCCACTGGACCGAACCCATCCTAATTTTCTCCATGTATTTCACATCACACTTTGCCACACTCAGGGCTTTAATTTTTTTCTGTGATTACGTTTTGCTTTTCTTTTTCCTTTTTTTTTCCATTCAATAACTGCCAGAACTGCAACAAAATATAGAAAATGATGAAAATTATGCTTAATCACAGTGAGAACATCAGAATCCAGTAAATAAATGCTTTCCATTATTCCTTCTTAATCCTTAAATTAATGCAATCTTATAATTTTCCTGATATTACTGGCAATCAGAGGCTCCTGTCAGCTTTAGAAACCCTCCTTGTACTGAAGTTCAGCAGGAGCAGGAAACCTGATTTCTCTAGGTACCCGAAAAGTCCATCTGTAAAATTAGACACAAATATTAAATATTTTTAGTGATTTAGGATGTCTCCTTTGACAGGTGCCTATCAAGTCATCCCAAAAGTTTTCTTCCCCCAAAAAATATTTGCAAAGAAGATATTTGTTGAAAAAACATGGATGTTATTGCTCTCTATCTTAAAAATAAATCAGGTTGTAGAAAACCATAACTCCCATAACAGATCCATTGCTTGCTGAATACACAAAAGAGTTCCAAACTGATACATTGTATGGAATTAACTAATCAGGTGAAGTTTATACCTATTAAATTAACCAATGCAAACCATGGTGTGAATCCCCTTAATTCAATTCCAAGCTGGTTTTATTTGCTTTGGGAAATGTACAAGTAGAAACTCAATCAAGGAAAAATGCTCCTGCTATTCCATTGTGTCTCCAGTTGGTACCTTTATACAAACTTAACTAATTGGGGAAAGAGAGTCAAATAAATAAAGCCCTGCATTTAGAGAAAGGCACTGTCTTATCTATCAGAAAGTTTCTGAGAAATAAGAATAATATTGGGGATAGAGAACTGATCAATATTCCCCTCAAAGTAGACTGGTTAAGTGCGTTAATTAAATTAAAAGCTGAAGATTAGAGTCCCAATTGCAAAGCAGATGTTCTGTACTCACCGACCTGCCAAGGTGGGATATTCCCCTTCACTCTGCTGTGCTTCCATTACACACCAGAATTCCTGGGAGGGTCATTCCCAGCACAAGTGAGAGGCCAAACCAACTTATCATCTTTCCAGATACTCACAAAGCACAAATTTGAAGCATCCTTTCCCTTTATACTCAGGAGTGGGAGCTCCAATCAGCAGCTTCTGGCACATGTTCCTGATGTTCCCCGTGTTCCAAGGTCACGGTGACTCTCGTGGCAGGAATGATCTTGCAATCCCGATGATCTGCTCTGGAGTAGGAGTGGGCAGAGATCACAGGAGTGTGTAAATCCGGGTGTGTAAATTTGTCCGTTCGCTCCTCGCTCCCCCTTCAGCTGATTCCCTGTCATCCCAGGCAGTGGCCGGGAATTCCAGCACAGCACAGAATGACTGAAGGGTTTGGGTTGGAAAGGACCTCAAAGACCACCCAGTCCCACCCCCTGCCATGGGCAGGGACACCTTCCACTAGCCCAGGTTGCTCCAAGCCCCGTCCAACCTGGCCTTGGACACTTCCAGGGATGGGGCAGCCACAGCTCCTCTGGGCACCCTGTGCCAGGGCCTCCCCACCCTCACCTTTAGGGAATTTCTTCCCTAAAGGAAGCACTCAGGGCTATCAAAGGTGCCACAACACTCTCTTGTGACATTCAGTAAAACATTTCTTCATTGCCTCATATCAAGGTCTGTTTCTGTGCTGCAAGACTGAGAACTGCTCCAGAAACCTGTGGAATGTTCTTTTCAGGAAGCTCTCACCACAAGTGGCACTGGGTCAATGTACCAGGCACGTGCTCGGCCCGAGGCTTCCTGGCTGGATTTTGGAATGAAATGAAGAAGCTACACACCTACCCCATCACCTTCAACTAAACAGCTGTCTGGGTGGCTTCCAGGCTTTTCCAATGGGCTGTCCAGAGGATGCTGAGGTGACAATCCCACCAGGGAGGTCTCCAGGAGCTGCAGCAGCAACTGCACATCCCGGAAAGCGATGGCACATCCCGCTCCAAAAATCCAGGATGACGTGATGCCAAACATGACCCAGAGCATTCTAGAAGCCTGCTGACGGTGTGTTTTCTTTTTTAGAAAATGGATTTACAAAAAAAATAAGTAAAGCCTCAGAAATACTGAGCCATCTGATCAGTGCTAAAAATACCCCTGCTATTTGCATGGGGAGAAAGATGTTTACATTATCAACGACAAAGAGGTTGCAGGAAACTCGTGGATTTCTTGTCAGTGTACAAGGCTTAGAAATAATATTTTACTGAGCTGAATGTCTCTTGTATTTGCTTTTTAAAAGAGTAGCTGCTTTGTATTTTAACCATGACCTTTCCATCTGTCGGGTCAAGGATATCGGCTGACCACAGAGTTCAAAGGAAAATAATTCCCATCAGACACTGCATTTTATTTTTCTCTGAAAGACAGCTTCTGCCTTTGGCTCCTAGTCAAAATTTTAAGGATCTATAATCTTATGATCTATGATCTTAGTTTTTGCTGAAGAAAAATGAATAATTGTATCTTTTCCCTAAACTGGAAGTCTCTTTCTATCCAATTTCCTACAGCCCAGTCTCACCTAAATGCAATCCCTGTGTTAATAATAGAGACTGTATAATAATTAGAGTCACAAAAGTCATGGAGCATTTTGCTGTGGAGCATAGCAGTAAAATAAGTGGGGAAAAAATAAGTGGGAAAAACAGTAGTTCAGTTTCCTCAGTCCATTGTTAACATTGTGTCTTTACTGAGAAATATAAAGGCACCATCACAATGAGATGGTGACATGGATGTCACAATAATTCTGTCACAGTTGGCACATGTACCAAATCATCTCATTCCACCCCTTGCCATGGGCAGGGACAGCTTCCACTAGCCCAGGTTGCTCCAAGCCCCGTCCAACCTGGCCTTGGACACTTGCTGGCTTTGATTTCTGTATAACCGTAGACAGCAGGTGCTTTACTCTCTCCTGAATGGTAAAATACAAAGAAAAAAAAAAAAAAACTAAGGGGAAAAAAAAACCAGGAAAACTTGTGAAAAGAGGCAGAGAAGGTAAGGCAATAACTTCTGCAAAAGGGAACCTGTTCTGCTGAACCCCCTTCTCTGGGGCAGAACTGAAGCAGATGAAACACATGTTGGCATCTTATTGCTTAGTTTTTCTTTCTTCCCTTTCTTTTCTTTATCCAAAAGTGAAGGAAAGTGTTCCCTCTCCCACCTCAGATCTATCCATCAGTCAACAGATCATGAAAACTGTGTCAAAAAAGAATAGTGTTGGCAAAGCAATAGAAACTCCTGAAGAAACACCTATATGTTGGCTTGATAAATTATTTCTTCATTTCTGTATTCATCCAAAACACGTGTATTTTCACGCTCCATTGAACAGAGAAATACTATGAGTTGCCACAGAAAGCTGCTATTAAGTTATTTTTCTTTTGCTGAAGAGGTTATTTGCTGTGGCTTTTCAAACCTTGCTGTCCTTCCTGTGCCCTACTGAGCACAGGGGCAAATTAATTTTTTAAAATGCTTTTAATGGAAGATAGTTTCAAACTTTACTTAAACTGAAGCTTTTTCTCTGCACCAGACTCAGTTTCCAAACTCACTTGACAGGATCCTGATATTGCAATCGTGCAAAATTCAAGCAAAGTCGTGATTAAAAATGGATCAATAACATAAAAATGTGATGTTCAGTAGAACAGAGGCAAAAAGGAGATGCTCAGGAAGATCCCAGCAAAGCTTGGCAGGACCAGGGATGGGTTGGAATGTGCTGAGGAAGAGCTGAGGCACGAGCAGAACCCCAAGCTCAACTCTCTGGCAGGGGATGATGGAAACCAGCTGCTCTCAGGAAAGAAGAGGACACCAAGAAGATGAAAACCAGGCTGTTAATGCCTTTTCCATTGAGATGCTGCTTGTCCCCTCAATTTCCCAAGTTTTCTCTGAGCAGGAGTTTGGGTTTCAGCAGTGCAGCAGCAGGGAAGTTCCCCACTGAGTGTGGATGGAGTTTCATTTCCCCCCCAGGTTTTCAACAGTTTGCAGAGAAGTTATGAACGAGACAGGGTGTAAATCTGTGATCTCACATTTCCACCCACCAACACTCTCCCTCTTTTTTTTGTCAGGTCAGTCAAATTAATTGGTTTCAACTCTTTTTTTCAAGTGGAAGTTCATTAAAATTTTGAAAAATTGCCATCACAAGAAAAAGCACAATCTTCAGTTAACAGTGTCAACCTGCTATTGCACTGGCTTCTTTTTCTTCTTAATTGGATGTGTTGAATCAAATTCTGCTTAGCAAACAGCTTGGATTTGGGCAAATCAGCATTTTTTTCCGGTGGGGGAAAAAAAATTATCAAGAAATTCCCAACCATCTCAAATAATTTCCCAGATGTGGTGGTAGCTTAAAAAAGTTGTAGCCTGTTCAAACCAGTTTTTTGTATGTTTAAGGTTTTCCTGAGGTGTCAAGGGACAATCAGTCACCATTTGTACTCAATAAACTGGGAGATGATACTCCAGGAATCGATGCAGCTCTGCAGAGATTTGAAAGATGTGCATTTATTGGAGAAAGCAGTAAATAAAAATAAAGCTTCACTGGAATTTAATTGAAGTGTCCAATGGGTGAGTTTGTACCTGTGTGTATAAATAACTTAATTATAAATAAACAAGCCAAAGGAAAGGGAAAATTATAAACTTAGCAAGTATTGACTAATACACAAAAAATAAGGTCAATGTCATCAAGTTGTGCTCTGCTATTCTAATTCTGCATTATTTGCATAAAGATCCTTGCTGACTGGATGCAGATGAGTTCTGACTCCCCACTCCATCGGGAAGAATCAATTTGGGGATATTATAGACTAAACCAACATTTTCCCACTGTATTCCCAGTGTCTGTTGCACATCCCAAGGTCAGTGGCTCACACAGGTGAGTTCCAAAGGACTGGCACTGTGAGTACACAGAAAGTATTAGGAATAATATTGTCTCAATATTGATTTAATGCTATTAGAGGTATTAAAGTCTTTCTAAAGGCTTCTTGGACAACTCACAATTAACATTTCTTCAATCTTCTTAAATTATCAAGCGCTGTGAAAACAGACAAGGTCATTGTTTTATCTGCAATAAAGTCAAAGGAATTGCTGGAGATATGGCAAGAGTATTACACATATAATTAACACTGTGGTAATTTATTCAATAAAGCTCTCATTTAATTACAGGGACCTATTACACTGAGTGATGTGTTAGGGGTGATTTATATCTCAGATGTAAATATTCAGAAAGAGGCCTCCCCTAATGAAAGGAGCTGCTCTCTGCTCTCCATCCATGTCCCATTTTGCTGTGCTGGTACAATATACAAGATATTAGAAGGAAAATCTTCCCTGTGAGGGTGGGGAGGCCCTGGCACAGGTTGCCCAGAGAAGCTGTGGCTGCCCCATCCCTGGAAGTGTCCAAGGCCAGGCTGGATGGGGCTTGGAGCAACCTGGGACAGTGGAAGATGGGCAGGGGGTGGAATGAGATGAACTTTAAGATCCCTTCCAACTCAACCCATTCTCTGACTCTGATGGAATCAGCCCCTTGCAAGTTGGCAGTGATAATTTTGGAAAGACTGAGTGTCACCTGACACTTCCTTGCTCTTCAGGAGTGTGGCCCTTGACCACCAGCCACTGACACCATCCTGTGGTGAGCTGTGACATGTGTTATGCTTCTTTTTCCTATGTTGGTGTTCCTTTCATCAACAAACAGTGAAGAAGTTGAAATATGTCAGCAAACCTGTGCTCTTTCTGCATCCATCAAGAAGCTTAATCAGAAATAATGAAGTAGGAAACCATACTGATCTGTGCTGCTGGAAGTATAAAAGGGGTCTTTTTCTTAACATGGAGAAATAAATATTACTGATCACAAATAAAGCATTTCTTATTGGGATAATATTGTGTGCTGTCTGCCCTCTCTGCCCTTGGGTTCTCCCAAATCCAACAGAGACTCTGCACAAAGCTTTAAACCCCAGAGCTTTTAAAGGCTGGGATATTTAGAGCTGCAATAAGTCACTGCCTCTGCATGAACTACTCCTGGGCTGTTTTACTACCAAAAGCTTGGCAAATCACTCTATTACTTAAGTCTTTTCCTCCCCAGATCTCGGCACTCACACAAACCCAGTGGAAGGAAGCCGTTTATACGTGAACATCACACGTTCCTCAACATCCATCGCTCACAAAACGCTCACTTATGTTATCACAAATTTAAACAACAACAAAAACTTCAAACCCAGTCAAAGCCAGCCGTGTCAAGCTGACAGGAGTTGATGACACTCATAAAAGGAACAGCTTTCTAAAGAGACATCTTTCTCGTGGAAAGTGTTCGCCAATTGATAATGCAGGTAATAGTCAGCACTCCAGATCTGTGCTGATATATAAAACTGCTGTCAAAACTGCTGCCTTTATTGACATCATCATGAATACTTTGCTCCCAAGGTAAAGACATTATTGTCAGAAGCAGCTGAAAACATTACAGAAGATATTTCTCAGTTTAACTATGTAAAAGTCTGTTGTTAGAAACTCGTCAGGATTCCTTAACATCAGAAAAAGACTGAAAGAACACCACTCACAATAGAATGTCTCACTTAAATATCCAATTTAAATAGGAAAAAAAACACTGGATTGGTATGACTGGTCACTCCAGGCTCTGGCAAACAAGCTGTGCCTGCCCACATCACATCTCACATTCTCTGCACAGCCCTGGCTGGGGGTCTGGCAGGATTAAAGAAATCCAATGGATTGGAATTCCCTCATTTGGTGAGGAAACTACTGAACGAGAGGCTGTAATAACAAAGTCTGTTCAGCCACATACACCCCTCACAAAACTCTGGAGCACTGCAGTGTCTGGGAGCAGCAGGTAACTGTGGAGGAGCAGAGCACAAAACCTGCTGTGCCCATTGCTACAACCTCCTTCAGCAAACACTGAGCACAACAGAACCAGAAAATATCCTGAGTTGGAAGGGACCCACAAGGATCATCAAAGTCCAGTTCCAGACTCTGCACAGGACATCCCAACAATGCCAACCTGTGCCTGTGCATGAAAGGAACAAACCATTGCCTCCCTCGGTGCTGACCTTATTTAACCTTGCCTTATTTTGGCAGATAAAACGAGTCACTGCAAAACAAATCTGCAAAAACATTTCAACAATTTGCCACTGAGTGGAACCCAAACCCAGACACCTTTGCTCAGGGACAAGCTCCTGTCTGAGCCTTGTTGTCCCAGTGACCTCCTGCCCTGCTCAGAGCTCAGAGCCAGGGCTGGTTCACCCTGTCCCCATCCCTGGGACATTTCATCCCACTCAGCTCTTACCTCTAATCTAATTTGACTGAGATGAAGGAACCTCCTGCTCTCCAGAGATCGATTCTCCTCGAGCGCAGTACATAAATGAATATTTTACAAGCCATATAAATGCAGCCCTTTCCATTTTTCTTTCCCAGCTGTGCCGTAGGAAGGCAGACACTGGGACCAATTTACAGCGTTCGGCTCCTGTCTCAGGAGCAGGCAGAGATTCTGAGCCCCTCACCAACCTCCCCCTTTGGAGGGCTCACTCATCAGCTCCAAAAATAATATATGCTGCTGTTGAGTGTATAACTTTTGATATAATTTTAACTCCTGCTCATCTGTAACAGCTGATTATTAAAAATTTGCGATAAACAAGAGAACACCTTCCTGAGGTTCTGAGCATCAGTGGTCTGTGGTGACCTCTTTGTTGGGAAAAATCAATCTGAACCAACACTACTGATGTGTGAAACTTTCTTTAATAAGAAAATGCTCTCTACATATGGCTACATTCTTTAGTGTCTAGTGGTCAATAGCTAATATGATGTACCTTAAATGTGGCTATAGGGAATTAACACTTGGCACCTGTGGATCCCACTGCAATCACCCTTTGCTTTTGACTTCAAAGGCAATAAAAAAGTAATACTGAGATCAAAGACTCCCAGCACAATCAGAGGTTTTGAAGTTTGCAAACCACAGAAATTGGAGGCATTTTAGTTCGTTCTCTCTTGTCATTTTCTGAACTCCTGAATACTTTGAGTCACTGTTCAAAGTTCTGATATAAACTTAGGTTTTGATGCACAGGGATCTGAAGATGCCAGGGAATTCCAGATTAATCCATGCTGACAGCAAGGGCTCTCATTACCTTTCCATTGATTTTGAAGATGGTTTGCAAGGTTTGGGGAAATAAATAAGCTCTGTTCTCTGTTCTGATGCTACAGAATCTCTGCTACTTGGGGCAAACAGTGCCTTTTCAAATATGTCTATGCAGCATCCTTATATTTGGGTGAGGCCCATAAACACCCTCCAACGGGTGTATGAGGAGCAGATCAGTCAGAATTCTGAGCTCCTTTGCACACTGCGCTCTGCCATTTTAGCTCTCTATTCTTGGAGTTTTATTCTCTCACTGCTTTTTGGATGTTTGTAACCATTTGCTCATCACCATCCCTGCCTGAGTGACACCTTTCTATCCCCAGGACACAGGTGCATACCTACTCTTCCTCTTAAAACCTTCACCAAGGAATATTTCCAGTCCAACTTTCTTTTCTGATCGATAGATCAGACACAAATATTGAGTGAGACATTCAGGAATGGATGGTTTTCCCATGCACTGAGACAGCTGCTCAGTCCCCCATTTCCTGCTCCATTTCTCAAACCTCCTTATCCCTTTCTATATTTAAACAATCTTTTCCACTTTCTCATCTACTTGCTCTTATCAACATTGGTTATCTTGCTTCCTCTCAGGAAAATTACCCAGCTTTCTACATGATGGATCATTTCACATAGACAATTGTGCTTATTGAGAAATTCAATACTTTTGACTTCTTGCTGAAGAACCATTTGTAACCAAACTCCCCAAAACATGATTAATGTTCCCTCCCTTTCCCCAGTTATTAGATGGAGCAGCAGACACTGTTTTAAGGTCTTCCTGTGGCACAGGCTACGTAAAACATCCAATATTTGCTCAATTACCATGACATCTCCATGCTTAATATTCCAAACTAACTATTAAACTTCAGTAGCAAACATTTTGATCTGACCTCGCGATCCATATTATTTAGTGATCCAAAATCATCTCAGACAGCGCTGTGAGACCTGACCAAGCGAAATTCCTCTTGAAAAACAAAATATGGGCAACCAGAGAACCAGTCCCTCAGAGCCAGGCACAGGGGAGAAGCTGCGTTGAAGTTCCTGGAGCTGTGGAACAGAAAAGCTGTCAGCATTCCATGATTCCTGAAAGTCCCATCACATTACAGCTTGGAAACTAAATTGCTTTTCCTTTATGAGAGATAATCTGTGAATGTAGAACCACATCATGGTTAACCCCATTCATGCAGAAAACTGTCCTGGGCAGGTAAAGGGATTTTAAATTTTGGCAACTTTCTGCATATCCAGGGGGCTAAAGGAGGGCAACCTCCTCTTCCCGCACTCCAGGGCCCTTGTAAAACAGGCTCTACAGAGCAATAAATCTGTTTATTTTTGTTATGGTTCTCCCCTCTCTCTCTGACTGCTTCTGTTTTCTTTTGGAAGGCACTTGATTGTACCATTCCCTGTCTGTTTTCAGCATCATAAAATGAAATTCACTTCATTGATCAGAAGATGACCTCTATCCAGTGCCTCTTAGATTAGAGATAACAGCAGGCTGCTGTCTCACTGAGAAATAATTTCTTCAGCTTCCCCAGCTCCTCTTTATTATGATTGCTTCCTAACATATCACTTAAAAACCGGAATGGAAAACAAATGAGAATTTCTTCTCCCAGTGTTTGTATTTTGACTTACCAACAAACACAGACACACACACTGCAGCACTCGGTGCTTTGGAATAATTCATACTTTCCTGTGGAAGATGAAGAAAATATTTAACTGTAGACAAATGAGCTGAGGAAAGGGGTAAAAATGGATTGACATAAACTCTGCATTTTGCCTGAGAGACTTTCTGCTTTAAAGCAGGAAAAATGGTAGATGTACATTCATGTGAAATTTAAACTGTGCATATTCAGGAACAGGTTTTTAAATATCAGCAATAAAGATCATGTTGGAATACATTATCACATTCTGCACTGGAGCATGTGTTACATATTTATAACAAGGAAAGCGTGCAAGACTAATCATACACTATGAATAATGCCATGTTTTTACAGGCACATTTGCAGTGTGTTATCCCAGACATTCCCTTCTGCTGGGGACAGGAGGAGGGAGAGGCTCCTCCAGCACTCAGCATCCTCTGCAGGAGGACCCCACCTCAAAGGTGTGAGGTGTGCAGTGACATTATTTGAAAATAGGCATAAATGTGGGTATTATTGCAGTGATTTCGGGCCCTCTGCTGAGCTGTGGGAGAGGTTCAGTTGGCAGCAAGTGCTGCACTTTGTTCCCAGAGTCCTGGAAGTGATGGGATTCCTGGAGGGCTTATCAGCCTCAGGAAAGCCTCTCAGCTTCGGTCTCACCATCCTTCACTTCCCCTTGGTGAAGAATATGCTCTTCAGGAATAAAATAAACTGCTCTTTTCCTTCCCTCCCAACCAAACTTTGCGTGCCTCAGCCACTCCAGTGGGCTTCTGACAGCTGAACTTATTTTATCAAGTAATATATAATTAAAGCTACACAAATCTGATCCTGTATTACACTAGTACAGATGAAATACTACATGAATATATCATCCAAGTAATGCCAGTTTTATGAGCTGTTTGCCCTCACATGAGCTACTCAGCAGAAGCCCTTCCCAGTGTACTGAGCCTTTCTTCCTTTATTTAAGGAGAGGGAGCTTTCAAAAGAGGGAGAGTGGAGAGCAAATGTTATTTATTCCTGGCTGTGATGTGTGTCAGTGCTGCTCTCATGTGATGGAACAAATCTACCCTCATTTTGGAGCATCTTCATGCAGATTGTCCTCCAAGAAATTTAGGCTGAGCTTACAAGAGTGAGTGTGAAACAAATACTGGGAGTAGTTTTGGTCCTGGTCTGTGAAAGGTGGTCCTGCTACAGGATTGGAACAAGAGAGTATTTAAATTGTCTTCCAACCCAAACCATTCTAGAATTCCAAGATTCTGTGAGCAGTTCTGCAAGAAGGGGATGTGCTCAGTGGGATTAAGGACCAGCTACCAAAGGGTTTGTCCATAAAACACATCGTTTTTTAATTAATATTCTCCACCAGTAGATGAAGGACAGCCTTTAGAAACATTGATAACATATCCAGAATGAACTTTTTGCAATTTGCTGGACAGCTGTAACTTGTTTTAAACTTAAATTTTGTAAACAAACTTTGACTTACCCAGGCTTCAAAACCCAGAGCACATTCCCAGGAGAAAGGAGAAGCTCTTCCTCAAGGTCAGTCTCACCCATGGATTCGTGGAATAAAATCTGAGCATCCCTTAAGTAGGAATACATCATCTGGGAATCATCTCTCTTTTGTCAAGAAGGAAGTCCTTGGGAAAGGGACTCTGCTTTTCTTCAGGGTTGCACCAGGACAGAGCTCTGCTGTGAACTTGTTCCTCAACATCCCACTGGAATAACATCAACATTAACTCAGAAAACTTGTTCTGCACAAAACTTGCTGGGCACCCAAACGTGCCACTGAAAATCCTTGTGCCCCATTTTCAAAAAAAGACAGGGAGCACCTGAATTACCAACGCCTTTGTTCCCCTTTCTCCTCAAATTCTCTGGTGCTCAGAGAGTTACTTTGAGGTGGCCAATCCACAAGGTTTGTGACACGTCTCAGTGCAGCCCCTGCCATTGTTTCAGACAATTTTATCTGCTCTGTGATTTTCCCAGCTCCTGAAAGCACACAGATAAGCTGACAGACACATTTGTTGCGTGATACTGGCTCTGCACTGCTAATATTGGCTGTTGCCTGACATTTTATATAACAACATTTATATAACAAAAGTTCCTGCCATTTCTAAGTTATGTGATGCACCACACAATTCAAACCCAGTCGGCCCATTTTCTCCCCTTATCAACTTACAGCTTGGGATGAATCAAGTAATATCAGAAAAGATAAATTATGCCACTGTTTATTTACAGTTTGCATCCTGCAGTTGATGTACCTCATGCAGGCATTGACCTGTGGAAGAACTGGAGCAGCACATTATTTTTGCAGCAGTAAAATTGATGGAAATTGATGATGCCTGAAAAACACACAATTATAGTGTCTTGATTAAAAATGGAGCACATTTCAATGAACTTTTTCCCTTCTTCTCGTGATTATGATACACAAGTACTAACATTAATGGTATTTTTTTATATAATGAACCATAAAATTACAGTTGGCAGTCAAGAGCACTCTAGCAGATAAGTAAGGCAATTTTCCTCATCATTTTTCCCTTTGTTGTCAATCTTGTTGCATAGCCCATTGCCTTTTCAATGAGCTGTAATGTGAATATTCAAGATCTTGCTTTTCCCCAGTGTATATATTCCAGTTGAAATAATTCAGTTTCATGCCACCCATTTTAAGAGGTTTTATTAAACAAACTTCATATTTTTAGGTCTTCCACCAGTCCTAGGACTTGCCTGCACGCTGACAAAGAGAATAATGGCATTGCAATGGCACAGGTTTCAGGCAGATCTGCAAAAGTGCTTATTGAGCTTGCTGTGCAGACAGGCTTAAAAGTTTGGGTTTGATTTGGCTCTACCATTGTCTTTCTCTCCTTACAGAAGGGTTTGTGAAGTTTAGACATGTTTGAATACTCACCCTGTAAATATGGCAATCCAATTATCTACCAGTTTAGACTGAACTGAGGTACAAGGAACACACATATAGGAATCAGCTCTCCTATTAAAGCATTTTAGGAAGCATTTACTCCCTGCTATTGCCAATGGTCTCATAATTTACAACTCTCGATAGAAATTATTGTTGCTGTAGTGTGAGAAATGAGTAGAATGTTGTATAGCTTCGTCTGTGTCTTACATGGAATAAAATGGCAATAAAAAATAATATATTACGTAGCTTGGAGTTAGAAAAAAAAAAAAGTGAAGTGCTCTTGAGGGGAATTTTGATTGGCACTTCCCACTCCATGTAAACTAATCGGATACTCACAACTCCCTCCTCCTCCAGCAGTGGGATGAAGTCCAGGATCCTCTGAAGACAAAAAAGTTGGTGAGTGTGACCTTGTCCACAGTTTGCAGCGCTGGGTGAGAAGGATCCTTCCCAAAACGAGTTTGGAAACATCCTTTTTCTGTCCCTCGGCTGCAGGATTTGCTCAGAGAGCTGAGCACTCAGGGAAGGAGATGATGTAGATAGCTCAGATATGATCAAGATCAACACTTTATCATCACAGCAAGTTCAGAGTCATGAGAAACTCACGTGGACGTGCTCAGCCCTGGTGCCACATGACACTCAGTCTGATTTTGGGCTGTTGTGAACTGCCAGTTTCTTCCTGCTTCTCGCTCAAATCTCTCCTGATCACCTCACCAACCTTCCTCTATTATTTGTGATTTGCCAAGGACAGATGTTCTTTCTTCTTTTATCTGAACAAGACATCAAAATGTTGGTGGGTTTTGGTATCTCTTAATCCCTGCGAGCAGCAACAGCACAGCCAGACAAAAACATGATAACTCTCTTTGTAAATAAGAATTACAATTACAAAAGTCTGCCCTGAAGTAACGCACAGCAACTCCTTCCTGCAGTTCATCGCTCAACTCGCTGCCAAGCTCCAGTCCCTGGCTCCATTCTGGGAGTTAATTACATGGATTCCAGCAAAATTTTGTGATTCTGTAGCTTTGCTTTTTCCCCCCAGACTCTGAAGCAAATACTACCAGTCACTGCTACTCAAGAATCCCAGGATGGTTTGGGTTGGAAGAGACCTTAAAAATCATCTCATTCCACCCCCTGCCATGGACAAGGACACCTTCCACCAGCCCAGGTTGCTCCAAGCCCCGTCCAACCTGGTCTTGGACACTTCCAGGGATGGGGCAGCCACAGCTTCTCTGGGCAACCTGTGCCAGGGCCTCCTCACCCTCCCAGGGAACAATTTCTTCCTAACATCCCATCTATCCTGCCCTCTCTCAGTTTAAAACCATCCCCCCTCGTCCTATCAAATTCAAAACCTGTAACTTGGATATTGTGCAATGCTACTGAAATCCCCACATTAATGGAATTATTGTAGCTCATTTTGTGGCATTTGCTTCCAGATGTCTGGGAATTTGCAAGGCTGTGCAGTGCAAGAGTGCTGTTAAAAGAATTTTTAAAATTCAAGGGTTTCATCAAAGACAGATTGTTTTATTGTAACTTATAGTAGTGAAGATAATTAATCATTATGTCTCATTACATTTTGTCAGATCAGCCTCCACTAAGAGATGAAGTACCACAAAGTAAATAATCTGTGGAACAACAGTCCAAATTAAAGGAGGTGACCCTTATTTTCATTTTGGATTTCTATCACCATGTGAAACACAACTCTTATCCTGGGGAGGGGGGTGGAAATCAACCCTCCAAGACCTCCTACATGGTTGATCTAAGTTTCTTGCAATTCTCAACTTAATTGAATTTAGGGCTACATTCTGTGGTATTTAAACATATTAAAATCTCATTGACTTCAATGGGAGTGTTATTCAGTTAAAAACTGCATTACTTCAACTATTTATTGAGCTCTACTTGAATAACCACACAGAATCTGATGGCTCACAGAGATCTCTACAAACACAGGAAAAAAAAAGAAGAAAGAACAAACTAAAACAAAAATTATAAAGAACTAAAAAGCAGACTGATCTGTAAAAAGTGAAAATGAGACATGAGGATTGAACAGCACAGATTGGAGCGTGAAGTGCTGCATTTTCAGGGGTGCAGCTGTGATTTACCCATCCAAACCAGAGCATCTGGCAGCTGAGCAGCTGCTGTGGGTTCAGTGAGGAGCAGAGGGTGCCACAGACCTGCCTCTGCTCCCAGAGCTCCTCTTCATCCAGGAGCTGAGCCATCAGCACAGATAAATCCCCTTGATGGGATGAGAAACACCTCCTTTCTCCCACTCCTTGCAATCAGCACCTTTGTTTTCCTGTTCCCTTGGTAGCTGATCCCCAAATGCTTTGAGTTTGCACAATATGAGACCTTCTTTCAGGCAGAGATATTTTTTAAGGTTCATGAGTCGCAATAGGTTTGGAAAATGAGCCAGTCTGGGATTCCCTGTCCCTGCCTGTGAGCAGAGTCATTGGGAATTGGGTTTATTGGTTTATTTCTGCAATATTTGTTTTGTTGGGTTTTTTTTTTTTCCCTGTGGGTTCCTACCTGCAAGAAAAATGTAGAGGCAACTTTTAGTGGGTCACACCATAATTCTTCCAAAGAGACTGCTGGGAGAATTTCCCAGTGCTATTAATTCCCATTAAGAGGAAAGATGAGGTCCAGATTTGAACATGCAAAGTTTGCAAGAAATTGCAGTGAAGAAGGGATGCCACCTTCCTAGTGTGGAGAAGCTGCTGAGACCAAGCTGGTTGCCTCTCCAGGTGGCTTAGAAGCAGTGGTTGGTTTTATCCAATTTAAAGGGAACATGGAATGAACTCCCAGCACTCAGAGAAGTACTTACATGTATTAGCTGAAAAATTACCAGGTTGGTTCTTTAGGTTTCAGCTCCAAGAAATGCAATCCTTTCTTAAAATGATGCTTAAATATGCAGTTCATCAAAGCCAAGTTTTAGAAGAAACCACCAGTATGTCCATCACAGGCAACTTCTAATCCCCAAGTACCAAGAACTCACTGTTCCTCAATGATCCACATTTCAAGGGTAGGCTGGTTCTCTTGTATAAAGGCTGTTACTAAGCCAGACCATGTCTATAAAATAAATCAGAGTTAAGATGGTTAGCAATTAAATTTTGTTGTGAGGTGTGAATGGTGAGACCTGTGTTTCTGATGTAGGACACAAATTGGTGAAAAGTGTGAGAAAAAAACATGCTCTGATGTCGTTTGGTACCTGTCCATAGAACTCTCACAAACAGTGAAGGTGCCTGATCTTGGCTCAGAGAGGTCAGAACCAAATCCAGGGCTGAGAAAGGAAGAGTGTCAGGTTTGCAATGAGCTGATGTGGCAGGAGGTCAAGGTTGACAAAGCAGCAGCAGCCCAATGGCTCAGATATGCCCATTGCTGCATCAGTCTGCCCAAGCCTAAACAATACAACAACTGAAACTGGAGGGGATCATAACCTGAAGCAGTTTGTTTCATACTGTACAATCATGATAAAGAAAATCTCAATTTTTCTCCATCAATTTGCCGTGTAAATGGGAGTTTCAACCAAAAATCTTTCATCAGAATGAAAGTCTCATGTCAAGGACATGAACCAAGCTTAAATCTCAGAGGAACAGATATGAGATGCTAATTTGGGTTTGGTTTTGTGACTAAATAAAATGCTGCCAGTTGTACTGTCCATTTGGAGGCTGACAGGAACAGGGAGTAGAAATACCCCTTTCATATGGTGCTTAGCAGCAAGGCAGAAGAGTGTTCTCTAAACCAAATTAATGCACATGCCCTGATGAGATAAATTGCATTTTAAATTTATTTCTACAAGTAGGAGGTGGTTATTCAGCTTATAAACTATTCCTCCTAATCAGAATCTCTGCTCTTTTGGCCTCTGAGGTAACAAAAGGAGCACACAAGGATCATTATTTCTCACATTTTCATGAATGCTGGCTCTTCTCTTCTACCAAAGGCATCATGGAGGTGTTCACCATGAGCTGCACGAGTAGAATAGCAAAGAGACAACCCCACAAAAAAGAAATCTGAATAAATAAGTTGTAATGTGTGCGTTCTGCTACATTAAAAGTGGTGAAGGAACAGTTAGTGTGTGATAAAGCTACGAAGTGAGAGAAATTGGAACTTAAAATTCTCACTGATCCACTCCAGCTTCACACTTCACTTATAGATTTTTATTTCCACTCTTTCATGAGTCTCTGATCTTATGATTTTCCTTCCCATTTTGCAGATTTTAATGAGTCTATCAAGGCATTTGTATAGCACTGAGGAGAAGGTTATGCAAAGTCTGGAGTGAATTCAAATTGATTCTGAGCACAAGACACTTTAACTTAATATCCATCTCCCACTACCAAAATGGCTTGTTAGTACCACCTCACACTTCCCATCTCACATTGGTTACATTTGAACAAACCAGGATCCTTTTATCCCTGTGGTTAATAATTCCCAGTCCTGTTCTCATTAATGCCACTGGGAGATATTTGCTTCTCTTACACTATTGCACTACCTTAATAGAATGTTTTTTAATACACCTTTGATTATTTACTGCTCATGTGCTCAGAGTTCTGGAGCAATGTCATGGTGGTTACAGATGTTCTGGAGCTTTTTATGATAACAAAATCTGAAGCAGCCGATTTTTTTATATTCTTTTCAATATTTATTTCATTTCAGGTCAGAGAGTGACAAAACCAGTCCTTGACAAAGCTGTAGATGCTCACAAATATTTATAATAAAGTAGTATCTGGCAGCACTAATGAAATCTATGGAATTGCTGACATGTTTAATGAGATGCAGATAATTAAGCACATTTTTTTTGACTGGGGGAGCCCAGGTATGATGGAGAGGAGCACCAAATTTCAAAACACTGGACACCCTAAAACTAAAGGAACTCCTCATGCCCAGCTCACAAAGCCCACTCATCCTTGGGCTCTGACCTAACTGACATTTTCACCATTATCCATGCAGGTTTTAGAATTAATTATATTTTCCTACAATTCTTCAAGGAAATTTCATGAGGGGAAGAAAAAAAATCACCGACAAAACTGTAAGAAAAAATGAAAAAAAAAAAGGCAAAATAAAAAGAGGACAACAAAGGAGACTGCTCTAAAATTAGTCTGTGTTTGAAGACATGTCTCACAGAATGATTTTTGAGGCTGTGGTGGTGTAAACCATCCCACACTATCGACAGAACCATGAGAGACTATCGACTCGGGGGGGGGAAGGATCCAACCCCTGCTCATCACAGCCCTCTCACTGGAATTTGAGCCCTCGAAGGTTACAGAGAATGGAGTCTATAAAACCCAAGCCTAAAAAGTGTATTATTTCTCAGAGGACACAAATGTAACAAGCTTTTCCTGATGGCAAAAATCCAATTATTGCAGTAAAGGTTGTGCTCGGTTTATTTCTCACTTGGTGTCAAAGCAAACTGTAAAATGAGGTGCATGGGAACTCTGCTGCTCTGCCTTTACTGGTGCATAAGTTTATACTCTGCCTTTTTTACTGTAGTTAGGAAGAAAACAAAAGGAAAAATTGAAAGGTAATGTCATCAAGCACCGGCCAAGAATGTGATATATAGATTTTTTTGGTTTTTTATTTCTTGAGAACTGCAAAGAAAAGTTTAGCATAGATTGGATCAAATATCTATTTTTCTTTGCTGACAGAAATAAAGTTATCTTCATCTCTATTGAATTTTTCTTCTTTTTAGGTAGGAATATATGTTAAATTGGTACAAGTGCTTTTTCTATTTGTTTGGCAGAGGGAAAGAAAAAATTCCACTCCATACTAAAGGCTAAAGCAATTATTCCTGGCTGTATCTTTGTTTTCTGGGAAATGACAGCGTGGCTTGCAAGGAAAGCAAAGTTATGTTTTTAAGGAAAAGAAGTGCAGAATGAAAACCTCGATGAATTTTCTGCACTGACCACTACAAATAATGGATGCAACACTCCTCCCCTTGGATCCCAGAATCATCTGGGTTGGAAAAGATCTCCGAGATCATCAAGTCCAACTTTTGACCCCCACCTTGTCACCCAGCCCAGAGCGCTGAGTGGCACATCCAGTCCTTCCTGGGACACCTCCAGGAGTGGAGACTCCAAACCTCCCTGGGCAGCTCACTGAGTTCACAGCAAAGTGCCCTCAGAGCCAAGACCTCTTTGAACACCTCCTCCATACTTCCCTAACTTAGTGACATTATTGCAATAGCTGTAAAATGCCTTTTTGCTTCCTTTTGCTCATATTTAATTTTCCTTTCAGATGTTATGAGGTCCTGCAGCAGGACCTAAGCCGGGAATTTATTCCTGGACAGAGCCAGTGCCCAACAGCAGCTGTGGGAGCACAAAATCCTGGGCTGCATCCCTTTGCCATGAATAAGCTAAAATCCAGCTTAAAATCAGGGGATTTAATCAGCCTACTTTGACTGACCTCACTCGAGACGACCTAACTCAGTTTGGGAATTTGTTTTTGGCATTTGCTAAACAAGACTAAATCAAACAAACAAATCAGAAAGCCACCACTTATTAAGTCTGACCTGCTGCCTCTCAGATTGAACTCAGGTCAGATCCTGCTTAACATTCACAGTCAGGAGTAAGTTTTCTCTGTCAAATGGGAACTGTTAAGCCACACATAAAATGTAATTAAGCACAAAATCCAGCTGCCTTCATATTGATGGGATAAAACATCACCCGGTGGGAGAAAGGATGGAAGAATCTGGCCCAAAACTTAAATTTAAACAAGGTTATGTTAAAAAGATAACTGAAAAAAATGACCATGCAACACGAATACTGTATTTTAAAAACTGGTTAGTGCTCACAAAGCTGCACTACCATCAGTTGGGAAGAGGGCACATCCATATTGGAAAATAATGAAAATAATGTCTGTCTCAGTGTGTTTGAAGTGGGGATTTGTCTTCAGCTGACTAGCACCTACTTGCTATTGCTCTGTTGAAGCTGACTAGAAAGCAAGATAAATGAGTCCTTAGCTGACAATTGTTTGCTAATTCCTATTAGTACAACCTGTATTCACTCAGGAATTTCCCAAAACAAATACTGAACGTGCTGCTTTTAGCATATATTGGGAGGTGGGGTAACCCCTTTCCAGCCATTCCAGAGATTTTTCCCTATTAATTTTTACATGGCAGTGATTAGGAAACAGCAAGAGGTGCTGTCTTTAGTGGTCCCACTTCAGTGTCTTTATTTGGATTTCCTTTTGAGTTTTCATCCCAATTAGCTAAAAGTGAGATCACTTTTTTGGTTTGAGCCATGATATTCATTAAATATCTAAAATGCACCTTCAGTAATTGTTGTTGTTTTTTTTTTTTCATTCAAAACTTCCAAAAACAACAAACAAGAAACAATTCTCAGAAAACTCTGCAGGATATAATTATATTTGACATAATGCTCTGAGTGAGACCAACACATAACAGACAATAAAACCACGATTTGTAGGAGGCCAGCACTTCAAGGCTACAAAAACTGTCCTTTCCTCAACCTGAGAGGTTTTTAATAATGCTGTGACACTCCAGCCATGCTTACACCAACTGATATTTATTTATTGACCCCAATCTCGTGACACAGGTCGGAGTTGTTTGCCAGACACAAGACAGGGACTTGCCCACTGGCTGCTGTCAGAGTCTTTAAGTCTATTTTCATTTATCTTCGCGAAAAAAAACCTCGCCCAAGTAAAAGCTGCAGGGCTCGACTGGCAAAGTTTGGAACAGGTTCATTTCTCAAATTAAAATTTTATAGGGCCCTGGCTGTCAGAGCAATTTCCAGACATGCCAGGCCAGGCCTCATCCCTTGTGCTGACACCTGACTACCTCCAACCCCATCTGCCGCCACCCCGATCCCATGCCAGGGCTCTGCCCTTGGAGCTGGGAATCACCAGCAGGAGCTTCAGCCCCTGTCTGCCTTCTCCTTCACCCCCACACATCCATGCTGCCCTTTTCCTTTGGATTTCATTCCCTTTCCAGTTGTTGGGTTTTTTTTTATGCAGGCAGGTTTATGATGACTATTTCTGCCAAGCCTCAGTGGTGGCTGCCTTTATCAGCCCAGCTGACAACAAACCATTGCTTAAATATATTTGTGAATGCATAGTTAAAACAAACAAACAAACCAACCAAACGCTGTAATGTTTTGGAGGAAAATAACCCCCAAAGGAAGTCAACGAGTTGATTTGAAAGTAAACTATGAAAAATAAAATTATTCCTGTGGAAAACTCCAATAATCTGTTTTTAATATTTAGGCTGCTTTAAACAGCACACAGATTAAATTTGATATAGATGGAATTGCAGCCTCTATTTATTTGAATTCGTACATAAGGAGCAACATAAAAACCTCTGGAGTTTGTGGAGGAGTCTGTAGCAAATTTGCAAATAACCATATCTACAGCAGCAGTGTATAATGGACCAGTATAATATACTGGAGAAAGTTGTCACTTGTTTGGCAATTAACACTGATATAGCAGGGAAAGGAATGAGAGGATATTAACAGATTAATCTTGGGGCCATTTAGGCTGCGCTGAAGCAAAATGACAATTTTTCTCCAACTCCTGTTAGATCAGTGCCCTCTGCTGATCAGTGCCTGGCTCCAACTGCTGCAGGAAACTGTTCAAAACCTCCTGAACACAGCCAGAGTCTGGGGATTTACACTGACAGGGAGACACCCTGCAGGGATTTATGCCCTCAACACCATCTTCCTAAGGGAAACTACAGATGAGAGGGAAATTTAGCACCAACAGCCTGTAGTGACAATATTGCCTATAATTACAAGCATCTCTACACATCATAACTTCTGTGGTTCAGCCCAGAAACAAAACCTCCTTTGCTTTGCTGCTAAACTTCATCTCTTTCTCCTTTCTGATCAAGTGAAATATTTTTAATGCATTGTGGAAAAAAAAAAAAAAAGGGATTTACTTGTTCATGTTACAGCTGTATATTGAGATAAGCTGTCTCTTTGCAAACAGCCCATGCTACCACATTTGGCTACTCCAAGAGCAAGGATATTTTTAAGGTGAGTAAAACTGGCACAGACAAACCCACAGATGC
The DNA here is from genome assembly GCF_003945725.1 of Corapipo altera. Lineage (NCBI taxonomy): Eukaryota > Metazoa > Chordata > Aves > Passeriformes > Pipridae > Corapipo > Corapipo altera. The sequence goes on along the minus strand of NW_020884882.1, from coordinate 15,243,195 downwards.
AGAAAGAAATGAGTCCAAACTTGCTTTCAGCCCTTCTTATGTTGAATGAACTAAAACAGAGTGTCAAGAATTATCTTACATATCTATAATAAGTTATACACGCATTATCAGCCTGATATCAGTGTTTAGCTAATAAGCAAAATGCAAAACATGAGATATTTGCCAGCTGTCACTTCCTGCAGCAGATACAGGTGGAAGGGAAACCTTGTCTCACCCACAAATATTATCGTGCTTGGGGATGCTCACACAGGCAAGGTCTTACCTGCAACAAATGCAGAAAGCCACAGAAAACTATGAAGACTAATGTTTTTTAAAAGCCCTAAAAAATAACTACAAGAAAGCAGAACACCCATAAAAAGAGAAAAATTCAATAGTGAGCTGGGAAACTTGACAGCAGCCTGAGTTTAGGCACTGACTGGAAGAAGGAACAGGTTACCCCCAAAAAAGAGAAAGAAATGTACATTTCTGGAGTCTATTGGTGCTCTTTACATTTAATTCCTTCCTCTTTTTAGATTAAGCTTTCAACTTACAAGCTCTCTACAAATCCCTGACAGGAAGGTGGAGCCAGGTGGAGGTTGGGCACTTCTCTCAGGTAACAAGCAACAGGACAAGAGGAAACAACCTCAAGTTATCCCAAGGAAGGTTTAGGTTGGATATTAGGGAAAATTTCTTCACCAAAATGGTTGTCAAGCCCTGGCAGAGGCTGCCCAGAGCAGTGGTGGAGTCACCATCCCTGGAGGGATTTAAAAGGCTGGGTTAGGGGTGGGATTGGCAGCGCTGGGACTGGGGAACAGTTGGACTCAGTGACCTTGGGAAGGCTTTTTGAATGTAAACAATTTCATAATTCTATCCCAAAACACAGCTAGAAGATAGAGAGAGCCTGAATTCATGTTATTCAAGAGCATTGCTACTCCCCAGCTCAGCTCTCCTGGGCAGGATTTTCTTAGGACGTCACTGCTGTTTTAATTTCTGTGCCATGAGAGTGTCTCGTGCATGTCCCAGTGGGGTGTTGCTTTTGTTGGGGAAAGAATCAGAAGAATACCACTGACCATCAGAGTGAGGAGTGGCAATGAAAAGCTGACACCTTTATCTATCACTAATCATTTTAAATAGAGGGAATACACATGGAAGGGACACTGGGATCCTCTCAGTGTGAGGTTGTGGATCACATAGTGCAGCCCCCGACCCACCTGGAGCAGCAGACCACCAGCACTGCAGTGCCAGCTCACCACAACACAGCTGGATGGACAAGGGGAACGGATTCTGCACTCGTGGTAGTAACTGGGACACCCTCTGGGTGTCCTGGTTTGTCCCCAGCAGGAGGAACCTCAGTGCAAGACCAGAGCCTGGAGCCGAGCCACCCGTTCCCAAATAACAGATCCACAGCAGATGTTGGGAAATCTCAGGAAAACACAGGAAACAACCTCTTACCGTGCTCTTTTGTAGAACATGCTATTTTTTCTGCGCTTCCATGCTAATTAAGCTCCTTCCTCCCAAATCCTTCCCCTTCCCTGAGTGAAATGTCAGCATTAGTGCTGATTCAGTGGCACCGACGTCTGCGAGCGGCGCTTTCGGGAGTTAACATTTAACATTTAAGCACAACGGTGCTGCTGGCAAGGTACTACTTGGCACAGAGAGAGCGAGAAGTTTGGCAACTCCGGGCCAACATGGGCAGCAGATGTTTTTAATGCCAGCTTCCCTCTAATTGTAAAGCAGCAGCAACAGCACAGCGTGAACGGAGAATTCCATAAATCTCCGATGTAGGACTGGCCCACAAGTGCATAAATTCTGCCACTTGTTAACAGAATTTTGCTGACAATCTCCATGCTCTATTTAAAACTGCGTGGTGTGCAGTCCCATTTGGCTTCCTAATAATAGGCACAGCTTGCTCAGGCCAGGCTTGCAGACACAGGTTGCCATGATACAGTTCCCTGCGCCACGGAAATCGCAGGGGCCAATTTGGAGCACGCAGCTGAATCTTGCATCAGCAGGGCCCTGGTGCCAGGCATCTCTGCTCAGCAGAGGAGGATTAGCACATGTAATCAAAGTTTCCCTGGTCCTGAGGATGCAGCAGCAGTAACAGGCTTTTCCCTCACCTGTAATAAAGCCCCCGGTGCTCCTACAAGCTGTGAGGGTTGAGTCGATAGGCAAGCGTTCGCCCTACAAAGAGAATTTTGGCTTCGTGCCCTCACTTGCTCAATGCAGTCATCCACCATCTACTTTCCTCTGTCACACTGTAAAAATACAAGCTTTCCTGTGCAGAGGGTACCAGAGCTCACAGGGGGCTAGTTTGGCTCCTGTAACCTCTGCTCTCGCCCCACGGTGCTAAACCTGCTCTGACATTCTCATGGGGTCTGGAAATTATTTCCTCAGATTTTTCCACAAAATTAATGTGACATTAATCCTCATCCTCAAGATTATGATATCAGTCTTGCACATTGTTTTTCCTGGCTGGAGGCATCAGTGTCACTAATGCTCCCAAAAAGAGATATGTCCAGGAACACCTTCCCTGCTCCCCGTCCAATCCCACCGTGCTGCTTCATCCAGACAGGAAGGGTTAAACCACAAACATAAAATCATGGTTTGGAGCTGACCTGGAAAGCAAAGTTTATGAAACATTTATTTGCTGCTCTGACATCTGGAGGGAGATACATCATTTAGGTCATGAATTTTTCTGTTTGGATCCAAGCTGATTGCTCCTGTTGCCATACTCCACCCTCTGCTCTCCTGCACCTTGTAGCCCACAGCTAATTTTAAAAAGAGAGGAGGTTGACCCTTAAGAAAGCTTGAAAAGTAAAGTGTTTCCTTTTCTTTTCTAGGCAGCAGGAAACAAGGCTGTTCACAAGAAGAGAAAATGTAAGAAATGAACGTTTGAAGGCCGAGGAGTTAATACGAAGAAATAAAATATTGCATGTTTATGAGTGAAATAAGAATGTATCCTCTTGAAACTTGCACTCAGAGGAATCTGAACTGAGTTAATCAATCACCAGAGTACTGATGGTGGAAAAAAAAAAAAAAAAAAAAGACTTATCAGCAAGAGGCTGGCAAAGTAGGCAGAAGGAGAGCTGGACATACCAGTCCACTCTGTCTAAACCACTGAGGACACATTCAGCTAATTTAATTCCACACAGCAACATCCTACTCAAGACAGCTGAGCTCCTCAGGCTAAAGATGTTGTTTGTCCAACTTTTATTATCCTTAGTTATAAAATTAGAGAACATGGACTTGACTTGCTGTGGTCACTGTCACTGCAGGACGTTCTCTCTCCCTTGTCTGGCAGCAATGCACTCTCAGCCCCTATAAATGTTATCAGAAAAGTGGAAGGATACTTGCAAAGGAAAGGGTAAAAACTGCCAAAAGAGTCAAACCCCATCCACTTCTCCCTATTACAGTGCTTCCCAAGACAGAATCCCCTGAAGGAAGAGACTGTGTGAAAACAGGAGCTGTTTCTCTCTCTGACAGAAAGAGGATTGACAGATTCAGTATTTATTTTTAAAAGAATGCCTAACTAAGCATCATTAGTCACCCATCATCCATATTTTTCTCCATAAATGAGAGTGCATGAAGCTATAGAGTCTCCAGAGAAAGCAATTACAATATTAATTTCAACTAAATGACAACTAAGAAAAAAAAAAAAACTCAGCTAGTTTAAGTTCAGTTCTCTTAGAACCTGATTATGAAAATGATTTCACAAACACTGAAAACCACCAATCACCAATGTAATCCTTAAATGAGCTCCCTGGAAGGATCTGCAAAGAGCAATATCCAGGAATACATTCCATCAGTAATGCACATGCAAGCCTTCAAGTCTGTCAAGACACAAGGGTGGGTCCATAAAAAACCTGCTGGATCCTTGAGGTGGGGGACCAGGAACACACGTGCACCTGGAGCTCTCTGCTCTGAAATTCCAGGAGATATATCTTATAGTCCCACTTCATGGGCCATGATCCCTCCCATGCCACTGGGTGTTGTCCAAAGCCTCACTGAAATCCTAAATGCCTCCTGCCTTTAAAATTTCATAGACTCCTAAAAATGATGGTTGGAAGGGACTACAGGAGATCACAGTTCCACCACTCAAAGTAAAGCTCTTCATGCTGGATTAAGTAAACTTTTGCCAGTTAAGTCCTGAAAATCCTCAAGGATGGAGCTTCTGCAGCTCCCTGGGCAGCAGCTCCAGCACTGCTGGAAGGATATTTGGAGAAAGGGCTCCTCATCCTTTCCTAAATGGGAGAGCTGAGAGAAATCTTGTAACTCACTCCAGCTTTGAAACGGCACAGAAGGCAAAGTCACAGTGTGAGTGTTGGTGTCCCCAAGTGCCCTGACTGTCTCCTCAGCTCTGCTCACTGCTGACAGGGTCAGACCTGCTGCCTCAGGCATTGTGTCACCACTCCAGCACCAACGGGAGCCTTCCCCTAATTCAGATTTCAGGCCAAATTCTTCTGATGAAAAGGTTTGAAATGACAACAATATAATAACTGTCTAGTTAATTTACTCAATAATGAGCACCAATTATATACCATGAACATTTCCTTTGTGAATTATTTTCCTTCTCAACAACAGTCCAATGGTTTCCCATCCTCAGAACAACACAAAATAGTTTATGCCAATTTTATAGCTGTCGAATATGCATTATGTTCCTGCAAACCCCAGTGAGATTGATGTGATCTTGTATTTTAACTACACTGGCTGGTTCTTGACTTGGGCTCTGCTCTTTGCTTTCTGGCAAAGTAATGCCCATTAAAAACTGGAATTATTCTAAAATAACCTAGAAAACAGGAAAACAAACAACAATTGAAAGGGTTCTTTTCAAAGATTTCAAGGGACCTCCTACTTCAAACCAGCCTCTTAGACCACCAAAGCCTGTTTAAAAGTTGTCTTCAAAATGAAAAACAAACAAAGCTAAAACACCCTTGATTGTAGAAAGCTTCAGGAACGTCTAAATATCCATAATTTGTCATGGAACTCACTCTTCCTTCTGAGACTGCAAAAACCTCAGTGCCTCTGATGGGTTAAATGACACCTGGTTGAACAAAATTTTTAGGACATGGTGCAGTTGGGAGAGTTTACTGACTGTATTTTGCAGGAGCTGTGTGATACTTGCTGTTGGCTCAGAAAATAAGTGGAAAAGCTGCTTAATTCTCCATCCTTGTGGTATAACACCACCCAAATGAAGATGTAAATATAAGCAGCCAAATAGGAGTTGTATCCTGTTTCTTGAAACTTCTCTCTGTGCTTTCAGATCTGCCAGACTCGAGTTTCTGACCCCAATTAAGCAGCTTCATCTCCATCCTTCAACCCAGGAAACAAATAGGTAGAAGGGACGACCATATGTTTGGGGTTTCAGTTCATTAAATCCTTGATCATGCAAAACCTTTTAAGAGTTACTACCCCATAAAATTCATACAAAGCTCCAGTTTGTGTTGTTTGGAAGAATCTTATTAAACACTTTCTCCAAAGAAATATTCCAACCTTTTGAGAATCAGCATGACACTCCAATGAATTATTCATGCAAGGCTCTGCAAGATGGGCAAGTTTCCTGCCAAGACGTGCACAGTGAGGGGTGTTATAAAACTGAAATTGGAATGTGGAGAGAACTGATGGAAAAGATTTCAAAGATCATCTCTGTTGAAAAAAAAAACCACCCCACAACTTCAGACCTTTAAACTCATTTTTTTCACAGGAGAGAGCCTCCTAAATGTCCCGCTTCACATCCACTCCCAGATTTCCCAATTTTAGACCATGCTCACAAACAGATCTGTGCTTTTAAATGAAGCCACTGAGTGATGGAGGTGGGATTTCTGGGAATCATTGACACAATTTATTCCACTGATACTTAATGAGGCTGAATCTCAGGAAACTCTGCAGAGGTTTCCCTGGTCATGTTCATGCCCCAGCAGCCCAGAACATGCCCTGGGCTGATCCTCAGCAGGGCAGGGGGGATTGTGCCCTTCTACCCCCTCAAGTGAGACCCCCCTGCTCAGCTGCAAGGTCCCTTCCAGTACAAACCATTCCATGAACCATGGAGGCACAACCTGCTGACACCACGGGGCTTTTCCTAAACTACCCAGCACATGATTCACCTACACACACTGAAGGAGTACCTGAAAACCAATCAGGCCCAAGAACAAAATCTAATCCAATTAGTTGAGCCTAACTCAGAATCTGACAGCTGGCAAGAACCAAATTAAAATTGCACACCAAAAATGAAAATATTTTTTTAAAACTGACATTCCCAGGTTTAGGTGCTGCTGAAAATGAATAAGGATTCACTTTGCCCCCAACAAATGCTCTGCACTGAATAACTAATGAAAGCCACATTTTAAATTATACAACAGGCATAGGAGGGATGGCCACCACCAGTGCAAAGCAACTCAGTCCCACCTCTCATTGTTTTGGTGGTATTTGCACAAGGGGAAAAACAGCCTTGTAAGCACAGAGAGTTGATGTGAGTGATTGCTGAGCACATTTTAATAATTAATTCCACCAATGAGTTGAGTCTATTTTAATTTCACCTTAGACAGTATTGCTGTCTCAGTGAAGGAAACTGCAAACTCTTCTGTTACTGTTCCAAACACTGACACTTTGGAAGCATTACAAAAGCAGCAGGAACGTAATGAAAAATATATATATAGTGCTGAGACTTTTGAGCTGCCCAAAGTGCTCTTCAAGATCCTGCAGATAATCTTTAGGGAATCATCCAAACAGCTCTGTTGTATAAAGTTACATTAAACGATTGTACATCACACTGTGATGGAAAAGTCATGCCCAAAAATGCTGATCAGTTTGATTGGACATGGATTCAGTTCCAGTGCCTTAAAAGGCCTGTAAAGAACAGCTTAGTAAAGAAAAATAGAATAACTAAACCCAGCAAAGTGATCATGCTCGCATGTTTCAAACAGAAATGTAATGGAATTATTTATCTGTGAAGGAACCACTAAGAGGATCGGGGGGGAAAAAGTGTTTGTAAATCTCTTTTTTTCCTTCAACTAAGATAAAAAGTTGTTTTGTCCTGTGTTTTGACTTTAGAGAAGTTTCTACAAAGTCCTTTTGCATCAGTACCCCCATGGCTAAAACCACAACACTGCTTTGCAAAGCCCTAACACGTGTCCACATTTAGGCCAAGAAGAATTTCGTGCACACCAAGCAGATGAGGTGGATACTTCTGGCAAGTGAAGGAATGTTTCTACATTTTCCCAGCTGCCTCCCAAAAAATACAGGTTTCAAAGTCGCTCACAATTTCCAAAAAGAGGCCTTTTTCTCCTTTGGAGGAGATATGATATTTTTTCCCCCCTCTTTTCTTCCAAAGGGAGCAAATTTCATGTCACGAAATTGCAAATATTTGTGGGAGCAGCTTCTTCACCAGAGCTTTCAAGAGTAAAACCCTGATTCCAGAGTAGAAAGAATACATTTTTGGAAGAAATTAAAGCATTTTCATCAGTATGAGGTCACAATGTTATTTCACTGGTACCTGAAAACTCTTGGCCCTATTCCGACTCCAAAACACAAAGGAAACACCATCCAGGAGCTTTTCTTATGAGAGAAAAGCTGCATTTCCTTACAATTTCCTTGCATTTTGAGCAAAAAGGATTTAGAAACTGGCATCTTATTGTGGCAGGTGCAGATTTTATTTCTGCTACTCCGAAATGTTGCACAGATTGTACTGGGGACTCTTTTTCTGAGTTAAAACCTTTGGCATTTCTCTGAGATCAAGTCACAGAAGAAGAAGAAGAGGTTATAAATATGTGTTACAGAGCTGTCCCAGTCTAAAATATATTCTGCAAACATATCTTAGGGTTCTGTAAATAAGGTTACTACACATAATCCCACAGGTTCCAGTATTATATGTACATAATAAAGCTTAAGATCTTATTCGATTTCCAGGTATTTTGTGAGGAAAGCCACTGGCAGATTCTCAAGGGCCAAATATTTCATTCAAAGGCAAGGAGTTATTATCATGCTCTGAATAGATATAGTAGTTAGTTTGTACAGCATCTCATAAAAGGGTAATTTGCAGACTTGAGGAGAAAAAGAAATGCTTTAAGGAACACAGGGAATATTTATGGAGCTACACAAATTACTTGGCTGAGTATTATTTTAGGAACTGTTCTAGAGACTTATTTTAGAAACTGAAATTACTCCTTACAATGTAACTTTTGCCATTATTATTATTATTATCTCTTGCACTTAAAGATATTAAATCCTTGCCTTGAAATTTGGCTCATGAACATGCAATTATGATTAAGGCACTTCATCTTCTTGGCCCCTTAATTCATCACAGTAACTGGTCAAAGTTCACACAAAGTCTACAATAAATGGAGCTGGCCCAGGCAACCTCAGTGCAACACAGCAAATCCAACCCCAGGGTGAGCACATCCTCATTTTCTCCCAGTGACAACATCCCCTCTGCCTAAATCTGTATTTTTGGATCTCGAGCAATACTCTGTAAATAGCAGATGAATCAGGTTATCTAGGAAATGAAGCAGTTTTCACATTTTCAAACCAATTGTGAGAATAAACTTAATTATCAATGTGAAGTAAACATATTTTTCTCACATTTAGTCCAAATTGCTCAGGGTAGTGCTTTTATCCCTTCCCTGCTGTTTCCCTGAGTGAGCTGTCTCTCAGAAGAACAGGAAACATGTTATACCAAAGTGCTGGAAAATTTGAATTAGAGATCAGTAAATCTAAGATTCAGTGCTGATCACACAGGTGGCAGAAGGACTCTGGGACTTGAGTATTAATGTGTCCACTTTAATAATAAACTTAATGAAAGCCATTGCTGCAGACCAGATGTGCCCATCACACTTGTATCTTATCTGTCTTTCATACATTTAATCAATATACAATGATGCTGAACATATCTGTGCAAACATCCCTATTTTTTAACCCTGAAAGCTAATCAATAATATTTCCTTGGCTTAACCATTGGAAACAAGGGGTTGGAAACATGGAACTGGCGCTTCCTCCCTGGCAAACATCTGTGGGTACTAAATCCACACCAAGATGACAGCTGAGCCTGGTAGTGCCACCTCTGTGTCATGGAAAAAAACCAAGAGTTTTCCTGAGAATGATACTGTTGGGAAAAGTTTTTCTCTGCACTGGGTGTTTTTAGAAGATTGGGATAACCCCAAAGGGTTTCAAACAGCTTCCAGGGTCTCATGTCCCAGGAGACAAGAGAGCAGGATTGGTCCAACAAGCAGCAAAGACAACCCACAGCCACCTCAGCCTCCCTGGGCAGGCTCTCCCCAAAACAGCCCTGCTTTCCATGGGAGTGTGGATTGGGAGTCTGGTGTCCTGGGATGTAAAGCCTCTCTGGACATACAGGGCAAACACGCCCCCAAATCAGGAGTGTCATTATTTTATCTGGGCCACAGCAGCCATGAGGTGCTTGAGAACATAACTTGGGGAAGGAATTGGACTGAAAACCAAAAAACTAAAGCTGCCTTCCCACAATCCCCCTCCCTGCAGCTCTGTTGGCCACAAACAGGTGTTATAGGACAGAGATCCCGACTGGAATTTTCTGTAGAGTTCAGAGCAACAGCTCCTCCATTCCCATCTCCTAATCTTCCATTTAGAGCTCAAAAATGTCACAGTTTCACAGGCCACACCATGGATTGACATTCCTTGGAAAGTCATTTACTGGTGGTCAATACACTCTTTACAGAAATCTATATTTTATATCTCTTCACTGTAGTTCCCCATAATGTTAAAAAAAAAGCCTCACAAAAACCAACAACAAGAAAAAACCCAAACCAACAAAAACAAACAAAAAATGAGGCTGTATGATCAAAATTTCACATTAAGCTTTTGATAATTCCTTGCCAAAGGATTCAATAGGAACCAGAATTCCTAAACAAAATTACAGCTCCCCGTAATTTGTAGTCATTTTCCAACTAATGTATTTTAGCAGAAACACTAATGAAAGACAACCTGACAGCACTCAAAATATGTACATATTACAATAATGAAGACTTCATTAGAAACCCTATAAAAAGTGCCTTCCATATGTTTCACAAAACACGGGATGTGAGCTGTTCCTTGATTCTGGGTTTGCTCCATTATGGAAATCACATTTGCAGACATTAAACTAGTTAACGAGTTTATTTGGTCTTTTTTTAGGGCTTTGAAGCTGAGGACAATGGGTCAGATGATCAGAAAACGAAATATTTGTTTACACTGACCCAAACTGACTAAAATTTTGACTAAATTCTGAGAAACAACAACAGTTTGAACACTGCTGGTCTCAGACGACCCTGCAGTTGCAAGGACACTTCTTTCTGTCAGTAGTGATAAAACAAATAAATACTCATTAAAAACCCAACCCAACAAACCAACCACTGTTAGATAATTAAAAGAGTGCTTATTTTCTTATTTTTAACACTATAGAGCACATTAAAGCCATTAATTTAAGATTCATAGGTGAGTACTGAGAAAAAGAAAAAAGTTCTCTTGTAATGGTTTTTGGTTCAAAGTGATGTTTTTCCTGCAGTTACATCCCATTGACTTGGATTCTGTTGATTAGAAATTAACTCAGAAATCTGACACAGCTCCACCCAAATCCATAGAATTCCATTTAGTTGCTGGTGGAATATTGATAATCAGGCTCATCAACTTCAAATGAGCAGGAATTGATTTACCAGTCAGGAGGAGTCGTCAAATCAGGCTCCCAAATCCAGCCTGGTTCCTGGAGCCCTCCTCAGAGACTTTTGATTCATGAGAGCACCCAATAAATATTTTAATAATCTCACTACGAATAAAGAGATGAAACTTCAAAGGTTTGCTTCCCTAAGGAGGGGGAAACTGGAATTTTGAAAAATAGGGAACAAAAGAGTCAAAGGAAAAGAGGGGGAAAGTGACTTTCTGGGAATAAATCTATCCTGGAGGCTGCAAATATAACCTGAGCACAGCAGGTGTGAGACAAGTGGGTTGTCAGAGCCTTTGGGAACTATTCTGCTTATGGAGCACCGTGTTCCAAATGATCCCTTCTGCTGCACCCAGGGATTTCAGCCTCACAAAGTGCTTTTCACTCCTAACTGGGTCTAGCAAATAAATATTGGCCTATTTTTGTGAGAAATATCAGTATCGAATTTTCCCTGCCCAGGAATGAAATGAAAGGTTAAAAAAACCTTAACCTGGGGATGAATGGTAAAATGGAGTGGGAAAGTGTGCTACAAAAATTGCAACCTGGAATTTTCCCCCAGGGAACGATTTGATGGACTTTCTTTGGGTTTAATCTTCCAAAATACAGGATACAGATTTAAATTTTAAACAGAAATGTCATTTAAACCCTGAAAAGCAACTCTTCACTTAAATACAAAGCCAAGCTATGCTCTAAAAATATATGTTTTTAACAGGGATATTTGTCAAAAGCATCTTTATTCCCACCACACTGTTTTACTTCCACATCTACATAACTCCTGGTGGAAAATTAAGGGAGGAGCATCCAAGAAGAGCCAACTGCTCTGCAGCTTCTAGAAGCCCTTCCATACTCAACTCCTCCTGGACTCTAGGATTTTTATGATTTTTTTTTTTCCTAAAGGCATTGGCAGTTTCTTTTTCAACTTAAACAATTTACAAACCCAACATTAATGTGCAAATTGTATTGGCAATGCATCAACCGAGTCCCCAAAATACAACAGTATTTTCATTCAGAAGATCCAACAACTAATTAAAGGGGAAAATCAGGGCAGATATTGTTGCTAATTTTGTCAATTAATTAAGAGATGAAAGGAAGTTAGAAAAGAAGGACACAATATTTCAATGTTTGCTTCAAAAATCTGTGAGTTCATGAGTTTCTGAAGAGAATTAAAAAAAAAAAAAAAATGCTGTATCTGGGAAATATTTTTAGATTTTGCAGAGTCCAGAGAGGCACCTGTGCACATCCTGACCTCCAGCAGAGCTGCTAAAAATAGCCTTCAATTTAGATTTACACCACACCTTCAAAAACTAGCCCTAGAGCCTGGATGGCTCTTTAGAATACATAAAAAATGGAAGGGCTGATGTGGGAGCTCAGTGGTCAGACACATCTGGGCAAGCTGAGGGGTGGATGATCAGTTTTAGATGTTATTGCAGATGTCCAGTCCTCATTCCTGGGGGGTGGCTGCTCCAGCCCAGGGGTCCTGCTGAGGGCTGTGCCCTGCAGGGACCCCACTGTGCCCTGCAGGGACCCCACTGTGCCCCCAGCCCGCCCTGCACACCCAACAACCAAACCCTTCTGACCTGCCTTGGCTCAACCTCACACTCCAGGATTGGAGGACCAGTCCAAAGGCCATCAATAAGGGTTGGAAAAATCGAGATTATGGCAAAGAAATCCAGTGGTGGAAGTTTGCCCCTCTCCCAATTTATCAGGTCAATAATTAATGAGCCCTGCACACACCACTGACAGCTGAGCTCTCTGCATCCAACCTGCAGCCACTGTAATTTCTACCAGTATGATCCCAGCACAGACCAGTAGAGACCAATCTGGGAAGTCCTTCACCTTTCCTCTGTTCTTTAAGCAGACTCCAGTTTTACAAGGCTGGACTGCAAAATCTTTCATCATTCTGGTGAATTTTCCCTGAACTCCCTCTGAATTTCCAAGTGTCTTCATGAACTGTAGGCAGAAAAACAGGACAGCAGCATCCCCACATGGAGTCTCCTCGTGACAGAGAGCGCCAGATTCTCCCCAGACCTCTTCAGTATTCTCCTGTTGTGCTCTGCTTCCCAGGATAAAATCTCCTATCCTGCCTGTATCAGCTCCCATTCATTATTCTTAGATATATGACCTTACATTCGGTGCTATGAAACACATATTGATTGAACGCTCATCTGACAGCCTTGTAATTACTCAGGTCATCCCATTTACCCTTTTTAAATAATGGCAGAACACCAGCTTTCTCCCAGCCTATTGAAACTTCCCTGGCGAGCCAGGACTTATTAAAAATAAACATTAACGATCCAAAGAGAAGCTCAGACGGCTCTTAAAAATTTTAGGTGCCAGTTAGGCAGACTTAGTGATTTAACAGAGTCTGATGAGAGTAGCTGCTGTTTAACTGCCTCTTAATCACTACTGGGATATAAATTATTCCCTCCTGGGAGGCAGCAGCATCACCCTCCTTCCTCCCTCTCTGCCAGGACAGAGGCACCAACAGCTCAGGGTCCAGCTGCAAACGGGCTGGTGCAACTTCTTTTCACTCCTGTCTTATTTAAAGGATATTATGAAAAAGAAGATTATGAGACAGGTTTAAACTCACTGGCCAGACATGGTTTTCATGCCTTTTTTTTTTTTTTTGTCTTACTCAGTTAAACTCCTCATTTACATTCTCTGCTGTGTGCTCCTAATTGCCCCACTCACCGTTTGTTATGGAGCATTTTAGGGCCAAGGAGAAGGGGAGGAATTAAGGAAGTTCCATTGCAAATTTTGTGAAACCGGATCTTTTGGAGAAGAGTAAATAAATTATTGAGATTTTTGCCCATTAACACAGACCAGACATGATCAAACCGTGCTTCCCTGCACCAAGCAACCACTAATTTTCCATTCAGTGATCAATCACTCTCCTGCTGTGGAGAGGGGATGTAATACAGAGCTCCTTCCTGTTGGATGGGTGCACCTTGAGTTAGGAAAAAAGTCAACCATAACTTTTGATCTCCCTTCAGCTGCTTCCACACTGGCTGCTCAGAGGGAAGAACCCAGGGATGCTGAGGTTCTTCTCCAGTTCTTTCCCTAAACCTTCTGCCCTGCAAACACACGCTGCAAAACAGAGAGCTGAAGATCCTGTGGGATTTGTTTTCCAAGCAGACCTGACCGAGTGCCCCATCCTGTGTTTTAGCCATTAGAAAAGTGAACTCACTGATGGCTCATTTGTATTAATTGCCTGGCACTGACAAGGGCAATGCCCTCTGGTCCCAGGGCCATTCCCTGTGCCTGCTGCCTACTTGCTGCTTCCAAAAGAGCAGAAAGAGCCACTAATTGTTATGTCCAATACTGTTCATTTCCTGCAAGCAATACTGATTTAATTAAATTTACATGGCTATAAGTGACCAGCTACAACTCCTCTCATCTGTTTATACAGGTCACTAGAATTGATAAATCTCCATTTCATTGCTGACATCTTCATTTTAAGTGCTCCCTCAGTCCCCTGCTGAACTTTCAAAGCTGTTTCCTACCCTTCCTGCCCAGCTATTCGTGCTGTCCTAGCTGAGGCTGGTGGAAATAGAGAAGACCTTCCAGAGGAGGCAGGACAGCAATTCATAAAACACAAACCCTATTTAGTGCTATCACTGCCAGGGTATTTCCTGGTATAGATTTCTTCTCAAAGACCCTTCATGCTCAAAGTGTGAAGGGTTTTTGAGAAAAAAAAAATTGAGTATTTCTCTTCTTTCACTCACTTAAATCCTCTAGAGCCATTCCCAGGTGAAAACAGAGGTTGCAAAGCCTTGACCCTCAGCAGAGATCACCATCATCCCCATGGTGGGTACCTGAAGCCTGCAGAGACAGGCACTGCTGGTGATACCCCAGCAGGGCAAAAGCTCAAATGAACAGGAAATAATCCTGTGCTTTGAGCCCCAAAGTGGACAGGATTGACCCATGGGCAGCTGTGCCTTCCTGTGCCACCGAGAGCCCTCCAGTTCCACTCCAACAGACACGTTTGGCACCGAGGTTAAAGCTCATCCCATTCCCTCTGCTTCTCCCAGGGCAGCCAGGACCACACTTCCACTACCTTCAGAAAGCTAAAAATCTGAATGAAGGAGCTTAAAACCTGCTCCACCTCTGTGGCCTCTCCACAGCTGTCTCTTCAGCCAGCTCAGCTCTCTACCCAAGCCCCAGGGAAGCACCCAAACACTTTGTCCTTGTCCCAGGCTCCCGTTCCCTTCCTCCCCATCTTTTCTTTGGCTCTGGGAGGAGAATTCCCACAGCCCTCCCATCCTGCCGTCGGTGCTGGAAGCAGGGTCACACCAACACAGGTGAGGTGACTGCTCCCAGAGCAATCCCTGCAGAGCAGTGGGGGTTCACTTCGAACACTGGAAAGAATAAAAACAAAACACGTTTTCCAGCTGTACGGAGGAGGGAGGAAGGAAGGAGACACCGGGGCTGAGCAGCACGAGGTCCTTCTCAAAGCCTGAGCTCAGGAATCAGCTCATGTTTGCTGTGCTGCTGGACAGCTCCAGTGCAGGGGAGAGGAGTTCAAGGATCCCTTCCAGCCCAAACCATTCCATGGTTGCACCGCCACCAACTGGTTCCCTCTTGCAATTAATAGGAACAACATTTGCTTGGGTCGTTCTGATATTTTTTTTTTTCATAAGATTGTGTCCGAAAAACTTTTTCTGCAACGAGGGAGAAAATAATAGAAGCAGCACTTCCAAATCACTTATCTGTAAGATTTAAAGCATTTTGCAAAGGAAAGGATCTCTGGCCATTTTTCCTCATCAGACAGCACCTCTAGAAGGGAGATTGTCCTCAGAGTGCCCCATTAGCTGGGGAGATGCATTTGATATGGAGCTGAAGCCTAGCAGACTGATTATCCCACTGCTGCCACGTGTGTTAAGTCAGAGACAGAACTCAAAGCAGCCAAAAGGCAAATCTGGCCCAGTTTCTCCTCTTTCACTCTAGGGAGAATTCAATCAAGGATTGATTAATGCTTGAATTCTCATCAAGAATTAATAAGTTCCTGATGTGGTGAAAATGAAGACTCTCAGAGAAGCAGCAAAGCTTGTTGTTTTGTACGGGGGGGGGAGGAAAAAATTACATATATTTGGCAACTCTGATGAGATGGCAAAGTGACAGAGAATTCTGAATTCCCTGACTGCTTTTGATATTTTAGTATTGAAATGAATGGGTTGACTGCAGAGATGACTTGAGCTGCTTCCACCAGTTTTCCCAAGTGCAGGTACAATGTTTAGGGTCCTTAGAAACACATCAGGACAGGAACATCCCTTCATTACCTCACTTGGGACCAGGTCCCAGTAAAGAGGGAACAGCAGGGGTCAAGGTGTCTTTGAAGTGTCTTAAATCTTGTGCCTTCTGGGAACTTTTGCATTTACTGGGATGTTTTTAGCTGTGAGACTGACTGATTTATCTAAAGGCCCCTACTCTTGTTGCTCAACACTCATTCAAAAAGGAATCCTCCAGGCTCAGGTGGGTGCTGGAGGAGAATATAGACCAACATCCTCAGTACTCACTTAGGTCTGACCTACAGAAGGGAAGCCACAAGGATACAGGAAAACTCCACTGGAATTCCCTCCCCCAGCTCATGCAGGAGGTGCTTGGCATTCTTAGGAGCAAGAGCTTTGGGATACACACTCAGGAGAGGAGGAACTGGTGAAGTTCAGTGTTAAAATCCAGCTTATCTATGCACCAACTGATGTCAAGCACTTGCAGGTTCAGGGGCCAGCAGCAGCTAAATACTGGACTCAGGTGTTTGGTCTGCTCTGAAGTTCTTAAATCCTCAAGCAGCAGAAGTTCTGAGATTAAAAAAACCCAATAGATCCTGAAATCCAGTTAAAGCTCAAGAACTGGAGGCACCAGAGTCTGAGCAGCAGTTATTGAGGCACAGGGAAAGCCTGTCAGTCAGTCCAGCAGGGACAGGGCCCAGGGAAATAATCCTCACAGGTGATTTCCTACAATCACTGTGTACTCAAATCCTTCCAGAGGACACAGCCAAGGTTATAAAAGTGATTATCTGCAGAGACACAGGACCAAGCAATATCCCTGCCCAATCACTCCGTGCAATTATCCTGATGCATTCCCTGGAAGAGCCCCCGTGCACGTGGCAGGATGTGCCTGTTCCCCCGTGTAACCACAGCAACTCTCCCTCCTGTGCTCCAGAGGGGACCAGAAGGGATTTGGGATAATAAACACTGAGCTGAAACACCAGGTGAACGCTGCAGAATATGAAATTCCAGACTGTATTTGTTTCTATTTAGCAACTGTTTGCTCTCACGAGAAGAGTTATCAAGTGGTGATCGCTGGGGATTAAAAAGCCAAGTGTGACTTGCCTTGGCTTCACCAGCCTGGAGGGATGGGGATTGCAAAATTTAACTTGCAAGGTGCCTCATCCTCTGATGGTTAAAACTGAGGTATAACTGAATAAAATTTCATTGTAAGGAAATAATTAAAAACTCTAGATCACATACCTGTCACATGCAGGGAAAGAGTTTATTCTGTTCCATCTTATTTTACTGCTCATTTTAGGGTGGGGAGCAGAAAACAGGTTCCTGTTTTATTTCACAATTTTTCTTTCACATCTCTATAGACATTCATTTGTATGTGCAACAGCAACAGAAATATATATTGTCCAGAAACCCTTATGGAATATTCTGAATTTTCACAGGGAAAATGTACAGGGGGGAAACTCCCTCTGTGCAGACACAGGCAAAATGAGTTTGGGAAAGGGAGGGAAGGGCAGGTTTTAGACCACTGGAGTTGGAATTTTTCTTCTCCCCATGGCAAGATGAGAGTCCATGTACTGATTTAATTCCACCTCAAACCTCTGCCCTTTCAGCTGCTTCTCAGCTTTGAAATTCACCTTTACACAGACAACTTAAACCAGTCAGTGGCTAATCCAGCTGGGAAGTGTGAGCTCAACTCAAACAGTGTTTGCACAAACATGGATGTGAGTTTTGCTTCCTGTGTTCATCTCCCTCCTCATCTCCCAGCTACAAAATGAGCATTGCCACAAAAAACCCAACATCTTCCCTGGTCAGGGAGTCCAAGGACTTAAATTTCTTTTTAAAAAGGAAAAAAAAAAAGTTAATAAACGACAAGAGAGAAAATACACATTTTTTGCCCTTGTTGATATTAATTTTCTTTCATTTTACATGAGTAAAATCAGAGCAGAAGTTGCTGAAATCCATGGCACTACCACTGCTGTACACAAAGTGAGGAACAAATGAAGCTCCACACATTTCTCCCTCTCCACATGACTGTGGATGACAAGAACACAATATCTCTGTTTTTCCATTCTCCCAAACCAAGCCCTGGTCATTTTTTTGGGGGAAAGTCTCACTTATTATAATCCTAGAAAAAAAATATATTCCTTTCTTTGCATATCTGAACAACAGAGCCCGTAGGACCTACAGCCAAATTCACCTGGGGAGGTAGCAGCTCAATGCCACCATTGCCACTGTAGAAAAGCCCATTCCCTTGTCCCCAAAATGTGTCACTAAAGGTTAAAACTAAGAAAAAGCACAAAGTCAATACTTTCTCATCAAAAACCTCATCAATGCACCTGAATACTGAATAAAATGAGGCTCAGCAAGTACTAATAGTGATAAAGGTAAGAAATATTCAGTGATATTCTTGGTACTTCCTTTGAGTGGCTGGAGAGATAAAAATACCTTAAAGAAAAGAGACATGATGCTTTAAGACTAATTGAACCAATAATCAAAGGCTGTCTCTAATTCCTGGACCAGGAGGTCAATTACTGAACTAAATTTGACAGCAGATAGATGGTAACAGTGTGCAATTACCATTTAAAGACTTGATAATTATGGTAAGAATTAGTCTGCATTTTCAGCAGCAGCAAAATCCATCCATTTTTAGCAGTTATTATCTTGATTATGAGAAGAAACAGATTCAGCTTTGTCTTGTCAAGCTGACAGAACCCTGCAGGTACAATGAGCCCTGACAAAGGGCTGAGGAAACGAGCCCATGGAGTTGGAAGTTTCCTTTAAAAACTGGAAACTTCAATGGCAGACAGGAGAAAAAGTTCATATTGGGAGCATTCAGCAAGGAGAGATGTGGACAAATTTCAACTCATGTATAATAGGACGGAGAAATGCATGTTTTTGTGAGGTTTGCCAAAATTAGTCAAAATGTCGCCTTTGCAGATAGTTAAATGTTCAGTTTTGAAAGGCAGAGTCAGCAACAGAGTCACAATCCTGCATATTTAAAGAATTAATATGTTCTTCTTCCATTCTCCCCATGGCTTTATACAGTCAAAAGGAGGGGAGTTTTGTAACTATTTATTTTTAAAAATTATAAAATTCTCAGTAAACCACAGGCTGAGCCTGATGACCTTTCTTCCATGAGGTAGACTGGATTTATATTTTTTTCCCCTTATTGAAATAATCTGAAAACACAAGTGTTAAATTCTTCCTCTTAGTCATGATTCTGCAGCCCTGGGACTCCAGGAGCTGGGAGGTTCAGAAAAGCTGGATTCAGGTAAATCCATGGAGATGCTGCTGCTCTGGGAGAATGAAAACCTGTGCAGGAGAGTGGCTGAGCCCAGCAGAGCTCAGCTCTAAATATATGCAAAAAAATCCAGGAAAAATATAAAATCTGGAAATTAAGAGTTATCAGGACAACAAAACACGACACCATTAAGAATTAGATCATTCACATCCTTGAAGTCATTAAAAAATGAAATAAAAAAGAACAGTTTTCAGTTTTCTTTTTTTTCTTAGTAAAAAAACTTCAAGAAACTTCTCAAGACCTGAAAATCCTCCCCAACTGATGGTCATGGGAAAGGAAACAAAGCAAACACTTTTCAGCAAACTATTTCCTCCTCAAAAAACTTGAGGTAAAACTCACTTAAATTGCTCCTGGTGAAGAAACAATGAAAACAAGTGGCTTTAACAGCTGCTGTGATTTTCCCCCCACCTCCCAATGCTCCTCAAACCCTTTGTTCCAGAGCTATTCCCCCTCCACTTGTCATGGCCCCTTCCAGACCCCTTTGCTGACATTACTCTTGGCAACAGTTATTTTTCCTCCAGACGTTATTTTTCAAATTAGGTGAATTACTGTGTCAAACGATCTGATTTCACTGCACTTTGTGTAAATTTATTTACTTAGTGGTCTCTGGGTTCCATGCTGAGCTTGGAAAATGTACTCTTTTCAAAACTATAAATAATTAACCAGAACTCCTGCTCCACTGGAAGTTGCTACTCCACTTGTAATTTAAATAGTCCAGGATTTATTTTTGTTTTCCCTATGCATGTTTCATATAAATTGCCACTTAGAGGAAAACAAATGCTTAGAACAGTGACTGCATGAAGTCATAAAGGATAACATCCCTCTTACATGGTGAGCTTATTTTTATTAGAAGCTGCATTTGTGCTCTTCATCGTTTAATAAATAATAATAAAAGGTATTCACTTAAAAATATAAGCATGCACAGGAGAGAGAGACACAAGTGATTCCTGGGTTAAATTCCACACCAGGACCAGGCTCAGGAAGGTCTTCACACCAGTAACAAACTGGTGAGTGCCTGAGCACCTGCACAGATCTTCTTTACATCACCCAGAAGAGCAAGTGGGAAGAGTTTTGAAAAAATGATCATGTTTTCAGCTAAATATTCAGCATCAGCATCAGCTTTCCATGAGATCCACATTCCCTAGAAGCCCAGCTAAGCACTTCTGGGCTCACACACCCTGAGTGACAGAGTTGGGGATGTGGCAAAGGTCACACTCTCCTTTGGGTGTCTGCTCTCCCAGGAATGAAAATTTATTACAAAGAGCCTTAAACCCTGCAGATTAGCCTCACCTTTTTCTTTTATTAAACTTAAAAACTTTTTTTCCCTCTTTTTTTTTTCCCCCTTTTTTTTTTTTTAAGGCATCAAAAAGTCTGGAAGAGCTCAGACACCTCAATCCACGGTAAGTTCAAAATCCCACGTGTATCTGTCAGTGGAACACAACTTCCACCCTGAAGGGATGAGAGAGGTTACAGGTGGTGAGAAAAATGCAGGCTGAGGAAGAACACAGGGATATAAAACAGGCTGGAATTTCTCCGAGCCTGGGGACAGCAAAGTTGAGGGATCAACACAGACAAATCCTGATGGAGAGTCAGAAGGAAAAAGAAAAATAAGAAGTCTGTGCAGCAGAGGCAGTCCCGTACCTCAGGGATGACAACAGGCCTTTTCCAGAGGAAACAGCTGAGCAGCCACCCTTTTTCCAGCCAGGAAAAAGGGGAAAATCCCACAGCACAGGCTGCAAACCAGCCCTAATACAGCAAAACCCTTTGTTGGGATCACAGCCCTCCTAAATCTCCCCAGCAAGGTCTTCTCATCTCCTCACTTTACTCTTCCAAGTAAAGGCAGTACCAAACCCATTTTCCAACAGCTGGTATGTTCTCACCTGGATGCCTGGTCACTTCTCCACAGCCATGGGTTTTCCTGCAGCTCCACTTCCATCTCCAGCCCAGCAGGAACACAGGAGATACAACATCACCTCCCAGTCCTGCTCCCACAGGATGAGCTGTAACACCACTGGAGGGCTTCCCCACCCCAGAAGAAATGGGAACTGCAGCCAGGAGGGGAACTGCAGCCCAAATTGGAAGGAAAGGCTGACTGGTCACCAAGATAATTAGTAAGGAGTATCTCCTGTATGGCATTTCCCTCAGGAGAAGGAACTGAAAATGAGCCACAGCTGCCAAGTGCTTCCCACCCTCCCCACTCCTCCTCACCTCCATCCCAGGTGAAGCACAGCTGTCAAAGCCATCAGTTTTTAGAGGTTTCAGTCAAAAAAGTACTGGAAACGTGCTGAAAAAGCATAACATCAGGAAGCCTTTGAACTCCCAAACTAAACCAGGGGGTGAAAGCAAAACCAGCTGAACACAGGGTACTGCTGCCTGCTTTCTGCTTTGAAATGTTCCTTCCCCAACATTCCAAGCAAAGGGAGAGGAACATGCTGCAACCTTCAGGCTGGGCTTGATATGCAGCATAGAGGTACAAACTCTACATTAAAAAAAAACAAACAAAAAACAAAAAAACAACTTGAAATGAAGAGAGTTGTGCTTTTTTTCCAGAAGTGCCCATTTCTGCAGCCAGGGCTGGGGTGGCACAGCCCTTCTGGGCAGGTTTGGCCACATCATATGGGCTTCAAGCATGGCAAAACCAACACACAAGTCTTGTTAAATGAGGCCTAGAAATCTGCAGAGCTTAGACATTTCCAAGGAGGGAGTCTGCTGGCATTTCCCTCTGGGTGACTGACTGACTCCTCTGCATTTCAAGCTTATTAACAGATGGTAAAAGTCAAAAAGCGATGACATTTCGTTGTGGGACTGGAGAACAGAATGAAATGTTTGAACATTAGGAGTTATACTCTGCCCCCAAACCACTTCTATTAATGCCAAATGTGTATTAAAAGCAAAATACCAACTAAAAATATATCGTTCCCTTATTTTATCCTTAAACTTTGGGGGGCTGGGTGTCAGCAGAGGCTGTGGGATGTGCTGAGCTGGGATGTGCAACCCACACACCTGAGGGTGGCAGCAGCATCTTTATCCTCACTCCAGTGAAGCACATGATTGTAAGACTTCTCCCCCCCCATTATGCTCTTGAGAAAAGTGTAAATCTCGTTATTCCAGGACGTGAAGAACGATAAAAGAAAACTTGGGATGCCCTTGGTGCCTTGCTGAGAGGTGAACGCCAGTTAGCACAGCCCTGCTGGGTTCTGCATTCCCACTGAACATATCCAGGAGTTTTTGCAGGTGAGGAATGAGTTACAAAAGCCCTGACACCTTCCAGTTAAAGTGAAGTGGCAAAAAACACGTGGTCAAAAGAAATATATTGAGTGGAATACCCCCAAAATAGCACAGAAACCAAACCAGGATGGGAAACCAGGGATTATGCTGTGTGTGTGTGATTTGTCTCACACCTGACATCAAGTAGATCTTTCAGATTCCTGTTAAATACATGAAAGAAATAAATTGATTTTGCAATATCAGCTGCCATGGATTTATCTGCTGGCTTTTAAGGAGTGCTCAGTTTGAATGTTTCAGTTATCAGGTGGGTGCATCACATGCAGAACCTTCTCCATGGACAGGCAGATTACAATTAAAGAAATCACATAACACAATATTGTGGGGAGGGGAGGGACAGGATGACCATTTTAATAATCTGTAACAACAGAATGAAGGTATTTTGCTCCTTTCACATTTTTCTTGGCAGGTATTTTGCTCTTCTTCTATTTCCATTGTCAAACAAAGCACAGTTGTTATGTTTCTGTATAATAAATAAATATAGATTTCAGTCTTTTAGGACAAACATAGTTTACAAGGATAACATATAGATTTCAGACCTTAAGCATCAGTGTAGTTTCCCCTAATTAAGGTATAAGAAATAAAAATAAGTATTACTGTGTTCCCTGGTGCCTGGGTATTTATAGAATTTATTTAGCATTTATAAAATTGAAAATATTCTGGTGATCTTTAATGAAGAGGAGCAGAAATTCAACCTGCTGATGTTTATAGGTGTATTCTACCATGTGTAACTCGATCAGGTCCTCTCACCTCTGCTCACGCCTGGTATGTTGACTTTTGTCCTCTGTTTCATGGCTAAGTGGATTTTAATCTGGATAATGTTATTTTTGTGGGTATTTCACGTGTCCCTCAGCTTAGATCTCTGTGTGCTGGGAGGTTCTGTGCTCTTAACAGGGTAGATAAAGGCTGTAAGAGATGCTGACAGTGTATGGGATGACAGTATGATCCAGGAGATGATCAGACCATGGAATTAATGAGGCATTTGAATTCGAGGTGTTTGCAGGTCAGGTTCATCCTGCCTTGGTGTTGTATCCACATGGTTGTTGGTCTGTGGTGTCCAGCAGTCCCAGTGAAAGCCAAGGGCAGCTCAGCCTTGGTGTGAAGCAAAAAAACCTCCCCTCACACCACAAGAGAGGGCTGTGGGTGACAAATAAAGCAGATTCCCAGCAAATAAATGCTCTCAGGTGAAAAAAAAAACAACCCAAAACCAAAAAAAACCAAACCAAAACAAAAGAGAAACTTGCTGATTACAATTACAACTAAGGCTTTTGAAGATTACATCAAGTCAAACTTTTATTAGCAAAGTTGTATTTCATGTAAAATGAAAATATCTTTTCGAACCATACGTGCACACCTGCGTGGTACAAACAGCAACTACAGATACAACACGTTCCTCTAAACTTTAATCAATGCACACAAACATTTAGCTCCAAAAAAGTAACGTCCTGACGGTGACACCACATTTGCTTTGATCTTTTTTCCTCGTGAAATTACAAAGTATCTCGTGTAAAGAATAATAACAACAACAGTAATAATAATAATAATAATAATAATAAACCGAAACACAGACAGTGTGCTTTGGCTCAAACCCACCGGGGGGTTCCTGCCTGAAACCAGAACAAATCAGTGCAGATCACTTGAGATTGGACAGGAGAGATCCAGAGCTGCCATGTAAACATGTCCTGGTGCTCCAACACGGTTTGTGCATTTATATTTTGAAACCCTAAACATTGACAGAGGTGCAGCCGAGGGCTCAATCCCCGGGCAAACCAAGGAAATTCTCTGGGAAGAATTTCCTTCCTTTAGGTCTGTTTTTTGAAGGCAAGTAAAATAACTAATTGCACCTTTCATCTGCAAAATAATGACTGTAAAAAGGAGGAGGAGGAGGTTTCCTTTCAGAAGCTCGAGGATCAGTGAAGGTTATTCTAACTTTCGTTTACAAAATGTGGATTTATCATTTAAAAAAACCCCACCTTTTTATACAGAAAGGTTGTGCTAGTTCTTATTTTCATCTCAAAAATTATATGGGCCTGAAAACTTTTATTAAAACCTCTCATGCACTGGATTGACCCACTCGGTCAATGGAATTACTTACCAGGAAAAGAGCTGCTCATTAAAATTTGTGTAACATGAACAAATATCAATCATTATATGATATTCCAATTAGATCCATTTAAGATGTGAGTTACAAAGAAGGTTTTTTATACATGAACACACAATTTTATCCAGAGGGGGAAAGTCATTTTCAGATTTGATTCCTAATTCTGCTCTTCCTAAAGGTCCAGCCCAGTGGGGCTTTGATACCAGTCCTGGAGTGTTTTCCTGTTGAACTGCAGAGAATGGAAGATTTCTGGAGGTTGGATCCCCAGACTTTGCCAGAGAAGGAAGCTGGGGCCATTCCTACAAGTTCTTGATTGTGTAATTACATTATATATGCATAAATATATATATTAATTAAAGAAAAAAATAGTTCTGGGATTACAGCCCTTACCAAACCAATATTATGCTGCTCTGTGAATCCAAACAGTTCACTTGGGAGAAAGGACAGAGTTTTTTCCCATGATTTAGGAAGAGCTGATTTTATTTGTTTCATCTCATGCACAGTCAAAACTGCACAACTTTTTGGGACACATCCATCCCTCTCTTCTTTCCAGAGGCTGTTTAAACCCACAAACCTGGATGAGTGGGGCCAGGGAAAGGCCTCCTCCTTGCTGGTTGGAATCACATGATTTAGACTTAGATATCAAATCTGAAAGTGTCATTTCCCCTCTCACACTTGGACTGAGGCAAAAGGAAATGGTGGATCACAACCAAACGGAGCCAGACCCCAGCCATGGCACGGGATAATGAATGATTCCCAAATGGAACCAGACCCCAGCCATGGCACGGGATAATCAATGATTCCCAAATGGAACCAGACCCCAGCCATGGCACGGGATAATCAATGATTCCCAATCCAGCTCCGTCTGCTCCCACGGCAGGACTCCCTCCTCCCAGCAGCCAGGCTGACATTCCCTGCCAGGTACTAATTAATAAGATCACCACAGACTGCCATCAGCTAATTTTAATAAACACTCCTCTCCAGAGGGGGAAAAAAAAAAAGCAACAAAGGATTTAGTGACTTAATTTAGGATTTCAGAGCATCGTGGGATTTTTGAGGCTTGTCCTATGCAGGGCCAGGAGTTGGACTTTGGTGACCTTATGGGTCCTTTCCAGCTCAGGGTATTCCGTGTTTCTGTGATGTGCAGTAAAGCTGGTGATGCTTTTTGTTGAGCTACATGGCCACACTTTCTCTCAGCTGTAACATCTAGAAAAAAAACCTCAGCTCAACTCCTTGCAATGACAAAAAACTCCTCAGGAAAATCTCGCCTTGCTCTGTTAATTTATTTTCGAAAGCAAATCTCTAAAACACCATCGGTGCCCTGCACTTCCCAGGGCACACTGGATGAGCTGTACCCTTCCAGCAGAAAATAAAAGCCCAGGGAGGGGGGAAAACCAGGGAAATAAATGATTGGGGAAGAGAAAACAGCTCAGGTGAGGGAGATTTCCTGAGAGTTTGAGCCATTTGTTTAATATTCACGGGGTATGTTCCTCAATAGCCTGTGTGCCCTGCACAGGTTCTACTGCACATCTTTTCCTCACTGTTGGATTTTTAGGCCCTGAGGCATCGTGAAGCACCAACACTAAGATTTAAGGATCTGAATTAAAATTTTAATGGGAAAAACAGCACATCACAGGGACATCATAAACACCTCTCAGCAGCAACAGAGCGAGTGGGAGCACAGGGGATTCGTGTTCATTATTCCATAATTTGACACTCACTAATACAATCTGAAGTTTGTGCCTGTTTAACAGAGGTTTTTGCTGAGAGGAGGAGTCTGTTTTATCTGCAGTGACCCCAAGCACAAGGAAATGGATGAGCAAACACAGCCCATCCCCAGCCCAGAGGGCTCAGGGAGGATTTAGGGGAGCCCACCCCAATTTTATTCCCTAGTTTTGTTCCTATCTAGAAGACCCTTGATCAGTGCAGATGATTCCTACAGGAAATACCTTAAAAACAGCCCAAAGCTTGCAGCAAAGATTGTCACAAGCCTAATCAGTTCTTAGATTTTATCTGGTTTGGGCTGCAGCAGACACGAGTCAGCAGATAAAGATGCTGCTGGGAAACGTCTCTGTTGCTGAGATGCCAATTTTCACATGTCTCCAATTGTGCACTCCCTTCTTTTGAAAAGGAAGATTTGTTGTTTGGGGGTTTTTACCAAAATGAAAAGCTCTTTGGAATTTTTCCATGTTTGGATTGAGTGAAATACAGAAAATAAAACTTCATAAATTACAAAAAGTGAATGATTTGGGTCACTGATGTAGCGTGGGGTGATTTTTGATTCAGGGCAGGTTTCCACTCATCATTTTATACTCATATACAGAGCCTCAGTGGGGGTTTGGGGCTGGCTGGTTGGGGGTTGTTTTTTCCAAACAGAGGTTACGAGAAAGGCCCTTAAAAACTAAAATTAAACAAAAAAAAGAAGCACAGATACGCAGAAGCACCGAGCACCAAAGGCTTCCAGAAATTACCAAGCTCTGAGGAGCAGCCCCAGCCTAAGGGGAGCTGAGTGTGATCCACAGCCTTTCCACTGGGAACAACCTGCATTTCTGTGGGCAACTAACTGGGCTTAATTGGAGCCCTTACTGGAAACTCAGAACCACGGGAGGAATTCTTGCTTCCTCGCTTTCCTCCACTGAAATCATGGAGCCCACGAAGGAGCCACTGGGGAGATTTGCCTAATTAGCATCACAATGCAAAATAGCTTTTAGGATCTATTCCTCCTGCAGTCACTGTTTACAAACATTCTAATGGAAGTGACAGTCCTTTGAAAGCCCAAGAAGAAATGAAGCCACATCGATACTCTACTCAAATTAGCAGATTCAAAAGTACAAATGCTATTAAAGAGATTCAGGAGATTTCAATACAAAAAGACCAAGAAAATGCGCTGTACAGCTTTGCTGAGTTAGTGCTGGGGAGGCAAAGGAAAGAATTTAAACCAGCATTCAGTCAACAAAATATTAACAGAAACTCTACCATAATATTTTCTCTTTGCTTTTGCTTCTGTTCATTTAACAGTGAATAGCTTGAAAATAAATGATCTCTCAAAAGTCAGGTAGCTCTAGTTTAGGTGATATTGGAAAAGTGTGAGAGTGGGATGACTGGAATACACAAAAACTCCTTCTGAAAACTAGTTTTGCTGGTCCAAACTCATATTGAGAAGCAATTCTATTCATTCCTACACAGCTATACAGACCCATGCTAGCAACATGTCTCGTTTAAAATAAAACCAGGCTGATCTTTACTTTTGTCAATATTAATATCATATGTACAACGTCTCCAGGAAATGTTTGCTAGCTCACAAATATACAGATATGAGACAGACAACAAGGATTTTGCTTAGAAATGCAGCTTGCAGAGACTGGGGAAAACAAATTAAAACACTTTTGAGTGATGGGATGGGAACCCTGTTTTGCCTTGCCACAGGAAAGATGCTGCAGCTTAACTTATTTAAGGAAATAGTGCCAGCTACTGGGCAGCAGCTCCATCCACATTTTGCTGTGGATAAAGCTGCATCTCTAAGTATTGGTAATTGAAGTCAGCTGTAACCACTAAAATAATTTTTAGAGTATCATACACGAAGGAGTTTAACACCTTAGGAAAAATTATACAATATATAGAATATATTTCTCCGGTATTTTAAATTAGCATTTTTCTCAGTAGGGTCATTGTGCCACTTTGCAGAGTAACCTGCTATTTTGATTTGATTTTCTTGGTTTATAACTCCTGGGTTATAACTGAGGCCATGACACATGTGGGAATTCTACACGTAAATGTATGTACAAAGTGACAACAGCCATACAGGAAAAAATTATCTGTACAGAGAAACATATTCCAAACCTAGGAAACACATGGAGTAGCATTTAAGGATACAGATATAACACCGAGAATTTCTGGGTTGGTCAGACTAACACATTTTGTAGAGCAAATAATTCTTCGTTTTTGTTTTACTTAGAAGAAAACACGTAGAAATTAAGATAGAAAATCATCTTTTAGTGGCAGTGACTCATTTTTTATATTACCTGGGTGTCAGGTTGGTCCTGACCAGCTCAACTGGCAACCTGTGGAGTGCTGATCGAGATAAATATCACAATTAAACACCAACCATCCCTGCCAATATTTCAGGCGTGGAGAGGAAAAGTTGCCGTAGAACTCCCAGTGCTTTCCACTGATCCTTTTTCCTTAGATCCAGAATAAGCTCCAATAAATGAACCATCTTCATTGAACATCCCATGCTCCCCTTCTCCATAATCTACCAGACTATCAGCACTTTCAGTGGCTTTAATGTCCCCATTAAGCGACTGGAGGCTGCCTTTCAGCGGCTTTTCATCGCTGTCACTACAAAATAAAGAGATGCCTTTCCAAAAATCCCGCTTTGCATTGCAAAAAAACCCCCCAAAAAACAAAAAACCCTGCTCTTTTTATTGGGAAAGAAAAGCAGCAGGAGGGAGGAGCGAGGGAGAAATGTCTGTGTGGGTGATGACATGGATGATGAGACCCCGTGAGTCCTGCTCTGCTGCTCCTCACACAGGTGGGTGCCACCAACCTGAACTCCCTCATGAGGGATTTGATCATTGTTCAACAAATTAATTGGTTAAAAAGGTAAATATTGATGAAAACTACCCACGTGTTTAATCTTTTGCCCCTTTTTGCCTTGGGCACGCAGGAGAACGGACAGAAAGGGAAGGAGAAAGAAAAGGAAATGCTGGAAAGGATCTGAGGGGTCTGTTCCAGCAATCAGGGCTGATGTCAAGTCTTGGGCACCTTATAGAGGGATATTTTCAGTTTACAAAACAGTGGGCAATATTCAGGGCCTAATTATTTAATTTCCTTCAGAGTTGGGTGGGTGAATTGATGAGGCATCAGCTGGAGGTTTTATCTCACTGCCTTGGGAGCATCTGTTTGAGTTTAGGTACTAATAAAAGTGTTTTCCCCCCTTTTTTCTGCTGTTATTTTATCTTTAACTGGTGGACTTTCTTTCTGCTAAAGAGGAGGAACAGGGAAAAACAAAAGCAGGATCAGTGTCTGGTTCCGCTCACGTGCAGTCCATGTTCAATGAAAATTCCACAAAAAAGACAAAACCATCATCAAAATTCAGGGAAAAAAGGGGAATTCCACTGGCCATTCCTCCTCAGAACCAGAGCAGCCTGATTTCCCCTGACTGAACACAACATTTGGGGGGATTGGGAACATAGATTAAAAGATTACATTAAAAAAAACCCCTCAATTAGGCCTCTGAATTAGGTACATAATTACTCAGTTACAGCCCTTGCTGATGCCAACTCAGTGTCAAAGCTTTGGCAGTGTTATCCAAGGAAGGACAGAAAAATTAATCTGAACTTCACTTCTTCAGGATAGACTCAATATGTGTGCAACCCACACATAAAAATATTTGCTGCTTTTCTGCACGTGGCATTTCTACTGATAAAAAAGGCAAGTTTGGATTTCAGGGGGAAAGGAGGGGGTCAGAGTTATTAACCTCAGGACTTTCTTACCTTTCTAAATATTTGTCCCATTAGAAAGCATTAAAAATTAAATAAAGATGAAATTATGCAGAAAAAAAAAGCCCCTATTCCAGTACAAATAATGTAGTATATATAAGTGGGATTTCAACAGCAATTTTATGCCCTTAAGGCCAGAGACATCACTTTTCCAGTATGGTTCTTATAATGATGCATTTTCCTTCACACCACAATTACATATTACTTTAAGTTTTAGGGTTTTTAAAGCAGCCAAAGCGGTTATTTCAATTCTGCTACAGAGACTTCTGTAGGTTTGTTTGGTTTTTTTATATTTTTTACCATATTTCAAACTTTTCCTTATTTTATTCCACAAAATGAGCATTCCACATATTACAGATTCGGGCCTGACTGGGATTGAAGCCCACTGAAGACATAGAATTAATTCGATGACTTCAGTGGGCAGCAGGAACCCAATTACAGCAGGCACCCAAATTATCATATATATTTACATTATTCATACAATGCTTATTAAAAAAAAAAAGTGAAAAATAACCACCATAATCAATATTTCCTTATATCCCAGCTTGGAAATGAAGTATAATGGATATACCTTTATATTCCTACTCTTATCCACTCCTATGAGGTTTGCTTTGAAAATGAAAAACAGCATTAATTGCATGCTAGAAAAATGTCCCAAACAATGATGGCATTTGGAAAACAAACAAAACCCCCACAAACACAAATGCTTGGGAAAGCAGGTCCTATTTACCTATATTCCCCAAAGATTTCATCTTTTATTGATTGAGCTTCGGGATCTGGATGCAAATCTTCTTTTTCTTTCACTGTGCAAATAAAATAAAGGACAGGTCTGTGTGTCGTGTTCCCACGTGGACTTTTCTTTTCCCAGATGAATTGGGAAAACCTCCTGTCATCACCCACAGCCTGACCTGGAGCTGGCTGGACACACAATAATTTGGGGCTATTCCCTAATTTTTAAAGAGCTGGAAAGTGTTTATAGGATCCTGGAATGGTTTGGGTTGGAAGGGACCTTAAAGATCATCCAGTCTGGGCAGGGACACCTTCCACTAGCCCAGGTTGCTTCAAACCCTGTCCAAACTGGCATTGAATGTTTTCCAGAGCTGGGGAATCTACCACATCTCTGGGTAACCAGATTTATAGTGCAATACTTAGAATTAAGCCCTTACTAATTTCTTTAAAAATTACAGTATTACTTTTAACAAAATAGTCTCTTTTTAGCAAAACAGTCACTTTTTTTTAAGTTTGGCTTCCTGTGGAAGTTCTATCAGTGTGTCAAGCAGCAGTTATCAGGTGGGAAGTGAGCAGGGAGCCCTGCCAACAAGGAACTTCGGCTGGATTAAATGCTGGAAGATTCACTGAAGATTCAGTCAAAAGCCTTGGCCAACTCTCTGACCAGCACACAGCACTGTCTCACCCAGAGAGCACAGTTTCACTTGTATTCATTAAAATCCCTTCTGTGGATATTTATCAAAAGCTACAAATCCTAATTGGATGTTTGTGCTCGAGGCTTTGCTGCCCCCAGAGAGAAAAGGCTGAAGGATGTTTGTTATTAACATGTGAAAACGGCGAAAGGACAATAAATCCATTTACCTGAATATTTTCCTCCTTTGTTTCTCCTGACAAAGCAAATGGTGAGCAGCAGCAGGGTGAGCAGAGCTATGGCACACATCAGTCCAATGAACCACCCCTGGGTGGAAATCCCATCATAAATTCCAGCATAGGCTTGGGGAAATGGAAGAGGAGCAACAAGGAAGAAAATTAATCGGAGGAAAAGGGCATCACCCTGTGATAACATAAATACATCACATGCTCTGTGCTGGATCCTAATTGAACCAGTCTATCACTACTTATGGTGTTCTACTTAAATGCAAGGTAGAAACACGTCCAGAGTGTGGCATTTTTGGATTTAAGGGGAACACGAAGTGTACAAGGCACAACACAGACATTTCAGAAAGGTAGTTCTGAGGGAGCAGTTGACTCACAGGATTAACACCACACAGCAAAGCTGAGCAGAGAGTTGTTAAGCCTCTCATGCAAGAGCAGTTTTGCGAAAGAGAGAGAGTTAAAAGTGCCCCCAGTACATGCAAATCACCAGACTGGCCACTTCAAATGGATTTATATCACAGCACTACCCTTTCGAAATCCCACAGGAGGGAAAGCTGCTTTGGAAAGGTCTGGGATTGTTCCAGTGCATCAGGTAATGCCCAGGAATCAGCAGAGAACCTCAGATGTGTTTGTGCTCCCGTGGGATTCAACTGCAAGGGCCAACTCACAAATCACAGGGGAAAATGATGATTTTGGAAGACTTTCACTGCACGAACATCAGATGGAACCTCAACATGGAGTCACGTTCAGAATGTTTATCACCTGGAAGGGTTTCATGGCTCACCTCTCCCCCTTGTCTCAATTACATCTTCAAAAATGCTATTGTTATCAACCCAGTTCTTAGTCACTAGTCGAACTGTGTACTCAGTGCCAGGCTCAAGTGCCTCAATGGGGTGAAACTTTTGGGTGGGTTTGACTGCATCAGAAATCCTGCCGGTCCCTTTACCTACGGAATGTACACAGTCAGGTCACACTGGTTAATGGGAGTCATCCAACAAAAGGCCTGTGAAATGCACACTCACAAAAAAGGCAAAGAACACACAGATAGGACACGCACAAGGATTTTTAACCTTTGTCATCAGGCAATTTGATTTCTCAAAGTAAAAACAAAAAAAGACAAAACAAAACAAAACATTCCTCCTGCTTGATTTTTTAATATTCCATCAGATGAAATAAAAGAGCTGAGGGAAGTAATCCTGATGTTTATGGAGGGGTTGGTACATCTCCCAGGATGAAAGTTAATATTGATGGGGGATTATGGATCTGCTTTAACTAATGCATGCTTAAAAAATTACAACTTGCAAACGGGCTCGCTGTGTAAAGATAATCTGGGGTTTGATGCTTCTCCCATTGAACTGAGCTCAGCAGGGAAGCACAGACAGCTTGTTATCTGGATATGGATTCTTATATGTCTCACAGAAAGAAATAACATCAGGATTTGTACTCATTTCTCTCCTGACAGTAGTTTTCCATGTCCTTTTAAGCTCCACAATGCCTTGTTTCAATAGAGTTGGAGTTCGCTTTTAAATTGATACTTAAGCACTTAAATGTTCCTGATGAGTTTAATATTTGATTAAGAGATGGGAAGTTCCAGTAGCTTTGGCTTTAGAGCCTTGATACTTGCAAAACACCTCCTGTAACCTCTGTCTGCATTCAGACTGGGGGGTATCAAACAAGCTTTTTCAAAACAGCATTTGTGGAGAGCAGAAAAAAAGGACATAATGCCTGAACAGGAACAGCCTGTTCACAGCAGCCAGTTCAGAACTGTGGGTGACATGGAGGGATCTCTTTAGTCATCAACATGGGAGTGTCTCTGTCCTCGATGGCAGGAGAGAGACTGGGAGGCTGCATTTGATTAAAATAACTCTTTAATTGTTCTCGGTTGCCCAGTTTGCCTGTTTTATCCAAAGTGGTCTAAACTAAAGGTGGAGCACACAGTATAATTTGAAAACTGCTCTGCCAACTAGCAGTGGCAGTAAAACAATGTTCATTAATACTTCAACTAGTGAACAAGCAAAGCAAGAAGCTGCTGGAGATTAAGGCTGAGTTGACAGCTGAAGGGAGAAAAAACCAAAAAGATTAAGACAAATCCAAGCACA
This sequence comes from Corapipo altera, assembly GCF_003945725.1. Classification (NCBI taxonomy): domain Eukaryota; kingdom Metazoa; phylum Chordata; class Aves; order Passeriformes; family Pipridae; genus Corapipo; species Corapipo altera. Next base: position 15,209,433 of record NW_020884882.1, on the reverse strand, counting down.
GTCAAAGCAGCAGTTCAAGATAAGTTTTCCAAGGCAACTCTACATGTATTACAATAAGCAGTTAAATTAGTAGCCCACTGGGACCCAGAGAGAACACATCCAGCTGAAATGCTGCTGATACTGAAGCACAGCTCATTAGCATAAATTAATCCATCTATCGGTAATTTTTTGCTAAATGAAGTATGTGAAACCCAGCTATAATTTTTAATCAAACTGCAAATTAGGCAACAGGATACCACAGGTATATTTTAATTACACGCTCTAAAATCAAGGCATCAGAAAAATGTATTTAATGGAAATATTACCCACAAAGTAGCACGAATGAACATGAACCTTCAACCCAGTGTCTATTAAATACCATAAAACACTTGTTTATGACATGATAACCACATGATCCAATGTGTACACAACACCAGCAAACATTTCTCCTGAATTCCTGGGAAGCTAAAGCTGGAGCTCACTGGCAGCCCACAGCTGTGGTTTGTTGTGCATACTCTTAAACCAGCTTAACTAGGCCCTGTCTCCCACCTATTTATGTCCAGCTTGTGCCAACCTCTTCTTTTTGAACGATCAGCTCTTTGTAGAAGCAGAAATGGGAGCTGATATGGCTGGGAAATACTCCTTTTTCTGCCCAGTTCTTGCTCAGCTGTGCCACTGCCCTGGCACATGGAGCAGCACAGAGCTGGGAGGAACATTCTGGGATGAGGTTAGAGCCCAACCTGAGCTGGGACTGGGGATTTGCCAATGGATCTCCAGCCTATTTACCATCACCTATCCCAAAACACTGATTTTTCCTTTAAAATTCAGTACAGGTGTCCAGTGATGAGTGATTATGAGGTTTCTTTCCATGCCATTTCTTATGTTCTGTGTTACACACTCGATATTGGACCTACAGAGGAGAAAGCCTGGCTAATTGGGGCTGGAATAGAAAAAGCAGTGTGGGATCCTGAAAATTAAAGCAAAGATACCCAGACAAGGAAAATCTCCACCTCCTGAAAGGCCAGAGAGCTGAAGGAATGAGCTTCAGAAAATTGAAAGCAGTTGGGTGAGGTTTTTAATCTCCAATAAGGGAGAAGGAACATTAGTAATAAAGGCATATCACCAGCACTTTTCATCTTCCCCCACTATTTATCAGCCATACCATGGGACTTGCATGAACATTAAGCACTGAACTGCAATTTTACAATATTCCTGCTGGGCTCCAAGATTTATGAGTACAACCCAACACCCATTTTTTATAGAAGCTTATGGTATAAAGGGAAAAACAATAGAAACCACCCCCAAAGACTTCAGAGAGTGCTAGTTCTCCAAAAGTTAGCACATCTGTTATAAAACAGACTTAGATAAAAAAAGCTGGCAGTCTAATAGCTAAATACTAATTGTGGGGCAGCATCTTCATTTGTAACCATACCTGCCTAAATACATCTGGAAAGTTGAACTTTCATTAATTTTCCCCTGCTGTCTGGCTGTTAAAAGTGTATAAATATGCATCCCAAGCATCCTTCATCTCCTGGGCTTTTTTAGTGCAGGAAGTAATTCATGCTAAATTGGGATTATTTTAATCTGTAGAGATTAGTGAGCCTGTTGTACACCAAGTCTACTGAGAAGAATTTCGAGGTGAGGGAGTGATCAAGAAATTTTCACCCAAATTTCACTGGATTCTCTTGATTGTGAGCAAAAAGGGTTTGCTGGTAACAGCACCGGTGGTTACACGTTACTGAGGTTTTTGTGTTATTCCTTTTCCCTGTGCCTGTGGCAAAAGAGAACTAAAACCCCATTTGTTACAAACAGTTACTCTGGTCATGAAGGAAAGTAGGAACCTCTGGCTAAGATTTTCAAAAAGCCTTTAGAAGTTACGTGCCCATTGCCATGGAAATGTAATAAAACTGGTGAGCCTCTATTTCATTGGCTCTTCTGGAAAATAAAGCTACATTTGGAAGGTTTCCTCTGACTGAATTTTTTAATTAATGTTTGAATTTCTGGACACACAGTGATAATTCTCAACATGTAGTACATGTTCAGTAATCCTCGAGAAACACTGGTAACAAGATGAAAAGCAGCTCTGATATATTATTTTCCTTCGCTTATGCAAACACATTATTTTGTGTTATGTTTCTGAGGGAAATGGACATTTTCAAGGGTAAATTAATTAGTTTGTAGGTCATTTGAGAAATAATGTTTGTAAATGTAAAATTAGAGAGAAATCTCATTTTCTTAAAATACTACACTTCTGTGGAATGAAACTAAGATGGAGCCACAAAAATTAAACTTTATTTTGCAGTACAATGCAAATATCCTTTTGCCCAGAATCTTCATGATTGTCCACAGTATTTTATCAACAGATGATAAAGATATTAGGTTGCCTATCAGGGTTTCATAGCTGAGTTATTGTGGCCATGTTTAAGATCTGTCATAGGAAAAAGACCTTTTATGAAGAAACAGAGATGTGAGCATGGGATGATCCTGAAGTACATTTCCCACCTAAATGATTCTCTGCTTCTACCCATTTATCTAGACAGAGAATTATATTTATTTAATTGATGTGAACTTTTTTTACTAAATTCAGCAATTCCAGCCACTGCAAACTCATCACTGGGAAATGGTTTCCACATAAAATACAGGCTGGAAAAATTATAATGTAGAACAAAGCAATTTTCCCTGCACAACCTTGTTTTCAATGGTGCTACAGTCATACTCATATATGTACATATTTAAAAAAAAGAGATGGGCTTTTATTTCTGATTCCAGATGACAATAACAGAGGTAACTCCAAAGAAATGAAATCAATAGCAGGTGAAGTATATCAATGATAAAACGTGAATGAAAGCAGAGCTTCCACCTCAACATCTGCACTTTTCTGGCAGAATGTATTGTGAAATTCTGAAATACCCCTGGCAAAGGCTGTATTACAGCAGAGGAAGTTATTCAAAGCCTTAAAATGAACAAGGAGAGCTTTATGGTTTTATTATTAAACTGGAACATAGTGGATATAGAATCCCTGAATCAAACCCCAAAGTGCTCCATCACAGAGTTTCATTTCAGAGGGCACCACATTTTATATCTGTCATTTATGGGGGTCATTTTGAATGATAAACTTTGACTTCTGAAATCACTCCCTTTCTTCAAAAAGAGAGATTGTTTTAATTTTGAGCAATTGCCTCCCTGCCCACACCAGAGCTTAAAACCCCAAGAAGGTCACTGAAAAGAGTGATTTTTTTTTTTTTCCCAGCCTATCATGTTTAGTTGAAAAATATCTGAACAATTTAGCCAGCAAATAATGACACAGAACTCTAATGGCATCTCAGTGACAGATGCAGTGCCCTAATTTAGGGTGGCTTGAGAACCAGCCAGGAGCACATAAATCACAGAACTGGACCCTTGCAGCTTTTATTAATTATCCTACTCTATTCCAAGAGCAACAAGAACAAGTTGTTGCCACTGCTGGAAAACAGTCTGAAGAAAGAAGAGAATGAGAATAAAGAAATGGTAACATTCTCATCCCACAGATTGGGATGCATCTCATAAACCCTGAGAAGGTGATTCCAAGAAGTTACAGAATCTCCAGTGGCTAAAAAACATTTTTCTGGTTGCCCAATGAAGGTCAGAAAAGGTAACTAATGAGGGGTAATGGTGGATTTTTAGCTGGGAAAAAAAAAAGATCTTTTTATTTCCATAATGAAGAATAAATTTTAAATCATGGTGATTAATAGCTACTACTATGAATAGATTAATAGGTAGAATAATAGTTTCTACTAGTATACTACGGTGAGACTGTAGGCTCCAAGACAGCTGAGAAGGAGTTTTACTACTTGAGAAAACAAACTGCAGATCACAACTGGATCCTGAACTGGGATGTGATGAGTTTAAAGTTTCTTTGACTGAAAAGAATTCTGCAACTTAGAAGTCCAACAAGGGTGTTGTGTAACGAGGACCATTTTTCTATTTTACATCAACATTGCTCCAGACTGTGATCTTTGCTGAAAATGATGAAGGCAAGACTCTTTTGCTTATCACGTTCTCTTTCTCCTTCCCCATGGTAAGTGCCCAGCAATGGTTTCTGATTAATAGCAGGGACCTGCTCCTCAGTGTTGAGGAGTTCTCAGACTTGCTGAGCACAGTACATTTTATTTCATTTCAGCTGAATGTGAAAGATGAGCTCTCACACAGTGCTTGCCATTTTCCTTTAAATCACTGAACATCAGTGTTTCAGGACAGGGTGTAAGTGGCACACAAATGTTCACTCCCAGTCCCTGATAAAATAATCATAAATAATGGATCAAATACACTGCAGTCAGCTCTGTGTTCATCTGGATTTTCCATGTCAAGCAGCCAACTCTAATGCTGCTGGAAGTCGCCCATCTTCATGCAAGGGCAGAATTTGTTTTTATACTATTACAGAGAACAGATTATCTGCATCTTCAGTTTTCAGCTGGTGACTAAATGCAATTCACTCATTCTAGAAAGGCTTAAAGACTTGATTGGTGGGAACAGAAATAGGGCTGCACAGCAAAATGAAGCAGATGAGCTCTGCTTTTCTCAAGAGCTGCACGGCCGCATTAAGAAGTCCATTGATTGTTCTCATGGAAAGAAAAACAAATTTGTTTCCTCTAATTACAAAGGAAATGTCAAGCCTGGAATATTCTCCATAGATTTTCCCATTACTCTTTAGCTCTTCTCCCCATAAAAACATATTGCCCGTGAACTTACTCCCTTGAGCCACGGTGAGTCCCTCCTCCGTGACGGGCTTCCCGCAGCCCTTGGCAGTGCAGGCCTTCACGTAGAACTTGTACTTGGTGCTGGGGCTGAGCCCCGAGAGCCTCCAGCTGAGCGTGGAGCGGTTGGTGACGCTGACGTCGCTCATGGGCCCCACCTCGTGTGTCTCGTTGACTGGATGGGAAGAGGAGCTGGGTCAGATCCTCGGAATCACACAATGAACCAGGCGGGAAAAGATCTCTTGAGATCAGCCAGTCCAACCCGTGACCCAACCCCAGCCTGTCACCCAGACCGTGGCACTGATGCCACATCCAGTCTCTTCTTAAACACCTCCAGGGCAGTGACTCCCCCACCTCCCTGGCAGTCCATTCCAGTGTCTCATCACTCTCTTTGTAAAGAATTTCTTCCCAGTGTCCAACCTAAACCTCCCCTGGCACAGCTTAAGACCAAGCCCTCTTGTCCTACTGCTGGTTGCCTGGGAGAAGAATCTGACCCCCACCTGGCTACACTCTCCTGTCAGGGAGTTGTAGAGAGGGATGAGGTCTCCCCTGAGCCTCCTCTTCCCCAGGCTCAACAACCCCACCTCCCTCAGCCTCTCCTCACAGCACTTGTGCTGTATCACAGGATATGCTGAGTTGGGAGGGACCCACAAGGATCATCAAATCCAACCCTCAGCCTGCACAGGCCCATCCCCAAGAGTCACACCCTGTGCCCCAGAGCATCATCCGAACCCTCCTGGAGCTCTGGCAGCCTTGGGGCTGTGCCCACTGCCCTGGGGAGCCTGGGCAGTGCCAACCACCCTCTGGGGGAAGAATCTTCTCCTGAGATCCAACCTGGCCCTGCCCTGGCACAGCTCCAGCCATTCCCTGGTGCTGTCCCTGGTCCCCCCAGAGCAGAGCTCAGTCCCTGCCCCTCCTCTGCCCCTGCCCAGGCAGTTGGAACTGCAGTGAGGTCTCCCCTCAGTCTCCTCTTCTCCAGCTGAACACACCAAGTGCCCTCAGTGTCCTCACACGGCTTCAAATCAAGGCCCTTCCCCATCTTCGTTGCCCTCCTTTGGACACTCTCTAATGGCTTAATGTCTTTTTTGTATTGTGGCACCCCAAACTGCCACAATATTCAGGCTGAGGCCACCCCAGTGCAGAGTAGAGTGGGACAATCCCCTCCCTCAACCATTTCTGTGCCTGTTTCCAGCATGAAACGTGCCATGAACACTCCTGTGAGGGAGGCACTGCAGTGAGTGGGAAGGATAAATCCTGAATAAGCATCTCACCTTCCTGCCAGGGGCTTAAATGGGATTTATATCCTCCCTGTCAATCTCTCAACTACTCACTGAGCTATTACTGTTCTTAAAAAGCTCTCTGATTCCAGATATGCACATCCTGAGTGGGAGGGAAAAAATTACTGTCTCCTGGATCATTAAATATATATGAATTGCTTCTTGCTTTGCTTCCAAACAGCTGCAAACTTTTACAAGCAAGTTAGAGGATGGTTGTGCTGCTGTGCTCTGCTCTGCCTCAGCACAGAGGGCAGCTGGAGGAGGGGCTGGGAGAAGACTGGGAGAAGAGTTTGTAAATACACAGAAATATCTGCAGGGAGGGGTCAGGAGGATGGACCAGGCTCTGCTCAGTGGTACCAAGCAACTGGGCAAGAGGCAACAGGCAGAAAATGATGCCCAGGATGTTCCACCTGGACATGAGGAAGAACTTTATTCTCTGGGTGACCGAGCTCTGAAACAGAGACCAGAGAGGTTGTGGAGTTTCCCTCACTGGAGATATTCCAGAGCCATGGACACAATCCTGTGCCATGCCCTCTGGGATAACCCTGTCTGAGCAGGGAAGTTGGACTAGATAACCCACTGTGGTCCTTTCCAGCCTGACTCATTCTGTGATTCTATAATTAAACGGATCCACGCTCTGCCCATAGTGATCAAAACCAAAGGGAAGATCCAACCTCAAACCCCTTGCAAAGGCAACTGGGCAGTTCTGCCACCAACAAAGATTAATAAAAAGTACACTGGGTTTTACTTGTTTTGTAAACAGGACATAGTCTAATCCTCAAACAACATATAAAATACCCAGAATGGTCACCACACCACACAGCTGGTGTTATGGGACCAATACTGGGTCTTGCCTGAGGTTGTCTGCTCTGTTTCTCAGTTCTTTCAAAGGCAAGATAGAAAGAAATACCCCTGGAATTAGGTTATTTCTCAGTGATTACTCAATAACATGACTCAGGTGGTTTGTCTCTGTTTCTGCTGAGGCACCTTATGGGGGGAGAAGCTCAACGACACCACGTGCAAATCTGTATAAATGTGGCTTTACAAGTGCTCTCATTACAATTTATTTTGCACTGAATGAGTTTCACTTCAGTAAAATGCACCTACAATTTACAGGTCTTACTAACTGCTACATAAAGCATAATTTGCAAATATGAAATAATTGAATTAGCCCATCAGTGTGGGATAGGGCATGGCAATAACATGTGCTTACATGGGAAAAGTGCCTGGAAAACTTTTAGCTCTGGAAGCTGACTTCAGCCTGCCCTCTAGCAGCCTGTGTGCACATCACATCTGTGGTTTTAATTCAACTGGTCATGCTGCAATTCTAAACTCCAAGTACACCGAACACGTACTTATCTGGTATTGCAAAATGTAGCCAGTAAGGTGGCCATTGGCTTTCCTGGGAAGTCCCCACGACAGAGTGACAGAGTCCTTGTCAAAGTTCAGGATCCTCAGAAAACGTGGCTGTTCAGGGACTGGAAGACACAGGGATTATCTTTCAGAGAGGATTGAACAGCTCTGTCCTAAACACACTTGTTAAATGAGGATACAGTTTAGCTCAACACCTACAGCTCCCCTTTCTAGTGAAGGGTTTTATTGAATATTGGAGATTTTACAATCACTTTAGATAAGAAAATCAACTCACCTTGTCACAAGGACAATTTCAATTTCTGTCCCTCCATCCCACATCCCCATTTTGTCTTACCTCCTTCTGGAGTTTCAAACACCACGGGGGAGCTCTCGGGGCCATCCCCTCGGGAGTTGTAAGCCAGGACAGTTAAGCAGAATTCACTGAAGGGATCCAGGCCAGGAATCATCCCATAGTTCCTGTCTCCTACAAATGTTAGGAAGTGTTTCTCTGGGTGGTGCCTCTTCCCATCCAGCATGTTTTTTGTTTTCCACCAACTGACCTGCATGGAGATCGGGATTTCTATAACAAATCATGTTAATGATAATAATTTCTCTCACCTTCCCAAAAATGAGAGGTTGCAAATCATCCTTGATCTGAGGATTCCTTTAGTAGTTTGTTGAACTATATAGAAATATTTAAAGAGAAACTTTTAACCTTATAGCCTCTTAAATGTCCTCGAACTCTGTCCCTTGGTATTCCAAACCAGAAGACTTTGACCAGTGTGCTGTTCACAACATCCACCGACACGCCCGAAGGAGCAGCATCTGGGACTGTAAAAACAAAAGTATCAGGTATTAAAGACCCTTCCAAGATCCCAGATTCCCAGTGTTCACAGCTCCAGGGATTGGCTTTCCAGCTCAAACCGTGGCAGCTTGTGCAGCCTTACTGCAGGCAAGAAAACAGCCATTCCACCTGCAGCCAGTGGGTGAAATGGGCCAATAAACATGATTTTTTCCATATCAGGGTTTTCCACTGAAGGTTGGAATACAGGTGCACTGGGACATATGAATTTCTACACCAGTATTTATGATTTCCTGCTTCAAGCAATGCTTACAGCAGTGAGAAGAATAAAAAAATGATTAACACAGCACTCAAGAAGGCAATCATGAAGTTTTTTTTTATAATCAATTTCATTTTACAACTAAGCTCATTAAACAGTTGGATTTTAATCACTGAACAACACAGAGAGCTATTACAGTGCCTGAAAAAAAAAAAAAAGAGGCCTTGATCCATTGACAACTGAATTGAAAGGAATATTTTCCAGAGATAGATATAAAATAAGACTCATCACAGACAGACAAAGAAAGTAACCATGCTGTGGAGTTTCTTTCCCCCTGTTCTCACTATTCAAATACACTCTAAGGGGAGAGATGATGCAGAACCAAACCTTATTCCCACCTGTGGGTGTACAGTGGGAATTCTCCTGCCTGAACAGCACCCAGTCCACTTCCAGCACTGAAACCTCGTGCTGGTGAAACACAGAGGGCCTGTGACACCTGGGAGTCAAGGAAAACCACTGGACAGAAGCCCAGGCTGGAGAATAGGACACATCCTTCAAGGACTCGATGGACAAGGTAACACCCAGCATCACCTATAAGTTCACTTACAACACCCAGTGCCTGAGAATTTGTACCCAATTAGCAGAGTATTTAACTTCTGACAGTGTTAAACTGGTGAGTTGGGCCTCAGAGAACCCAAAGCCTTTTTTTGCCCACCAAATACAGCACGACTGCTACACTTCATAGGCTTCTTATGGACTGTGGCGTTCAAACAAGTACTCACATTAAGGCAGCAGCTGAGATTAATGAAAGCACAAGTGACCTCTCCAAAAAACCCTCACACTCCAGCAAACTGGCATCCAGCATCAGTGGTATCCCTGTCTGCTGAAGCCTCTTATGCTGGGCACTGGCATTTCAGCAGTTTTGGCTGGGAGCTGTCTAATCCCTCCCTCCATATCTGATGGTTTTGCATGTCAGGAATCCCCCATGCAGCGTGTTTTGACATGAAAGTCTCCCCTACTCACAGTCCTCTCCCGAATATCCGATGGTAACGTTTGGTTCGGGGCCGGATCCTAAATTATTGACTGCCTGGACTTTGATCTCATAAGGCACGAAGGTGGGAGTGTTTCTCACAGTCAGGGAATGTTTCTTCACCATCTCCTCATTCCAGTCCGTCCTGACCCCCCGCTGCCTCCAGCTCACTTTGTACTCCAGCCCCGGCCCGTTCCTCTCCACAGGTTTCAATGGCTGTGGGAGAAGTTAAAAGAGATCTTGTCTGCCTTTGTTGCAGCAATCATGAAACAGCAGCAGAGGGGAGGGGGGGAATAATTTTGGGGAGTTTGTTACACATTGGAAGAGAAAAAGGAGAAAAAAAATAAAGCCTGAACTTTTCACTGTCACGTTAATTTTGAGATGACTGGAAGAACAATGTCGCCACTCCAAGAGAAATCATGACACTGACTTGGGTGAAAGCTGAAGAAACAGTTGGATTAAAAACAGATTAATTGTTAGTAGACACATTTCTGCATCCTACATCAGGTTTTCTTTAGCCACAGGTTTTCTTGTGTGAGGTCAAACCACATGCCTTTAGCACAACTAAATGGCACGTTTTGGCACACGGCTGTGTGTGCCTTTTAACAGAGATAAAATTTGCATTTTATCTTAGAATTTTATGTAGCATAGCAAGTTGGGTCATTAAAATTTAGATCTGTTCTGACTGCACACCAAATGCTTGAAACTGTGCCTGGATATTTAATGTGCAACTGCTGGGCTACTCTGTTTTTACCCATCAGCTGAAGAATTCATCCCAGCATGGTTCCCATCTAATTAACATTCATTTATAAAATATTAGGGGATGTATAGCAATGGTTTGTCATGAGACATTCTCCAGTTGGGTTTATTTCTCTGAAAATGTCCCACTTTAATTAATAAAGTTAAACAGTCACCTGCCCCACCAAACATGCTGATGGTTATTTTAGTTCATTAAAACAGCTATGGGTGTTTCCCATCATATAGACTATTTTTAATTATATTTAAATTACACGTTGTAAATATTAAATATACAATAGCTGCTATATATAAATATGTAATAATCAGTATCCAAGTTGCACACAGAGATCTGAAATGAAATGGCATCAATTAGCAGCAGAAAGTGATGCCCCACTGATGCTCCTCATCCACCCAGTCTGGGGGATCTGCAAAAATTCCCACTGCTCTGCTCTGAGGGTATGAGGACCTTTGGGATGACTGTGGCCAATGAGTTGGTAGATTGGGCAGCTTTCTAACAGGCACCACTGTGAGATTCACCTCCATGGCAAAGATCCCAGGGAATGAGATTTGCAAGAGAAGCTGAAGAAGTAAAAAATTCCTACTAAAATATTACTTCTTGTTTAGAGCTAAATTGAAGCACTGCTTGACTCGTATTTTGATCTCCCTTAATGCTGCAAATCCGTGGCTGAAAATGTAGACACTAATGCTCAGCTGGTCTCTTAATCCAAAAATAGGCAGATTAACATCATTTTGCAGTTTTTGTCTGTCAGAAATAGCATGTTCAGTGCCCAGCAGTTCCTCTGAAAAGCACACAGGAAACGCCATAAATAAATGAATATCCTGTTTACAGCATTTTAATGATTCAACAAGATTTAACAAAGCCTTTCCAGCCCATTCTCTGCCTTCAGTCTCAGCTTTCACTTCCACTTTTGCCCAGTCTGAGCAGTGATCAAACGCTTCCCAGAGAGGAGCAGAACTTGCTTCTGTTCAATGAAGTCATACCAGCATTTCCCAGTAAAAATACTGGGTGTTACCACTCCAAATCCTTAAGGTTGGAAAAAACCTCCAAGGTCATCAAGTCCAACCTTTTCTGAGAGGTGGGATTGTCCCTCCTGACCCTGGGCTGTGTCACACAGCAAAAATCCCATTCAAATCCAAGCCAATGGAGAGAGGACCATCTCCTTTTGGATGCAATTACAGCCTAAACCTGAAGTTCACACCGGGTAAACATTTATTGTTCCTCACTGTGAGCAGCAGATTGAAAAATAAATCTCATGTAAATTGTGTGTAATTCCAGCCACAACAAAGATATGTTTCCTTCCACACTGGTGGAAATTTGTGTTAAATGAAGGCATATGTAACCCTCCCAACTGTTGGCACAGAACCTGTAAGCTCGAAACCCAGGAAATTTGAAGACTGGAAACCATCCTCAAGACTTTTACACAGTTCCTTTGATGCACATCATATGCTTTCGGGCTTCATCCACAGTCCTTTAGCTCTTGGTGTAAAAATTCAAGCTCATTCTCTTGGACAAGAGATCTGTGGCATTTTTTAACCTCCAGGCTGGCAGGGCAGAAGCCATAAGTCACCCATCCCCTCCCTGGGCCTGGCTGCTCATCCTGCAGAGCAGGATAAGACCACAGTTATTTGAAGCACTTTCTAGTGTACCAGAAGCAGAGATGAGCAAATTTTGTGGGATTCTCAAGGTGTTTTATAGAATCACTATATTTTTTTAATATCTGGTGAAGTTAGACATAAAAAACTGTCTTTTGAAACAAAAGTGATGCTGGGGGAGAAAATCCAGAACACATTTAAGCCAGTGACAGATTTACCTTTGGCTTCAGAAGAGTAAAGGATTCCACCTATAGAATTTGCTACTATTTCCTAGAAAACAGGGGTAGGAGAAGGGGAGACAAAGTCCATTAAGGAGAATAAAGGGATCCACTATTTTTTTAAAAAATGTAATTATATTCCAGCAAGGAACAACATAACATGATAAATTCCATGCTGCTTCAGAAACTGATGCTTGAAGATGGAACCTGTTTCCAATATTGTAGCATTTACAGACATGTTTTCCTTACCTCCCATTTCATCACCATTTCATTGGGTTCAGAAGCCTCGACTCGGATGTTTTCTGGGTTCTTGTCTGGAGCTGAAACCACACAGGTGACAAGGTTAGTTTGCATATCCTGGGGTTTATTTGCATTTAGCATTTAAATGCAAAACAAGCATCCAAAAGCATTTCTTACATCTCTCTTAGGGAAAGACACCTAAACAAAAAAACCACTTGTGAGATTAATTACTTGAATCAGCAGAGCTGACGTGACCGAAACACATTGTTTATGCAGTTTTGATTCCTAAGTGGCCCCGTTGGTTGGAGCCATCAGCTAACGTGGAACTGTGACTTTTGGATTGGAAAGCACCAGATGTAGGGGGATTGTGAGGACGAGATTTCTCTCCCTGTGGGGACACACTCAGCTGAGAAGCTGAAGAAGGACCTGAAATAAAAGTAAAGGGGGATAAAAAAAAAAAAAAGAGAAATGCCAAGGAATGCAAATGCTGAGCTGAACAGTTGGCTTCAAAAATGATGTGCAGGGAGACAACATTTTCTGCCACAGTGAAATGCTCTGTGAATGGAGAGTTTTGACAAGCTCAGTGCTGCTGAAAGGCTCCCTGTAAAACCAGCTCTTCTCCAGCAGCTTGTCCATGAAGGGCTGCCAAGGGCTTCAAAGGTGGAAAATCAGCAGAGTGGGGTGCTAGAGGTAGGAAAAACACAGCAACCTGGACTCTTCCCTCTGGTACCCTCTGGAATTTTATGTAGCATAGCAAGTTGGGTCATTAAAATTTAGATTTGTTCTAACTACACACCAAATGCTTGAAACTACAAGCCTGGACACTTAATGTGCAACTGCTGGGTTGCTCTGTTTTTACCAATCACTGAAGAATTCATCCCAGCATGGTTCCCATCTAATTAACATTCATTTATAAAATAGCAGATGTATGACAATGGTTTGTCATGAGACGTCCCTCAGTTGATTTAATTTCCCTGAAAACGTGCTACTTTCATTAATAAAGTTAATGAAAGCGGTAACCTGCCCCCCCAAACATGCTGAGGGTTATTTCAGGCCACTGGACCAGTTGGGGGTGTTTCCCACCACATAACCTACTTTTAATAATCCTTTGAGCTGCCACCGAGAGCAGCACGAGTGACCTTGATTTCTTCACCCCTCTGAAGCACAGAGGAGGGCACAGAAAACGCTAAAACAACACGAAAAATGGTAATATACATTAGAGAGGATTTTTTACCAGCTGGGGGTGTTGAGTAGCGCAGGGATGGTTTGCTGGGCTGGCTCCTCCCCACGGCGTTCACGGACACGACGCGGAACTGGTAATTCACGTACGGGGCCAGGGACAACAGGGCTGTGGTGTCATCCCCGGGGATTCTGGTGAGCTCCTGCCACCTCCCTGGCTCCCAGCGGTTCTCTTCAAACTCTATGATGGACTCTGGGCAGGAAAAGCAACAAAAAAACAGAAGAAAAAAGGCAGAACTTGTATGAACAGCTTAGAAATGTCTTATAACAGCTTAAACAAATTAACTGTCGTAGTCAAATGGATTAAGGAGGGTTGTGAGCTGGGTTGGTTTCTTTGAACAGCCACGCTGTGCCAGAATGAGGAACAGCACAAGAGGATGCTAAAAATCCCTTCCTACCATTGACAGGGCTGTTGTGGCTGGACCCAGCTCTCCAGGACAGTCGAACACTTCGGTTCTGGTTTTCAGAGAGCTGAAGGTCTTCTGGTGGATCAGGAACATCTGAGAAAGAACAAAGAAGTGTCAGGAGCACAGCAAGCTGCTTCTGCTTTCTTAACGTTTTCCAAAGGACTGGAGAGTTCAGTGAAGGTGGTGGTAAAACAGCCTTTGATTTCAAAATGGACACAATGAGGAAAGCAGGAACTGCTTTTGAAAATGTTTTTTATTACAGACAGCCAGGTGGAATCTTCAGGACCCAGGGAACGGCTTGAAGTTGTCTCAGGGGAGGTTTAGGTTGGATATTAGGGAAAGGTTCTTCCCCCAGAGGGTGGTTGGGCTCTGACCAGGCTCCCCAGGGCAGTGGGCACAGCCCCAAGGCTGCCAGAGCTCCAGGAGGGTTTGGATGATGCTCTGGGGCACAGGGTGTGACCCTTGGGGATGGGCCTGTGCAGGGCTGAGGGTTGGACTCGATGCTCCTTGTGGGTCCCTTCCCAACTCAGCACATTCTGGGATTCTGGTCCTGACTTTTCCTTTATAAAAACAATATCCTTCTCAAGTTCATTCCCATCTACTCTCATTACTGTGCTTGCAGCAAGAGAGTTTTCTTTCCAAATCAACACCAAGATCTATTTAATCATTAACAGATATTGACGCTGCTCTCAGCAGGAACTTATATCAGCAGCACTTGGATTTCCTCTGGAGCAAACCAGAGTGGGAGAAGGTGACTCAGCTCTGACAGTTATTGAACTTGGCCTTTTAGGGTATGAGTGAAGGGATAACATTCATTAACCCAGCCATAGGGGGCTATATTAATAAGAAACAAGAAAATTAATTACCTGCCAGCTCTACTAATGCCATCCAGAGAATATATCACAGGCAGAGGTGGTGGTGGGTGTGACAAGTGTAGTGAACCTCCAGGGGACAAGTTTGGGGCTACAGAAGCCCCAAACATAAAACTACCTGCTGCCAGAGATCACTTTATAGGGACATGGGTGCCAAAATGACCAAAAGATGCTGCTCCCCCTCGCAGACCTTGGATACAGCAAGGAGAACACACATCTCCAACACCTCCTTTTGCCAAAATTCTTGTAACTGAACGACCATTCCCAAATCCAACAGTTTCAGACTGACAGATGGTTGTCTGCCTCATGGTTTGCTCTGACAGTCTGATTGTTTTGGATTAGTTTGGTAACTGGAATGTGATGTAAAAGAGTAATTTCTCTCTGCTGGAGGTTGGTGGTGACCTCTCACCCTCCCAAAGTCCCCCACACACTCCCCCCTTAAACTGGGCTGGTGTTTCAACACCTAAAAAATGTGCAGACCAAGGAAACGTGATTGCACAACTTCAGGTCTTTGACCTGCCTCCACCCCAATTCTCAACTAAATTTTTGCCTGACAATGTCATTTCTCACAGGAAAACCAGTTCCTTCAACCACAGACTGTCTCTGTCATTGTGAAAAAAATTCACTGTGCTTGTACAGAGTTATTAAAATAATAATATTGTGTTTTCTTGTTTTGCAAAGGGATGGAGTCACCACGTCTGGTGGTCTTCAAAAGATGTGTGGATGTGGCACTTGTGGACATGGTTAACATCTGGATTCAATGGCCTTTGAGGTCTTTCCCAATCTAAACAATTCTATGATTCTTTGTTTATCTCAGGGTACATCAAAAAGTTAAGAACTTTATATTTTAAGTTAAGAACTTTTATATTTGGGTTGGGGTTTTTTTGTTGTTTTACTTTTCTCTGCATTTCTTTCCTCTATTTCTGTAATACCCGGGAAAAATCAGGAAAACACAGTTAAATCTCCAAGAATTTTGCTGTTCTATTCTTGGAGCATATCCATTTAAAATTCAGTATATTAATTTAAAGATGCTGATGGTGCATCTTAAAGATACTCAGTCTGCTACCTGTTCATAAAATATACAACAAATATTTAGAAATATTCTAACTGCATATTTTTTTGCTCTTAGTTGCCCATATTCTGATGTCTCCATCTGTGCCATATTTAGTTCTTTAGTCATCTCACAAGTCTTTCATTGCAAAAGAAACCTGAATTTTTCATTTGAAAAGTAACAGATATTGTTAAGCCACCAAGACCTTTCTCATACACAATAAACAAGGAGAAAAGAGCACAAAACTCTTTTTCTTCTTCTGCAAACCAGCTTTTTAAACAGGAATAAAGTGCTTTATGAAATTTTCATAAGTAATGTAACGAATAGCCTACAAACATTTTGAATTATAGAGCACTGAAGAAGCCAGTACCATAAATAATGTGCACAGCATCTTCTTAATTTACTATTTACCGAAAAATATCACGCCTTTAAAATGCAAAAACATCCTGAAGGTCAGATTGACTTATTTCTTGTCGCAATCTCTGCCAGAAATAAATAAAAATGTAAAATGGAGCAAGAATTAATGCGATTAAAATGATGCAAGACCATCCACTAAATTTTAGTTATCGGGTGATGCCCTTGGGTACCTGTGCAATGGGATACACAGCACTCCACAAGTTCACCCCCCGAATTCCAAGTAGCCCTTCAGGAAGGGAGGCAGGTTGGAAGGAGGCTCACACAAGGTCAGGTTTCAGACCCAGTGGGTCAAGGCTTTTCTCTGCTGTGGACTTGCTATTTGCCACTGGACAAGAATTCGCGTTCTGATTCACAGAGATAATTAATCCTTTTAGGTGCTTAACTTCCACTGATCTTCAGAGGAGCTGGACAACTAAATACTGGCCTTAAGTCCTTCTTCTTCCAAAAATAGTTCAGTTATTGTGCAGATTTCCAGTAAAATGAGATGAAGGACTGAGCAAGGACTTCAAAGCAGAGCAGAGCCATTCTCAGTATGCTGTTACACCTTCCAGCCTGGGCTGCCCCCCTACAGCCACTGTGGGGGACTCCTGAACTGAGAAAAAAATGCTGCCTCATCTTCCTATAACAAAGATTAAATAAATAATAAATAAAGTTTGTGTCAGCATTCCTGGAGGTAGAGGGAGAGCACAGCTGGGGTTAAGGAGCGAGAGGCTGTGAAATTGGTTATTGAGGCTTTCTAACTGAACTGGACAAGAGAAGGAAAGAAGCAGAAGTGCTGCAATGGCATTTGGAGCTGTTTGAGCACCAGGGAAATCAGCCCTTACCAAGAACAATCAGCCGTGACTCGGCCGTGGCAGAGTCCAGGGAAGTGCTGCCCACACACGTGTAAACTCCTTGATCCTCCAGCAGCACACTGGAGATGAACAGTGTGTCCCTGTCCAGAATCATCCTGAGGGGCCAAAGAAAAACAAGGGATGAAAAAAAAAATCTGTAAGACAAATATGACAGACTGACACCACTGTTCTCTGAAAAACTGTTCCTAAAAACACTTGGTAACGGGACATGCTGAATAACATAACTGCACATCAGGACTATTAATTTAAACAGAATTGTAGTTGTATTATACACTGTACTGGGGACTACTATTTGTATTTTGTAGCAATTTAGCCTCCATGGCTGGAAGTTGATGTGTCAATCCTGGTCTGAAAAGAACCCCATTGGTATGCACGGGATGAGTGTCTGAATCATGGGATTTTGGCAGGTCATTAATGAGGCAAATATGTGGTCTTTGTGTTGGAATTTTTGGAAGGGTTGAGTAAAACTGGGCATTCCCAACCCACTTGTGTAATGTCCAATGCCCAGGGGAAGTTGGCATTATCCCAGGTAAGTGGGCTCCACAGCAGACATGGAAATCTCCTGGCACTCCCTCCCCACCCTATGTGGGCTCAGCAGGATCTCCAACCTCTCCAGCACTGCAGTGTTTAGGAAACCACTTCTCTGCTGTGGTAGTTAATGAAGACACCTGATTAACCACTGTAGGACCACTCCTATAAAGGCTGAGCTCCACCCCCTTGAGGACAATGGAAACACAAAAAATGGGGCAAAACTCAACCTGGGCTTGCAAGTCCTAAACTTACATATAGGACAAACTCATCACTTTTAATGTGTAGGATTTTAGGCAGAATCTCAGATTTTTCCATTCACTTCAACATTAGAAGGACTTTGCTTTGGACAAAGAGGTGTAAAATACAAAAAAATAATAGTTCCAATGAAGTGGAGAAACAACTCCATAGCTGACTTCCTTGGGGCTTCTTGGGTTGAACCAACAATTATATTATATATAAATTATCTATATTAGATAGATAGATGGATGGATAGATAGATAGATAAGAGATAAATAGATAGATATAAATAGATACATATGGATATACAGTTATAGGTAGATATAGAGATATATTATTATATAGATATATCCATATAAATATAGTGATATAAAATATAACGTTATATTCTGCTGTGATGATGAAAGAGTTAATAACCCCCCAAATCACTTCCCATCCGTGGTAACTCCTACAGTTGCATTTATATGTATATATGTATAAAATGCAGATCTATTCACACACCACAGGAAGAATTCTTGCAGGCCTGAATTTGCATTTCAAGCTATTAAGGCTCCTGGTTTAAGGAATCTGGTGTTGCAGCCCCACATCCCATTACCCAGCTGAGATGAGAAGAGCCCTGTTCCCTCCCCACTCACCTGCCACCTTCCGTGCTGTTGACTGGCAGCTCATCTCCATCTTTCCTCCAGGATAATTTAAAACTGTGTTTCAAGTGGGAATCATACTCAGCCTGACATTTCAATAAAATTGAATGTGATTTCAGCACTCGGGCGTTCTTGGGAGTAACAACAAGTTTTGTAGCATCTGATTGATCACAGAAAAACACTTTGATTAGGAGAGAGAGCGCGACTATTATATCAAATTTTCACCACACACTTCATATGTAAAAATCAACCTTAGGAGCAACAATCATGCCTCTTTTTTTTTTTTTTTTTTTTTGTTATGTATACACACACTTCAAGGGGAGGATGGTTTGTTTTGAAATAGGTATTTGCCAGGATTTAATTTTTTGCCTCAAATTGTTTTTCAGTTCACTCTAATCCAAAGAGCTCCAGAAAAAAAAAAAAATCCACAAAATAAAAAGTCACAGGTGAAAATCCTTGTTAGCAGACTGTCATGAAATGGATGATAAAAAAAAAAATAAAAAGGCTTGAATATGATTTTTATGTCTAATTGCCATTTGAAATAAGCTTTGGCAATGATCCAAGAAAAATTACAAGCTTATTAAAGTCAAGTGAGAAAAAATTATTGCAATCAAGTTTGTTCTTTTAATTGACTGTAATCCAAATGCAGAAACAGATGAATAAGTAAGGAGAAGGCACTTAGTAGAATTTATATTTGCAGAGAAACGTTGCCCTGTGAGAATTTCATTGTACATTTTCACGTTTATTAGCACTGTAAAATTTACAAAGCAAAGGGAGTGGGTGGAAATACAACACAAAAAGAGGGGGCTTTTTTCTTCAAGTTTGTCACAGCAAACCCTGCACTGGAGAGTCCTTTGGAGGACTTTGCTAATTCAGTATTTAAGGGGTTTTTTTTATTGGCAAGACCTAAATCCTAAGTAAATTTGTATAAAACCCACTGTGTGCTGAACAGAAGCTGTTTGCTGCCAACCCACCATAAAAATCCCTTAAAACAGAACTGGAGCACAAGGAATGGATCTAAAATTTATAAGTAAGCACATTTCAGTAATATTTTTTTGTTTTGCTTTATTTACCAATATTTATCAACAAACAGGCAAAAGCCCAGTGCAGAGTCCTTAAACCAGCAGCACCCACAACTCATCCTGCTGCACGTGCTTGGTGTCCACAGCGGAATTTAATTCACTTTGGGATGTTCCTTCTGACCCACAAATGGGAAATGGCTTTAGGGAAGGAGATGGGAAGTGGCTTTAGGGAAGGAAATGGGAAGTGGCTTTAGGAAGGAGGAATCCCAAGGCTGTGGGAAAAGCAGGAGCCCTGTCTGGCTCAGCAAGGACCCCACCAAGCCACGAGCACAGGGAGGGCTCTGGGCTCCCAAGGGTCAGCCAAGAACCTGCTCTGTAACAGCACCCATGGCAAAAAGGAGGGAAAATCCTTTCAAAATAATGAAGATAATGGACATGGAATGAAAACCGCAAATTTTTGGTGGCTTATGCAGCTTCTGCAAGTGTCAAGAAGAAAGTGGACATCATGTATAAGCATGGAAAAATCCAACAGAAACTTGGGGACAATATTAAAGGCTACATGTATATGAGACCTCTGGCAATTTCAGGTCACAGTACCCAGAGAATTTCTAGATTCACAGAATAAATCTGTACCCTGGACTGAA
Source organism: Corapipo altera (assembly GCF_003945725.1). NCBI lineage: Eukaryota > Metazoa > Chordata > Aves > Passeriformes > Pipridae > Corapipo > Corapipo altera. Next base: position 15,189,275 of record NW_020884882.1, on the reverse strand, counting down.
CATTTACTAATTATTTATTCACTGAACATTTGTAAATGTAAAACCTTAGCAGTTGTGAAAGGTTTTTCTGTTCACGAGTGAGCCTTTACCTCTTATATCCAAATTAGCAGTGATTGCTCTTTTCCCAACAGAATTTGCAGCCCAGCAAGCATAAGATCCTGAGTCTTCCTTCTTTGTGTCTTTGATCTCCAGGGTTCCATTCTTATTTAACTCATAGCGGAACGTTGAGAGGGGCTCTATGCTGTCATCCTTGGTCCTAAAGATCAGAACAATAGGGTTGGCTTATTTCTAGGGCTGCAGGAACTGTTATTTCATGGAGTTATTGCAGGGGACACGGGAATTTTGGGTCTCAGCTCTGCCTCTGAGCAATTAAAGTCGTGGTTAGGGTCTAGATTAGGTATCAGGAAGAAATTCTTGGCTATGAGGGTGGGGAGGCCCTGGCACAGGTTGCCCAGAGAAGCTGTGGCTGCCCCATCCCTGGAAGTGTCCAAGGCCAGGCTGGACAGGGCTTGGAGCTACCTGGGCTAGTGGAAGGTGTCCCTGCCCATGGCAAGGGGTGTAATGAGATGATCTTTAATTCCCTTTCAACCCAAACTATTCTATGAACCTCTGACAAGTGTCCTGCAAACCAAAACCACACTGAGAGCATCTAAAAAGGTCTTTAAACTACTCTGTCTTTCATCTATAGCTGCCATCTGCAATTTTACTGTATCTGCCAAGTGCTGTGACAATCCCGTGATTTCCAACCCTATGAAACCGGGTCCAGCTAAATATGTTCTGTAAGTCACTGTGTTTCCACCTCAATAATGTGCCCAAACTTAAAAAGTTGCCAACATTAATCTAAGGATTAGTAGCAGGATTTGGCTACTACAGCATGGCTTGGCTTAACAAATATCCCAGCACTTGTCTCACACAGGTATTGAGGATTTTCATTAACCCTTTTTATAAACCAATTCCTCAGGGTTCTTAGAAGTGTATTTGAACACAAGAAACTTATATCTGTATACAGTTTTGTTACAAATTTCTAATCTTAACTCTATAGAAATGACTGACAGATTTTTCAGTGTTTGGTGAGCCCGTAATGAACTTGTTTCACATGAAAACATCACCTTCCAGTATCTTACCATCTGACATCTGCTGCAGGTGAGGCAAAAATGTCACAGTGCAGGAAGGCACTGTAACCCACCACTGTAGCATAGTTTTCCCCATCTGAGGTCAGGATTAAGGGAGCAATATCTGCAGAAGAGAATGCAAGGTGAGAAGCACTGGATTTCACAACTGGGAATACAAATATTGTCTGTGCATCATCCACTTTTCCAGCAAAGGGCAAATGCTGAGGCACTTCATGGGAATTTCCCTGCCTTTTGGAACCAGTTGCACTGAGCAACTGAGTTCTCAGAAGCTTCCAGTTGCCTGCTGGACATGTTAGAAATGTCAGAAATGTCACCATGAGACAAAACAGATCCAGTTCTGTTCCTTTAGGGATGTTTTGTATTAAATAAATCCCCATCACTCCCTTTCTCCAAAGAACAGTCTGGGAATCACAATTGAAATTAAAGATTAACAGTACACTTAATAATTAAATAATAGAGTTGTGGTCACAATTCAGCCCCCAGCGGTTTGAATTCAAAAATTTTTGAGCCCAAGTATGTTTTTGAAATAAAGAGTATATCAAAGCTCATGAGTCTCTCTGTTAATATAATATTGCCCATTATAAGACTTGTTACATTAACTTGGTTAAAGTAATTCCTAAAATCTGGGGGCAGTGCAAGGAACTGTGACATGGTTACAAGCTCCAAGCTGTCCTGAGGATTCAGTCATGAGAATGGGACCCTGGGGTTGTCAGATCTTTTGCCATGAAGAAGAAGGGGGCACTCACTGAGGACATTCACGTTGGCACTGGCCAGGATGGTGCCGTGCTTGTTGGTGGCTTCACACTGGAACACAGCACTGTCCTGCAGCTGCAGGTTGGTCAGGCTGATCTCCCGGGTGGAGATCCTCCCTCTGAAGGTCCTGCCTGGAAAAACCCAAATTATGTCAGGAGCTGGAGAAAACACCATGACTGTGGAGTTCATAGTCCCTCCTCACTGCTTGAAAGTCAAAGGCAAAGCACATCTTCAGGATAAGCCTGAGACTGGTTAGAGCACAGTGCTACTAACACCAAGGCTGTGGGTTTGATCCCTGTATGGACCCTTCACTTAAGATTTCACTTGGACTTGATGATCCTTGTGAGTCTCTTCCAACTCAGAATATTCTGTGAAATAAGGGGATCAAACCAGAACCTTGTTCAACAGCCAGAGGGCGAGTTGCAGAGCACTGCCTTTGCCAGCAGTCCTGAAGAAAGTGCTCCAGAAAGTGCTCCAATCAGACTTTTCAAAATGGTAGTAATAATACTGCTATACCAGGAGTAATAAAACTGCTACACCAGGAGTAACAATACTGCTACACCAGGAGTAATAATACTGCTACACCAGGGAGCAGGGCCCGTGCTCCACAGCCACTTGGGCTCATTCAGAAGCACAAAGAAAGAGGAGGAGACCTCAATGAACATAAGCTGTCCAGATCCCCAAAAGATTATGGGGTGAGGCAGAGGCAGCACCTCTCAGGTGCCACTGCTCCACACCGTACTGCGTTCCCTTCAAGATCACATTTAAATATTAGCTTCTGAAGTAAATAAATATTAATTAATATCTACATAGATTCGAGTCAGACATCATCCAGTGTGTTAGGATTTGTGGGTTCCCTCTGAGTGGGTGCCACACAGGCTCATGTCACCCAGCCAGCCCCTGGGCCAGCCCCACACTGGATTTGCACGTACTGTCGATGGGCATCCCGTTGAGTTTCCACTGGATGCTCGGCTCCGGGTTGCCAATCGCCTCACACAGCAGCACGAGGTTCGTTCCCACGCTGTAGACACCACCTTCGGGCTTCTTCAGCCACTGGGGAGGCTCTGGAAAGAGGGGACAGAGCAGGGATCAGTGTCACAGCCGCAGGAGTCTGACTCTGCTGTTGCCGCGGTCCTCCAGGAGATGGCAAACGCTGCCAACACTTGGCAGCCCGTCCCGCAGCTGAACTGGATTCAATGCAAAGCGATGTCAGGAAAGGTAAAATTAGCATCAGCACGCATCGGTTCTGTCCTTCAGACTCTGTGAGTGTCAGGGAGAGTGTGGAAACGGGCAGTGTTTATCCAGGTGGAAAACAAATGCAAATGGGAGGCGAGAGGCTGGGAAGCAGGGACCCTGGGATGGGTCAGCATTTCCATAAGGACCCTCAGACTGTGGGCTGGGAAATGAGCTGAGATTATTTCAGCAACGCAGACAAGATGCAAATGCCCCTCTCTGGGCACGAGAAAGTGTCTCCCACTGCCTTGCCCAGAAGTGGAAGGAGTTCCACGACAGGATTTAGCACCTCCACCTGCTCTTCCAGCTGTGCTGTGTACTGTCACTTCAATATTCTGATTTTCCATCCTCTATTCAGATCAGAGGCTGGCCCGAAGCACGTTTAGGAATGATGAAACATTCTCTCATTCTGAGGATGAGAGAAGGTTTGGGTGCAGAACTGTTGCCCACAGGGTGGTGGTAGAGGAGCAGCCGTGTGTGCTGCTGCCGTGTGAGCAGCCCGTCAGCTTCAGGTACCCAAACCCTGTCGGAAAAACACATCCAAAAGGGAGGGAAGGAAACTGAAAGGCAGAAAAAGAGCCTTTATCTGATAAATGCTTCATTCTCCACTGACTGAATGCAGGTCCCTGAGCCTGCCTACACTTCAGTGGGCAGCCTCAGTCCAAAACACAACCTTGAATTCATCATTATCTCCCCCTGAAAAGCAAGAAACTTCCAGATTTCAATACCAGACCTGACACTACCTCTTCTGCATGTGCTTGGCAGGTCATGGCACCTCTTTCCCTATTTGAAACAGGTGAGCTAATGCCTGGGAAACACTTGGATCTGCTAGCTAATGCTCAGAAAACACTTTGAAGATGAGCAGAGCTGTTGCCTGGTAATACAACTCCAGATGTTATCAGTGTGATAAGCTAAGACAAAGCATCACTGCTCATATTCACACAGATATTAAAAAACCACCTCTGAAGTGTGATGATACACTTCCACACCCAGCCCAGCACTTCCACCTGAAGAGACATTGTTCATCAACATATAAAGACTCAAGTAAACCCCAAGATACTGAAGCTTATCTACAATGATAAGATCTTCCCATTTCCTTCACACAGGACAGGTTTCTTACCTTCCTCACACCCAGACTGACATGACCACATTTGTTTTGCTTCCTGGTATTTGACTCCAGGAAAAAAACTCTTGCAAACAACAGAACATTTTGGTCTTGCAGATCTTTTTCCTTCTCTCCCTCACATACATCATGCTTTCCTCAGGAAAAGACAGGTTAAAGGCACGGAGGTGAAAAGGTTTGTGGCAGTACTGATTAAACTGTTGGTTTGGAATTTTTCCTTTAAGTCTGCCACAAACTCAGTACTTGTGTTAGGATATTTCTGTGTTTTGGAGGAGGGGACACCAAGCACAGCCTGAATACAAACCACCTGATGCATCCCTTCCCATTTCCATCTGTGCATGTGCATGATGCCTCTCTTTCCTTTCTCAGCATGGGAATTGCTGTGGGTGCCCCAAGGATGTGATGCAGCTGTGAAGTCAGAGGCAATGAGATTTTGCCAAGTATGAAATGGAATTTCACAGAAAGGCTGAAGAACCTCTTTTCCATGTGGCAGATATGGTGCACTACTTATAAGTATACAAAGTAGAAGAATAACAAAAGACACACATATTTTTAGAAACTACAAAATCCAGTGGTCGAAGAGTCAAAGAGTTAATCTGTGTGAGCAACAGGGAGTGGCAAATTTTTCCTGCATTTTCTTGGTGAGTGTTATCAAAGTGAGCCTCCTGATTTAGAGATTTAGGTCTTTATAGAAAATACTGACAGGTTCAAACATGAAAGGGATCTAAAACGGGCATTTAGTCCATCCTGCTGCAACAGAGCAGGATCATCTACACCTAAAACACCCAAAATGGATCCAGACCTTCCCCTCAGCCTCCCATGCTGTGGCAGCACTGTGCTTTTCCCCAGGACCAGAACAAATTTGGAACATCTAACCAACATCTGCCTTGCTGCAGTTTAACATATTGTATCTTACATCATCCCCAGGAAACTTTGTGAAGAAACTTCTATTCATCTGAATGCTCTTATGCACTCCCCAGATTTATTTTTTTACCAAATTAAACATATCTGGTTTTTTTCCTCAAATGCCATGATTTTGGGTTCTGTGTGGGTTCTTGCTGCCTTCTGAAATGCCTCAGTTAACTCCAGCCTTGATGAAATTCGTGATGTAAAATTCCTTACATTAGGTGAGGCCTTATCAGTTCTCAGTAGTTCTTCTTACAACACCACTTTTCTTCATACTTTCCAGGATGATTTTTGCCTTTTCTGCCAGACTAACATTTCCCAGCCACGTTCAGCTCTCCATCCAGCACCTCCTCCCAACCACCCTAACCAGACATTTCCCACCCTGTGCTGATGAAGCCAATTAGTGCTGCCTGGGGAGAATTGCTCTGCACTCGTGCTCACTGAAGCCCATCCTTCTTATTCCAGACCACTCTCCCAATTTGTCAAGATCCTTTCAAATTCTCCTCACATCTCCCCAAAGGCTGCCAATCCATCCCACTTTGGGGGCATCAGCAGCACCTTCAGCTGCAGGTACCACCCTGGGCTCTGCATCCTGTTGGAGCAGCTTTCCAGTGAAACACAGAAATACAATTTGAACCCAGTTAAAACACCCAGTCCTCGTTCTGCCTCACATTAATTTCATCTATTTTCCTTTTCTCTATCTGAATACTAGAGACAAGTACTACTGCAAGACACAACTGCAAAGGCCCTTAGCTATTGTATCATTACTAAAATAAGCATTATATTGTAATAATTATTTCTATTAAACACCATCTAGGAGCCTCAATCGAGATCAAGGTAACACTAGCTCAGGCATTATGATACTGCAAGATTTTGAGGTTATATGTACATTTGCTGTTGGGTTTGGTGGACTATAAACAATAACCAAATAAACATTTGAAGTCAAACAATTTGTGGGCTTGCTTTGCTATTTTTTTAAATCATTGTCTCTCATTCTAATAACAACAGTGAGGGTTTTGTGCCTGCTCTGATGTTCAGGTTACAGCTTCCCTTGCAAAGAGAGATTAAAATGCTCAAAGAGTCAAGCAATTTGCTTGCTGAATATTTTCATATGCTTGGTAATAATTACCTGAATCTTTGCTCCCAGACTCAGTAGGATTAGTAAGTGGGCTGCATGCAAATATCAGTAAAATTGTTATTTAGAAAGATGGGGCACTGGTTTGAGATCCTCAAATGCCAGAAAGAAGAACAAAAAACATGGCAGTAAATCCTGATTTACACACCAGCACTACACTGAGGATGGTTGGTGGTTAATAATAGATAATTTTTCCTCCATGTTTAATTTTCTTTTCCCTTCGAGAGGAGCCTGTCAGACGTGAGGAAGCCCTAAGTCAGCACAACCTCCCTGAAGCCAACTGAAATTAATGCTCAACTCCAGAGCTCAGGATCTGCCCTTGAGTGTGCTCACAGGAGCTCCTGCAAGAATGATGAACGTGTCCATCTCTGATTAATGACAGTGACATTTGCTGGTTAGGAATTGGAGAAGACAACAATGTTTGGGCTCATTTTTACCTTGATACCTTGGTTGTGAGGTGACTCCTAATAGGAAGAATTCCTGCAGGTGACAGTAGTCATCATTAGTTACACACATGGAAAATGAATTTAACAGCAATGGCTGGAGTGGGATTATTTCCTTCTTTTACTTTCCTAAGTACTTGTTTGTTAATAAAAATTTGCCAGAAAGTTTTCCTTCCCCTAGAGACCGGGAGAGATAGAGGTCAAAATCCTAAACTGCTAAATTAATGTTATTTCTCTGGTATTTTAGTTTTTGCAGCTCCTGCAATTTCTTTGAAGGAATCGATTTTTTTTTTACAGCTGAGAAAATCATCACCAGATTGTTAAAATATTCAGCTACAGCAGAGATGCTCCAAACCATCTGGAATGATTTCTGGGAGTCAGCACTTCCCCTCTATCACAGCTGAAAACTTGCCATGCCCTGGTATCCCCCTCTGCCACACTTCCAGGGAAGGAAATAAGGCTGTGAGGCACGAGGTTGTGTCAAGTGGATGGGAATGATTCATCACACACTGGGAGAAAAGGCTTTTCCTCAGCTGATGAGTAAATACAGAGCAGGGGTTGAAAGTGCCTTTCCTCCCATCATTGTGACTCCTTGTGACCAGGGAGTGAGAAGAAGCCCAGATGAAAATGAAGCTGTTGGCAGACTCTGACAGATAATCCTGCTGGTTATTTATTTCATTTTTTGACTCTGCAGAGCAGAGGGTGGAAAATTTCTCACCAGTAAAATGTTCTCGGGGAGTTTTTCAGCTGTGCTTCAGGATTCTCATTCTGCAGCTATTCCTGGGCAGAAGCTGCAGTGGCTGGGAGGGGTCTGCAGGTCTTGTTTGTCTTTTCTAAGTCTCACCAGAACTCTGCTTGGCTCCTGGGAAAGAGCATCTACATCTGCCTTGTGTGAAGGGCTCACACCTTCAGAATTTGGGGAGGAGGAGGAAGGGGGATGGAGCCACACACCTCTATCTGCACTCTGCAAGATGCCTGGGATGAAGGGATCTTGGCTGGCTTTGTTAATCTACCACCTTCTCGAGCACCATAAATAAATGACGAGCAAATCTTGCACAAACACAGCAGGTTCTCTGTTTTGCACAAGCACAAGCAGCCAGCCCTCACCTGGATCAGCCACCAGACCTGTGTGTGATCATGCACAGAGACTCACCACCCCTCACACAAGGGTATGACGAGCACAAGTGGAACCCTAAAACTATTTATGAACGCTGCTAATATTGGTCATCCTTCCAAGCAAGCAGGTGGGGTGGGAACAGGCCTTGGATACTCAGTGGGATGACAAAAAAGATCATACTACAATTTTTTAAAACTGTTGAGGAGGTGGTGGTGGATTGTTCACAGGTTGGACCCTATGATCTTAGAGCTCTTTTCCAACCTAAATGATTCTGTTCACAATTAGTAGAAAATATTTGTTTTACTTTGTTTCACAAATTTTTATGATGCTTTTCAAGGATTATAGAAACCACTCTTAGCTCAGGTTGTCCCTACACAAATTCACAGCAAGAGAGCACAGGAAGGAGGGGAGGAGAGGGCTGATACCATGTCTGCTCACTGCAATTTTACAGCCCTTCCTAGGAACTCACTTTGGAGGAAGCCAAAGAAAGAGAACTGAGCTAAATGTCCCTCTGATCCAGCCCAGAGTAGCCATTTTCAGTCTTTAAGGGCAAGGGGAACAATTAGATCTTTTTGTCTGACACTCAGATTAATACAAGACATTTCATCAATATCTCTGCTTGACTAACTCACATCTTTAGAATATTGAATCTGCTCACGTATTTGTACTCCTGTTCACCACTTTGTAAGGCCTTCATGGTTCAGGAAAAAAGATGCATTACTTATATATATATACACATATTTTTTTTTTTAGAGTTGCTACTTTCTGCAACCTTCCCAAATTTAAGAGACCAAAATTAAATTAGGTATCAAAAATTAAATAGTGTCGTGCAATTCACACATGACATCGAGTTATATTAGCAAAGGTCATCATTATTATATAAACATAAAATTTGGAAAAGCATTTCCATAAAATATGGAAAAGCTGATTATTATTATATTATTCCCTTCCCTTTCACCAGCTCTCTGTTCAAAATCAGTAAGGTCAGTGAAGTGTACTCAGCACCTTCCACGTGGACGTGGAACTCGTGCTTCGCCCTCCCCATGGGGTTGCTCGCCGTGCACTGGTACGTCCCTTCATCAGCTGCTGACACTTGATCTATCTTCAGGATCTTCCCAAAATTCTCTGTTTCTGGTTCGTCCTTGGGCATGTTTCCAGTGACTTTGACCCAGCTTAGATGAGGAGTTGGGCTAAAAAAAATAAAAAAAGAAGATTTTTAGTTGTATACTAAGCTGCTTCCTGTGATAGCACTGCTGGAGACTTCACACTGTGGTTTGTCAGAGGATTTTGAGCCTTTTTAAAACTCCAGGGCTAACTAAGGGTTATATTATAGACCAAAACTATTCTGTACTGCTTCCTGATTTGGAGAACCCCTGTGAGTGGGTTCTTCAGCAGGACAAAGCACGAGGCTGCATTCCTTGAGTGTGTGTTGGCACGGACTGTGGGAGAGGGACCGGAGCTCATCTCCTCCCGCTCCAAAAGGGCACCTGAGGACAGACGAGGAGGTGAAGACTTCATTAGAGTGACTTCACTCACTGCCTGCCTGTTGGCCAACCACTGGAGGTGGCTGAAATGCTCTTTACACCCTCAGAAAGCGGTGACACAGGGATTGGGGCCAGACCGTCGTCTGCGCATTCCCAGCTGGGCTCCGCGTTCCCGACACCGCACACGACACACGGACACAGTGTCAGATCTGCTCACTCTCGTGCCCGTCTGTTCCCGTGGCTGGATGCCCTGGCACGAGCTGCACAAAGCCCCAGGTACCCAGAAATTATAGATTTCTAGGAGCACTGAATGCGAATATCCCATTATTTCCTGCCAGAGTCCTTGTCCCGCTCTTGTCCCAAAGCCTGGCCTCGTGTCTCCTCGGTGTGGCACGGAGGCAACGCCCTCCTGACACTGCCATTACTCAGGATATAAGTCTTCAGAAAAAATGACAGATTGGAAATGTACTTAATTCCTTATTTTGCAGTTGGATGCCCCTGATCTTAGTTGTTGGGAATCTGGCTCGGTCTATCTGCTTCCATGGGTTGGGGACATTTGGTGGGATGGATTGGCAGAGATACAGGCAAAGCTGATCATTTTTCTGCTGAAAAGGGAAATTTTAGCAAAAAAAAAAAAAAAAGCTTTTTTTTTGTTCTAAATATTGCATTTTTTGAAGGATTTCAATGAAAGTATAAAGAAGTACTTTGTATTCTTTCAAAAGTGGCTGTTTTGAAAAAACCCACCTTTTTGTTTGAAAAAATAATTTTTAAAAGAGTTTCCTGGAAATTTTTGAGTGAAAATTGTATATATATATTTTTTTTTTTACCTTTTCCCAAATAAACAAGCTTTTCTGGCTTTCTCTTCTTGTATATGATATCAACTTCTGCACCTGAAATTCATATTGGAGTATTTTCAAGGTGCTTTGCCCATTCAATACTTTGAAAACTCTATAAACTCATAACTGTGGACTAGGGGAGGTTTGTGGGTCAGCAAATTAGTTTGATGGGAAGTGAATTAGACAAGGAAGTGTTGCAACAGGGAACCAAAACTTGCTGCAGATACCTGGAGTGAATCCAACAGAGACAAGTAATTCACCTTCCTTCAGGAATGCCAACCAACTGCAGAGGCAGAACCCTGCCAGCCTAAATGAGCAATGCCCTTTCAAGCCCTTATGGAAAAACAAAATACCCTAAACATGTTTGTTCAGGCAGATAAATATCCTGACTTTGGAATTTTCGAGAGGGGATATAATTTCAGAGCCTTTATTAGGAATTATGTCTGTGCTAAGCAGGCTCTGCCTCTGTTGTACAGCAGGAGGAGAGGGTGATTTAAGGCTCTGTTTGACACAAAGCTCTGTCACAAACAAACCAGAAGGGACTTTGCTTTCACTGTGGGTTTGGTGGGTGCAGAGATTTTCGCTTTACCTGTTTCTCTGGTGGCAGCTCGACTATTGCATGGACAGGCACATGGGAAATATTGGAAAACTGGACTGGGGTTTCTGTCTGTGGGAGTTAGTGCAGCAGGGACAGCTCTGAGAGAGGGAATCACAGCTAAGTTGTGAGGATGGCACTCAACATTTATTTAGCCATTCCCTTTTTTGCTCACCCTCATTTTGTCCTGTGTTTTTTACAAAAATCAACAAAATTGTCCTGATTTCCCGCCACATACCATCTATTTTTACCCTGCCCTGTATTAACCCTCCCAGTACCTTAAGGGAACCTATAAGAGAAAGGAAGAGACGCTATTTACAAGAGCCTGGAGCGACAGGACAAGGGGCAATGGCTTCAAATTGAATGAGAGTAGGTTTAGGTTGGATTTGAGGAAGAAATTCATCCCTATGAGGGTGGGTAGGCCCTGGCACAGGTTGCCCAGAGAAGCTGTGGCTGCCCCATCCCTGGAAGTGTCCAAGGCCAGGTTGGACAGGGTTTGGAGCAACCTGGGCTAGTGGAAGGTGGCCATGGCAGGGGGTGGAATGAGATGAGCTTTAAGGTCCCTTCAAACCCACACCATTCTGTGATTTTGTGATATATTTTTACACTGAACATCTCCTCCTCCAGATATTCCTCCATAGTTCCTACACCTGGATCCACAACTAACCTTTGAGTAGCTTCCTAAGATAAATACTGACAGCAATAACAAGTTTGAGATGTCTGTGCAGCACAAAGCACCACAACACACACAGGAGTGGGCCCAGGAAAACTTGGGACTGGGACCAAATCTGAGGTTTGCCCATTACTGCTGGTTTTAGCAGGATCAAACCTATAAGGCTGATTCAGGTTTACTGTATTTTTACATAGTCAGGGACTTTGTTCCTTCACATACTGTCATCTGTGAGAGCATCCTGGAAAGAACATCCTTTGTATGGAATTCTGGGTGCTGGGGAATGGACCACAGTGAGCAGGGAGGTTCACATGGACACCTGAACCAGCATCTCCTGCTGCAACTGGGCGAGATGGACCACTGGTTTCACTCAGTGGCACATCCACTCCTTAAAGAATGCCTTGTATCACATCACTCAAGCACTTTGCTTTTAAAAACATGAGATCTTGCTGAAAAAATGTTGAGCATTGAAGCAAAACTGAATTGACAAAACCAGAAAAGAAACATCACAGGTTGTGAGCCACAAAACAGAAGTGGATGCTGATGTTATTTAGTTTCTCAACATCTCGAAAGTAGTACTACTGAAAAAAGCTCAATAATAGGGGCCTTTTTTAAATACAACAATAAAAAAAAAAATCCATACTTACCATGATGTGATTTTAATTACTTGTTTACAAGCTACAGCAATAACCAGTGTTGCATGTGCTCTGTGCTGCTTTACAAGGAGCACACAAACTTCACAAACAACTCTGCCTAGAAATTCAATTTCAAACTGTTGTATAATTGGTAATACAGCTTTTTCTCTGCTCATTTCTATCTCAAGAGGTGATTAAGTTGTGCAGAATTGTGCATTACTCACAGCCCTTCAGCAATACATTCGAGGAGCAGGACACCTCCCTTGATGACAGTGACTGATGAGCTACTGCCAGCAGATTCAGGAGGGATCAGCAGTTTGGGTTTTCTTTCCTTGATAAAATTTGCTGAAAGATAAAATAAAGGAGAAGTTAGACATGAACTCTTAGGGCCCTCAGTAATGCCCCAAACATCACTGCTGTCAGAAGGTTTCAGACATGGATTTGAACGTTTTCTTTTTTATTTACACAGTTTGAGGCTAATCCAGGACATTTATTTCTCCTGATAAGAGTCAGAAGACAAGTACAGTGATATCAACAGGCAGCAGTACTGGTGAAACCCCTTTTTCCTACAGTTTTATGTCCTGTTTTCCAAGCACTGGCCCTTCCTACCATTCATCTCATCCAGTCTGTGTACACTGGTGCCCTCAGTTGCTGAGCTTCTGGTCCACACCATCTTTCTTAACACCCTTCTTCTGCATTGACTTTGTTATGTTTTAAACCTCAGACGAAACATCATCTCTCCTGACTTGAACATCACACAGAATTGCCCTTCTTGCTACAATTATTAAATCTACAGTAATGGAGATACAATTTGTAGGGAAGACTGTTAAAATAATAAAACAAGATTGACTTGTATTTGATTTCAACGGCCCATTTGTTCCAGGCTGCCAAACAAGGGTTTCATGATGAGACACAGAGAGAGTTCAATGCCTGCCCAGTTATCACTCTCATAACAATTAGCACAGTAATGAATAAGTCCCCAAATGGTCCTAGTTCTTCAAAAATAGTCAGTTATGGATGATTTGGTAAAAGACCACATATATCTCCCTGAACCATTTTCCAATTTTTCATTTCTTCCTCCCCTTGCTTTGTATCTCTACAGATCTGTGTCACAAGTGCTCTGAGCTGCAGCAGAACCCTTTGGTGCCTCTGGATACGCTCACACATTTCCCATCTGCCTCCACCTCCTGCTTCCAAAGGCAGGCAGTGCCCCTTCCCAGCAGGAGTTCAGATATCCCTCGGAGGGAAAAGCTGGGTTGGAGTGTCTGCCACACCTCCCAAGACCTGCTTGCTCTGCTCACAGGGCTCAGCCTCCACGGGCAAAGGCTTGAGGCTTGATGAGTGCTCCAAATCATCCATCCCCAAAACCCTTCTCGGAGCTTGTCCAGCAAAACAAGATCTTTCGGGAGGTTCGAATCGGGCATTTCAAAAAACAGAGACTCTAAAAAGTAATTCAACCAAAGAAATCAGAGTCAAGAGCTACAAACAAAACCCAAGACTCTCGTTTTTATACATTTTAAACAAAATTAACTGGGTGGAGAATTGCAGGAATAGCCACTAGCTGCCTTCTGGCTTATCCCCACTGCCTGCATAAAGCTCAGCAGGATATTTCCAGGTTATTTTTTCAGAGAGGGGCACAAAAAGCAATGGAAACTGGGAATCCTCAGGATGAGAAATGCTTTGCTGTAGTCCTTACTTGTGGGGTGTAACATGCAGGTCAAGGTACAGACAGAGAGAAGCACCTCTCATATACAGGGAGGGTTGTGTCCATGGGGACAATTAACTCAGAGCACCCAAAACTCTGTAAATCCACACCTTGAGCTCCCCCTGAAATAATGCAGCCCCTGGGTGACCCTTTGGACATGAATTCATGGTGTCAAACCGTGGCTCCCTAATCCTAGAGTTTTCCTAACTGCCAGAAAAAGATCTGGAGCATCCAGCTCTGGCTGCTGCTCTGAGCTGATAACACAAGAAACCCAGGATGTCACCCTCCTTACATCATGTTCTGGAGAGTGAATGCTTCTTCCTCAACTAAAAAAAGCTACCTTTTTATTAAAAACCCTGCAGACTTCTGTCAAAAACTTTGAGATGAGCAAATTGTCCTCCACGGAGCACTTAAATCCAACCCATCACAATCAAAAGGCTTTTGTGATATTTTTTCTTTTTTTTTTTTTTTTTTACCGGTTCCCATTTCATCTCAGCTGGTGGATTCTCAGTTTAAAGGCTAAAGAACAGATGTATTCAACTCACCCTTAGTAACAGCAGCGTTAGGTGAGCCTGAGTCATTAGCATGCTTTACTGAAATAAATAAAAGTGACAACCAAACACAAACATGCAGGGTTGAGATAGAATCAAAAGAAACAATAAATCAACCAAAACAAAATCATGCCCCGCCCCAACCCCCCTCAATTTCTGCCATAAAAGAAAGAAAGAAAGAAAAATATAAAGGAAAGTAACAGATGAACAACAAATTTTTGAAAATACAATGGAAATTGTTCAAATATATGTGTTATTCTGCAAAATACTCCATGGGTGATGCAATCAGCTTTTCAACCTTGCTATCTAGGGTAAAAAAAAAAATCACTAAGTTCTAAGTATCCATTAAAAAGAAAGGGTATCTAATTTATTTATTCTCTTGTTTCTTATTGCTTAAATTTCCTTATATGTCTTTTTTTAATGCAGTCCCTCAGCAGGGACTTGGCACAGAGTGGGGTGGGCGATGTCAAGCTGAGTTTACAAAACCCTTTAATTTATGTTTCACTTTTTTTTTTTTCCTAGACCAAGTCTTGTGACTTTGATGACAAAGTGGACACACTGAAGTGGGTTTTTGGGTCGCTTCCAGGGCTACCAGTGGCCCCACAGCCAAAGCCCATCTAATTTTTCTCTGTGTGTGCACGTGTGGGGGACTGGACCCAGTGGAAAACCCACAGAGAGCAACGTTTCCCCTGGATATTTTTCTCACAATTATTATCCCAAGATACACTTTAAGCAAGCATTAAGACACACAAAGCCACCAGTCAATCCTTTATCTTTTTATCCTGACAAGAAAACACTCAGAATCACATATTAAATATGAGATTTTCATTCACGAAGCAAAAAAAATCTCCTTGGCTTTCTGAGCTGCATAAGCCCCAAAGGTCAGAAGTATTAGTGAAACAGAAAACTGATATTAAGGGCACCGGGAGCTCAGTGAGTGGTACAAGTGATAGCACAAATTCTTACAGCCAGAAGAGGTGCAGGCAGAGCAGGATGGGCCTCCAGCTGGTTTAAGCTGCCTTAGTTCCACCAGTTTCTGTTGGGCTTTGCTGATTTAGCACAGCTGGAACTGTGCCCCAAAGGCTGGGGTTATTTTTTTTTTTTTCCTTGAGTATTTGTATCCTTTTCCTCTGGTTCTAACACTGTAGGTGTACAGCCCATCCAGTCAGGGCTGGAATCAGGGGTTTGACACCACAGCAGGTTGTGTGCGCCCAAAAAATGGACAGGTTTGATGGAGCTGGGAAGGGGCTGGAGCAGCAGGAGCAGCTGAGGGAGCTGGGGGGGCTCAGCCTGGAGAAAAGGGGGGTCAGGAGGGACCTTCTGGCTCTGCAACTCCCTGACAGGAGAGGGGAGCTGAGGGGATGTTGGTCTCCTCACAGGGAACAGGACAAGAGGAAACAGCCTCAAGTTGCACCAAGGGAGGTTTACGTTGGATATCAGGGAAAATTTCTTCACTGAAAGGTTTTTCCAGTGGTGGAATCCCCATCCCTACAGGGATTTTAAAGCCACGTAGATGTGGCACTTGGGGAGCTGGGTTAGTTCTGGGCTTGGCAGTTCTGGGAGAACAGTTGGACTCAATGATCTTCAAGGACTTTTCCAACCTCAACAATTGTGAGATTCTGTGGGAGAGCAATCCCTGCACGCCCCAGTGAGACCCGAGGGCAGGGCAGTACCTGAAACCATCTTTGGTATAAAATCCTTGGAGACTACAGGAAAACAGAGATGGAAAAATAAATTTAAAAAAAATAAATAAATGAAAATTTGATGTTCCCTACACAACATTTCATGAAGAAAATGGAAAGTGCCTTTTGTGTGACCACTGATACTGAGGGCAGCCTGGAAAGCACCATCCTTCCCAACCACATGGATGCAGCTGGACAAAAACAGAGAGGAGGTGGCCACATAAAGTCCTCAAAACCCAGTGAAGTCCCATCTGTCAGAGACCTGCAGGACTGTAAGAGAAGCAGATTTCCCTAATACATCATTGGCTTTCCCCGTGGGGAGAACAGGAGGAAGAACGGGGCACTTTTGGGGTCCGACAGCTGCAAAAAGCTTTTCTGGGTTGAATTTAGCTCTGAGAATAAGGTTAATAATGCAGGAAATAAGCTCAGTAATGTGCCCTTTCTTAAGAGAGCATCTCTTCAAAGACACAGGGCACACATGGGCACGCACTGATGCCTGGGGAGTTCAGAAAGCATCAGAAAACAGGGAACTGCTCATGCCCAGACTTACAACGGGAAACCTTCAGCGTCATTGGCATTTTCTGCACAATTGTCCTGAGCCTTGGAAATGCTGCAAAGCAACAATAATCACTCCTACTGTCATTCTCCTCCACGTTGGCGAAGTACAGATCTCCCTTAAGGCTCATGGAGACCCTTTCATCTTGTGGAATGTGCTGCAAATCTGCAAGAAGAAAATAATTGTGAGATGGTAATGACACTGAGCTGCTTCACTAATGCTCCCCTCTCATGTGCTTCCTTCCAGATACAGCCACAAAACAGAACTTGGATGCAAAAAGGCAGAAAACACGGCGTAAACAATGGGTTATTCATCAATATTCAATGTACAATAAATATTTTTCTGTAACAATACCTATTTATAATGTAGATGGAAAATAATCGATAATAAAAAATACACAGGGCAAAGTTCCTGCTCAGGTAGAAGTAAATTTTCAGCATCTCTCCTAACAGAAAGGTCTGGAATGGTGATCTGGAGGTCACCACTGGCAGATGTCTCCCCAGCCAGTCTCCCAAGCATTTTGCTGTTCTGTAACTCCAGATTAGGGCAGGGCACATTTGTAGGAGCTTGGGTTGCTGTTCTGCCTCCTTGCTGATCCAGCCTAATGCAGGTCTGTGCTAACCAGGCCTGGCAGGAGCAGCGGGGCTGCCTTAAAGGATCAGAGCTTTAGTCTGGCACCCTGTCTCTGCAGGTACCTGGGCAGCATCCCAAACAAACCTTTCATGTCATGGAGACAACAGGAGTTACTTTGCTTCCCAAGAGCCAGAAATTCCTGCAGAGCACAAATGCTGCAGAATAACAGCACAGAAACCCACAAGGAACTAATTATACAAACCCAACAGATTGTTTTTTTTCTTGGTTTCATAAATCAACCATTAGTTGATGAATATTGACACATAATATCCTCTCTCCATAAATGCAGGAATCCTCATTATTGGTAGTCATTAACTGAAATATGAGCTTTCTGATAGCTCATCTTTGATAACTTATTGTGTCAATCCACTCTACAACTTGTGTCCTGTGAAGACAGATCTCCATTCTTCATTTTTGAGTATCCAGATATTTCTCCCAAGCACTTGCAGACTTCTCATTCTCATCAATTATGAATCTGCAATGAAGCTGCTCTGGAAGACAAATGTTTTGAATCTCCTTGCATGAACTGTGCCAAAACTGTTTACTTACCAATATTCATCCAATAGATATGCAAAGGTGGGATGCCTTTTGGGGGGTTACAGTGCAAAATCACAGAATCTCCATGCTCCACATCCAGAGGCTCGATTTTTTCTTTGGGGAACTTTGGTACACCTGCACAAAGAAGGAAAAGTTCCTCTTTTATTGTCACCTTTTGAAATTTTGTTTTTTCTTCCCCCTTTAATGTAGTTTTTAACAAAATATTTACCTTAACAACTTCCTTTGGATTCCTGCTTTTAATTGGTATTCTTATTTATGAAGTGGTGCAGAGTAGGAAACCCCTGCATTTACTCAGAGTAGGAAATCCCTGCATTCAAGGATAGCCTGAGTAGGAATCCCTTCATTCACAAAGTGCACAGACCACGGTATTGAAAGCCAGGCACTGAATGGGGATGTTTAACACTTGTTCGTGATGTCCCTGTGCTTTGCTTGGGCTTTATTTTAACACATTTATTTGCAAACTCTTTCTACAGCTCCTTTGTTTGCACTGTCTGGAAGGGACAACTCCAAGCCCCAGAGAACCACAGCCTAAGGCCAAGCCTGGCACAGAGGGCTGGGCACTGGTGGGTCCCCAATTGCTCCCAGAAGCTGGGAAACCAGCCTGGGAGTGCAGAATGTCCTGGGAAGTGTTGGCTAAAAAGTGGTTCCCAAGAAGCCACTTGCAAGTCCCTGCAGGTGAGGACAGACATCAGGCAGCAATTCCACCTCGTGCCTGGAGGTGTCCCGGTTCTTATCCAGCTCCAGAATCAGAGGGAGCAGAAAGCTGGTGCAAAGCCTGTGTTCCCTCCTCATCCCCCCAGGGGTGGAAGCTCAGCCCTGCAGACTTCCCCAGCAAGCTCAGGATGCAGAGACAGGCTTTGCACAAAGACTGCACAGGGGAGCACAAGGGCTGCACTCTTTGGGCTGAAATAGAGGTTAAATAGTTGATGTTTAATCACCCAGAGCATCAGCACTGACACCAGCCTGTGCAAAGTCAACCTGGGCAACCTCAGCAGCCCAAATTTCAACCCAAGGGCATCTGAGAAGAGGGGGAGCAGAGCCCACCCCAGACCAAGCACTGGGAGGCTGCAGCTCAGAGATTATCACCAAGAAACCAGCCTGCAAAATGGAACCACTCCTTACAGGAGTTTAGCTCAGACAGTTTCAGGGCCTCCTGCTTTCATTTCAGGCAAGTTCAAACCGGCAAAAAGTTTCAGTTTAAGCAACTGCCTCAACCAGCAAAATGAAGAGCAATTAAACAGCAAAGGAATGAAAATGTCCTGGCTGGGCAGAGTCAAACTGGCACAGCAAATATCACCATCCTGGTGTTCAAGTCATGACAGGGAGCTCTGATGGTGCCTACACAGCCTGAAACAACAGCCTGAAACAACAGTGGTCCAGCAGCTCTGCAGGGAATCTGCAGCATCCTAAGGAGGAGGGTGGGAAATGCAAGGACAAGACTCTGAGGACACTTCAGACATTTCAGGATTAGTAAACATAAAAAGAAGCAATCATTAGAGTGCTGATTGCCTGGATGCAGGCTGTGCAGAGATTTTATCTCCAGGAGGATTATTAGTAGGTTATGAATTCTTAGGAGAGGCAAAATGGAGCTAATGAGCATCACCCACCCTTGTAGGTGAAATTTCAGGTGAAAAAGAAGAACTACATATTTATATCCAGTACATTCAGCAACCTACATTCTTCAAGTCCTGGAAAATACATCTGCTGACTGCAGAGGTGAATGTTTTCCAGTAGGAAAAAGCCAATTTGTTGATCTAAAGCTTGTTTATTCCCAAGAAACATCACTCTCAACAAAACTTCAAGAAAGCTGGATCAAGTGAAAGATAAGGGATTTCTGACTAAACCAGAGACCAGTAAATAGACTAATAGTGGGATCATTCATGTAGGACATTGGAAACTTGTTCAAACTCATTGTTTGCCTCATTTAGCACAACTAAATCTAGGTCTCCAGTCTCCCAGTTGGGTGCCATAACCACTGGTCTTCGCAGTGTATTTCCATAGCCAGTAATTACAGAATTACACAAAAATATAGAGTCCCACCAGGAGAGTCATGCTCTCAGTGTCATTAGCTGGGAGCACAGACATTCATCTCCAAAGTGTGGCCCAGATTTGGCATCTGGACTTCACTGGGGGAAGCAGAAATTTGACCCCAAACGTCCTCCACCTCAAACAAGCACTTGCACTGCAGGTGACTGAGCCTTTTGGGCTCTTTCCTGCTGCTTTTTTTGCTTATTTCACCATGAAAAAGATAGAAAAACTCTGATTTCCCCTCTCATAATGCATAACTTTGAGTGTTTTGAATCCTTGAAGCTTTGTAAAAGAGGAAAACTCAGTTTCAGGATAAATTCCTGAGCCGAACCTTCTGACAAGTGCATTTTTTTGTGGTCTCAAACAGAAAAATACCTGCTCTGAATTCTTATTTATTAAAAATAAGAAGCTACTCTCACATTAGACTTTGGCTTTTGAACAGCAGTCTCCAGTACATATGTCAGGAATATTTTGGATTTTTTGCAGTGTTCCTATGTTCTAAACAGGAGATATTCCAGAATCAATCACTACTGATTCGTGGCTGATCACAAGAACTGTCACAGCTGAATTAAGCTTGAACAGCCACAGGGAAGACAAAAATCTGCACACCTGACATGTAGACATCTCCTAAAAGCCCTCCATGATGTCTAAAACTCTCAAAATACCTGGGAAAAGTTGTTGGGTTTTTTTTTCCTGGGAAAGGCTTTGCTGCCCAAGTATTTATTCCTGACGAGGCAGTACCATGACTGCTGCACAGCACTCAAAAATCAGCCTTAAAGTGCTTTGACAGTGTGTGAACCATGGAAATGGAAGATTATCAGTGTCCAGAGTCATTTGTGCAAGGAACCAGGCTTTGCTTAATCCCTTGGGGTGACTCAAAGTTTAATGAGAGGAGCCTGAAGCACTACTGGGAAATCAGGGTGGCTGGGAGAAAATTCAGAAAGGAGCCTGAGTGTCTCCCTCCTCCTTCTTACCTGGTCAGAAAATGCAGTTTCTCAACCAAAAACAAACGGGAGGGACACCAATACAATGCAATATAAAATCCACATTTGAGTTTAGCTGCATAAATTCACAAATACATCAACCAGACTGGGTTCTCCATCCCCAAAATTGCTGATTTACTCAAGTATCTTTTGGCACACTTTGTCCCACAGCTTGGTTTTTGTCCTGCTGCTGACTACAGTGACTTCACACTACAACTGTACCAGTTATGGCAATTTATTCCACTTTATACAAGAATACATCCCGTTCAATCTGATATTTTACACTTTTCTCAGTGAAGTGTTGAGAACTTGAAGGAAAAGCATTTCTCCAGGTAACTTGTCTTTGAGACTCCTGTGTCTTGTTTCTATTGGTATCTGATATAAAATGGGAGTCAATTCTTAATGTTAAATCAACAACAAATGAATACATCGTGAAGCTATTGTAGAAAAACATCACTATCCACCAGGTCTATTTTTATAACTTTCTCTGTGGATGCTGCTGGAGATTTGTCCTGGGATAGAGGGATGCTTAGCCTGATCCCTCATGGATATTCCTATATTCCTCCTTGCAAATAAATCCTTAAAAGATGTAAAAGTGAGAGAAAGCAGAAACAGTCAAGAAATTTTGTTATCCTGGCAATTTCCAGTTCCTTGGACACTTTAATTAGTTTTAATTAGGATTTTTCATGCAGATCTATATCTTGTGCAGCAAACAGCCCAACATATCAAAGAATCTCAAACATGATTTACAGTCCTCAATCACAAGTGCACTGAATGCATCTTGGGAAGCTTCCAGTGCTCATCTCTCCACCTCAATTGATATTCTGAGCCACAGGAGCAGTAGTTAAATCTGTAATTTTCATTGCAGCCTTTGAACTGTTTATGAGATGTAATCCTGCTTATTTATGGATTTTTTAATTGTTGCATTAAATTGAAAAAGTTACCAAAGGCTGGCTGCCAAGAAGACTGTGGCTGTCAGTCTACTCTCCCTCAAAGATCTGGGGTGGAATCACTGATTTCTTTTTCCTGTATAAATCTCTCTATCACCCTTTCCAAAATGATGGTTGCTAGCAACAGAGTGAACTCAACCATTTAGATGGCCAGTAAAGTTCTCATAGGTACAGGACATGGGGTTAGGAGATAAGAGGGTTACATTTTATTCCCATCACCTGCAAAGTCTCAGTGAGTTCCTCTCTTTTATTTTCCATGGAGGAACACAAAGTGGGTTACTGAGGCTTCCTGCTTCAGTGTCAGCTCAGCATCTTCTACTGATTTCACAATATTCACATCTGGGTTTTTGAATATTAACACAGGTTTGGCTTTCTTTGGGAATTCTAGAGCTCACATCACTGGCAGAGCAGAGCCTGCCACTGGACAGTTTTATGTTCAGCCCAAATTTCCATCCCCAGATCTCTGGGCTTTTGGAGCAGCAGCTTTAGAAATACTGAGCATAAATCTTAAGGCAATCTACCATGAGGAGTCTTTTACACCACAGTTAATTAAAGAAGTTTAAACTGTACTTCTTCTCCTTCCTCTGGCATGGGGCCTGCTCACTAATTCAAGCAACAGATTCCCAAAATCCAGGAGGAGGGGAGCTGAAGTCTGTGTTCTCACCATTTAAATTCATTTTCCTGCTGCATGTATCTTGTAACAATCTGGCCTTTGTTAGTGCTGCACACAGATCAGATCCTCAGAGCCCATTCTTCCCCCTCTCCTTAATGTCAACCTATATAGGGGAGGTGGGGTATTTTCATTATGTAGGTGAGATTTAATGATCATTTCTGCTGACATTTCCATTGCTTTCCTGGGATGACTACTGTGAGTAAACAGCCTTTTGTTCTCCTTTTCAGCAGCCACCTCACAGACCCAGTATTCTGCTGCTGCAGTGTAAATGTAATTTATGAAAGAAGCTGGCCCTCTCTGACTGGCTGGGGTTTTCTTCCCTTCACTGGCACAGTGACTTGCCAAGTAGCTTCACATTTGACTTGAATGCAGCTGGCAAAGCTCTGCCACCTCTACATCATGCCATGAATGCATGGAGTGATCTAACATGTACCAGTCTCTGCTTCAAAACCCGGGGGTGAATAGAGGTGATTTATGCCCAACTCCTCTGTCAGGGATTGCTGATTTGCAGCAGATCTGTGCAGCAGCAGCTCTTTTACTTGGCCACAGTTGTGGACCATCCAGCACTTCAGAAAAGCAAATGTGTCTTCTATTCCTCTCTGAATCCTGATTTCATTTTCAGCATCTACATTGCACCATTAAATGAAAGACTTGATGGCAGAAGAGTACCAATAACAGCAAATGTGCTTTAAGAGATGTATGAGTTTGGTAAATCCCTCTAATAGGTTATCTGTACCATGTATTTATTTTCTGGGTTTAGAACTTTGTACATATTAGCTCTAAAATTCCTCCTGCACTTGATAACAGCCATGTTTGTAACCTCTCAATGAATTTGTTGCTAACTGTTCCCAGTGTATTTAATACCTACTCAAGCTGTATAGCCAATTTTTCATTAAAAGCAAAAAATGTCTACTCTGAGTAAAAATTTAACACTCCCAAATACAGACATAATTGTTTTTCATGTTAAGCATCTTTTTTAGTTCAGGAGCAATGGAATATGGGAATATCCTGCTGCTGGAGGTGACATCCCTTAATGAAATGTGACACTGAGGTCCTCAACTCCTCTGAAGTGCAATGACTTTGAGACATTTTGCTTATAAAAGTCACAGGAACCCCACTGCCCTGGCCAGGCTGCAAAGTGAGTAAGCATGTCCTGTCTAAAGCTGAGGAACTGCATCAGGCTCCTGTTCCTGCCTGAAATTCCAGTGGCATCAGCTGCACTGTCCCACCTGTGGAGCCAACTTACACCATCAGCTCAGCAAACCTCAGCTTACTGTCCTAAAACTTTGTGCAGTTCTCCTCTACTCTGGAATGACATTCCCTTAAAGTAATTGCATGTTGGTAGAGATTAAACCACAGAGCAAGAGATGCAATCTTGGGAATTCCTCACAAACACCAACCTGTGGCATCAGGGTGTGCATTGCAACACGAAATAAATTTCCCAAGGAAAAAAAGAAATCCATAAAACTGGATGGAAAGGAAATAAACCATGTCTTTCATGAGCAACACTCATAAAGTACATTCACATGGCATCCTTAGAAGTCCTCTGCCAGAAACTCTCCCAGCCCTTAAAATGTGTCTTGTGTTCCGTGTGACCACAGCACCACGACTCTCCCACCCCTGGCTACGCCTTGAATGCTTCTCAGAATTATTTCTTATGAAAAAGACGTGAAAAAAATGTTCATACGTGTTTCTCATAGCCCATTTCATCCACACTGACCTGCCAGAAGTAGGTTTTGTACATAAATAGCCATGTCCTGGCCCTGTGAGGCTGAGAAGGCAGGGGAGGAATCCCCTGCCACGTGAACACACCAATTCCACCTGGACAAAGGGCTGTCAGATATTTGACAACAAAATATTGTGGGAGCTCAGAAATGCAGGATCTAACCTGGAAAAAATTCCACTGCATTGCTGAATTTTTTCTTCCTCTACATCCCACAGCTGCATTGTGCAGCCTGTTCCATGTTCTCACCCTGCTCCACCACAGAGCCAGGGAATTTTCTTCTCCTTTCTACTCCCACTAAGAAGGTTCTGCTTCAGATTTTTCTCTTCCAATTTCATATATTTCAATCCTGAATTTAAGACAATTGTGTGTTCATCTTCCAAAATAAAAGGGATGAAATGTATTGGTACAAAGACACTTGTATCAACATCAGGACACGATCCAGTGTTGGACCTGGCAGTGCTGGGTTAATGGTTGGACTCCATGAGCTTCAGAGGTCTTTGCCAACCTTAATGATTCACTGACTCTATAATATTGTCCTAACCAGGACCTTGAACTTTATATCCATAAATCCATATCCATAAATTGCATCCCACTTCTGCAAACCTGGTCCCTAATCCCCCGTTTCCCTCTCTGTGCTGGTGATGGAAGGACAAGTTTCCAGGATCACTAATTTTCACTACTATATTTTTGAGCTCATTTTCCACTCAGTTCCAGGCCTTTCAAATCCTCCCTGTAAGTATTTATTATCCCAAAGCCAGACTGCTCCTCACATCAGACTAATGAACTCCCAGCTGACTGAGTCACTTCCCCTGGAGCTTTCAAACATTTGCATCAGTTGCTATTTTGCTGTAAAAACCTGCTATTTGTGTCATCCTTCCCCCAGCTCCTAATTCCCTGTTCCCAGCTCAGAGATGGGACCATATTGTCCTCCAGTTCCTCACTGGAACAGCCTTCAGTCGTGGCTGCTGAGCTGAAATGTTACAGTCTTATGACCCTTAACAGCTTTTGCTTTTCAATAAATGTTTGGAAAGCAAAAGCATCACATAATTTCTCATTCTTTATCAAATAAAATTATCCAATATCAGAGGGATCATGCCAAATTTAACTCAGGAGTTTCTCCAAACTCACAAAGTGCCTTTTACAACATGTAACCAAAGTGATCTGACTCCAACCAATTTTGTCTTCTCTGACAACAGCTTCCTAATCCTTTATTGCCCACTACAGTTTAAATTTTTAATATAATTCTAACACTAGTTCATGAGCCATCCCATTACTTTTACCTTTCATGAACAGCTAATGCCTTTCAATAACTGTACTGCCCTTAGCTACTCTGTCATATTTTCTGCTATTTGCTTTATCTCTTCAAATATTTTAATTCCTATATTTTCATGATGTGCTGGCATCAGCTCACAAACAAATTGTCTCTGCCCAGATTACTTAGAGAATTTACCAGCCTACAACTCTCATCAATATTTATGCTTTCTTCTTTAGAGAAAGAGGAAAGTATTAGAAGTGGAAGAAGAAGCAGTGGGTCTAAACAAACACAAATCAGAAAAGAATTCTTATGGGTTTTATGGCAAAGGCAAAGAAAGTGCTTTACAAAGGCATTTAAAAAGCCAAGTCAAAGCAAACAATCCTTTTCTGTTGTTGAGCTTCCAGCTCTCCTGAGATGGCTATCAAAAAGTTGATACTAATTTACTCACTAACTCATCCTCTAGAGGCAAAGTGGGGCAGAAAATGCTCAAAGAGCAAAAGTAAATAATAATAAATGTTCTCCCAAATACTGTATCTGGGAAAACATATACATGTTCTACCCAGTTTCATTTGGATGCAGTTGGGAAGGAGTGTCAGTAGCTGCACTTGGGAGTTGATAGTCCAGGGGTCTTGTCTGAAATCCTGCCTCCAGATTTGATTTCTGTCCTCAAAACCAGCAACTAAATTAAATCATTCCAGGGAGCAAATAAGATTTTTTCCCTTGAATATTCACTGAGTAACAAACAGTTCATGTTTCACCACACACCAACTTAGGAACAAGTTCTTTCTCATTTCATTTCAGGAAACACAGTTCTCATATTAATATTAATATTAATATTATTATTATTAATTATATATTATTATTAATAATTATATATTATTAATAATAGTTATATATTATTATTATTAATAATAATAATAATAATTTCAACCCAAAAGTAAAGTGAAACCCTTACTTGGAACAATAAGCTCAATTTCTTCTGACATGGCAGTTCCCAGCACGTTGGAAGCAAAGCAACGATATTTCCCTTGAAAATTGTTGATGATTCCTCGGTTTTGAATCACAAAAGTTCCAGAGTTGTTGGATGTAACTATCCTCGGGTCAGACAACAAATCAAATGGTTTTCCATCCTTAGTCCAGTTAAAGCTGAAAAATAAAACAAGTGTTAGGAAGGGCAGGTTCCAGAACAGCACTAGGAGACTAAACCAGGGGTAAATGTGGGTCCAAGAGTGTTTTATTGAAATAAAAGGATGTAAGAGGGGAGAGTTGAATGGCAAAACAACCATTGTTTGTGACCTATTTGTCATAGGTCCTGTATCTGGACTTCTCAGATGGACTGAAATTTGGCTGCACTGATTCAAAATCTGGCAGTTGGAAATCACAGTATAACATGCATTCAGTGGGAGATGTACCTTTTTTTTTTTAAGAGTATTGTTTCAAGAGAATAAATTAATGTCGACAAAACTGTATATTTTGTCACTTCACTAGTTTTGGCAAAACTGCCTTGCTACAGTATGGAGGGAATCTGGGTTCCTATCACCTAACAGGCACTATCACATCACTCCAAGACAACAGAAAACTTCTCATTGATGCCCTGACAATCTGTGAAACAAAGGGAATTTGTTATCATGCTACAAATCCCCATTCAGAGCTCAATTAAAAGTGACCAAGTAATCTTGATATGAAGTAAAAAAAAAACCTTTTTAAAGTTTAAATTGTGTTGCAGAGAAAGGAGAATGGAAGGATTAAAGACTAAAAATGACATGAAAACCAGTTATTAATTTAGCCCATTCAGTGTGGAAAGCCTCAAGAGGAGCTTTTACATTCTTGTTAATCACATTTTCATTAAAAATCTTTCTCTTTTCTACACTGGTGTAAAATACATAAAGCTTATCTTTGGATATTTATTTGAATGACTCCTTCTGTGTCCGTTTGTAACATCACCATGGCCCTGATGATGTCAGGTACAGATGAGTTATCTGATAAAATGCAAATGTGATGTGTGAATACATGATTTAATGTGTTTGGCATTTTTAAGGTGGCTGTGGAAAAGGCAGAAGAGCAGCTGGGCTCCTTTGATTATTATTACACACCTCCTATCTTTTGCAGCACTGCCCAGACAAGGTTTTTTTTAAATCATGGGGTGAACTTGGCACGTGCCAGAGAAATGGAACATCTCCCAGCAAGAAAAAACATGTTGATACCTACTTACAGAGTGAGGGGAAGTGATGGAGCAACAAAAACTGACTGGCCCAAGTGGAAACCCAAACCTTAACCATGATGATGAGCAGGTTAATGTGCACCAGCCACCCACAGCCAGAACAATGTTTGGCAAAGGTTAAAAGCAAACAGTTTCTGCTGCTTCCCCCAGCACTACTCACGTGGGATGTGGGTTTCCTCTGGCTTCACATTTAATTGTAAAGTCCTCATCAAAGGGGTAGGCAACCTGGGTGTGGGATTGCTCTGTGATTGTTGGAAGCTGTGAGACTGAGCACAAACAGGTATTGGGTTAAATCACCAGGCAAGCAAAACGGAGCTCCCTCGGGTCCTTCCTTGGAAAGGGACAATGTCAGGATTGCCCCATTCCTACTAAAAGGGAGTCTTGTCTTAATAAAAACATAATCATCATCTTCCTGGTATGGACAGTGCTCTCTGCTCCCCCAAACTGGTCACTGGCACTGCCCCAGTGGCCAAAGAAAGGCTTGGCTGTGCCCAGCCCAGGGGCATCACCTGCTCACGTTCAGAGCTGGGACTGTGCTACCCCTGCAGCCAAAGCACGGGGCCGTGGGCTGGGGAATTTATCCATAGGGCAAGTCAATAACTGGCTTTTAATCCAGACACAGATTCACACACATGAAGCAGCAAACTTGTACCTCTGTCCTGGATAAAATTGCCAGGAAATCCATGGACTGCAAGGCTGAGTTAATACCCCTCCAGGGTGCAGAGTTACCACTCACACGGTCACGCAAGGATGTTGCACTAACATTGTTTTTTTTTCTGAGGGAATTAAAGTGTTGCAAATGCCTGTGTAGCAGAGCCACACGAGGGAGAACACTCCCTGCAGCAGGGCTGGGGATAATGGGATCATCACATTGTTATAAACAGCCAGCAAGAGAATTAACATGCTCTTTGGTTGCTATTTGGAGTCCAGGAAGCTCAAAGCTGGAGCGAAATGTCTGATCGTATCGTGTGGTCTCAAAGCTGAACACTTTCTAAGACCACCAGCTTCACTGATCAGGAAGAACTCTTTTTATTAAAATATAAAATGCTTTGTTAGAGCAAATTAATGGTGATGTGGTTCCCTCACGTAAAAGCAGTGGGTGCCCAGGCAGTTTGTCCTGCACTTCACAGGCACAGCTCCACTTCTGCATTATTGAAACTCAAGGAGCTGCTGCAGAACCTTCCTGAAAAAAAACCCTCTACTTTCCGATGCAAATTGGGACAGCTTTAAAGAAAACTCCTCTAACCCTGCTTGGTTGCCTTCCCCTTTGCAGCCAGGGCTGTTGGCAGCTCCAGGGTGCTGACAGCTCACAGCAGCTCCACGGGATGCCCCAAAACTGGCTCATGTCCTACTCTGAGGCCACATCACTCAAAACCCTGCAAAGAACCCACAATGCTTTTCCCTTAGGTTTATTTGTTTATTTTCCCCCACCATAATTCGTAAACCCCAATATTGTTGAGTTTTCCTTTGTTGAGACTGTTTAACCACCCCCCCAAAAAAAAAACCAAACCAAACCAAACCACACCAAACCAAACCAACACCCTAGTGCAGTTTGCAATCCTCCTGGTCCATTTATGTTTAGAAAATGCAGAGCTCAGAGGTCTGGGCTGTGCTCCAGGCAGTGGGGTTCATGGGCTTTGCTTGGATTGCTCCCTATGAGCCTCATCCCATATTTTACACGTGTCCTGGAAGCACATGGACCGTGTAAAACAGGCAGTTTAAATGCACCACAGCCAGAGAGGGACACAGGAGGTGCTCCCCGGGGGGATACAAAGCACAAAATACCTCCCTGGGGACCAACATCCACCCTGAGCCACACACCTGCTCCTTTTCCAGGCTGGAATGGCAGGTTGCAAGACAAGAAAACAAGGATATATGTACATCAAACAAGCTTCAGGGAGATTCAGAGCCAAAATGAGGAATTTATGTGAAGGACAAACCCAAACCCTCGGAGCTAAGCTGTGTGTTGGATGGCAAACACCAGCTAGATGTTATTAGACAAGTTCACTGCTGCATTTAAACAGGCAAAACCAGAGTAGCTCTACTTTGTATCACACCCGAATTTCCCAAAGGCCAGGTTGTGGCAGGATTAAATTTGAAATGGAACAACTGGAAAGGAGGATTTAATATTTTTTTTCTTCAGGGGAAGTTTAAAAGGAAAAAAGGGGATATCAAACAAAACAGCAAAGTGTACAGCAAATAACTACAACTCACCTGATAATGGTATTTCAATAGCTGCTGCCAAACTCAATACAAAGAAAAACAGGCATATGGTGATGCCTTTTGTGCTTAATAGCATCTCCATCACTCTTCTGTAAACAAGGAGTCCAAACAGAACAAGAGATACCTGGTGCTTCCTCTCACTGTCGCTTCAAATCAGACGTAGGGATGTGAAAGTGGAAGTCTAGTGAGGAGAAGAAACAACAATATTACCCTGCAAAATGAACTTGGGTCTAACAAAGTTATAAATAAAGTAAATGCTTCAGCTAAACTGCAAATTGCACTAAGTGGTCCAATTTCCTCTCCTCTCTCTCCATCCTTTGGTTTCAGGAATAACCCCCATTACATCTCTAACAAAAAAATATATACACAAAAGTACAACTCTATTATAGCATAGAAGGTTAATTATTTTTTTTGGGGGGTTGCAATTAAAAGTAGGGATGGTTTAAAATGCAGTATATTTGTAATCATTCCAGTTCATAAATTTTTCTAATGAGAGTTGTGTAAGTTGGAAAGTAATGTAACAGATCTAATGAGAGAAATTTGGTACACTAATGACCTTGTTCATAAATCTCATCTGTCTTTTATCTTTCATTTATTCTTAAAAAAAGGACACAATCTCATTTAGTTCATTAATAAGGACCAGAACATGAAACATTTGCTTTTCCTCCATAATCCCAGAACTCCTATAGGTAGGTTTTACACATTCCATTAGACACTCTTTGGTTCTTCATTACAAGGCAAAAATGTCTTTTAGCTGCCAAAAGGAGACATATCCAGTGCTAATGAGCATTCAAGAGCAATTCACAGAGAAGTAAAAGTCTGGTTTAGATCAGACAGCAGGAAGAAATTGTTCCCTGGGAGGGTGGGGAGGCCCTGGCCCAGGTTGCCCAGAGAAGCTGTGGCTGCCCCATCCCTGGAAGTGTCCAAGGCCAGGTTGGACGGGGCTTGGAGCAACCTGGGCTAGTGGAAGGTGTCCCTGCCCATGGCAGGGGGTGGGACTGGATGATCTGCAAAGTCCCATCCAACCCCAAACATTCTGAGATTCTTTGATTCTGTGAATGTGGGTACACAGAGGATTTCATGCAGCTTCATTCATGGTATCTCAGTGAATTATGAACCACTCTGAGGTGTGTTTTGTACCTGTGCATCCTCTAACACATAATGCTAAGGGACATCAGTCCCAAGAGAATTTAGACCTCATTGTCAAGATAATTTCACAAGAGCCATTTTTAAGACAAGTCTACTGTGCAAAGGAGCAACCCCAGCCCTGTGCAGCACAGTGAGCTCTGACTCCAGCCACCAAGTTCACAGGCAGAGCTGTACGACCGTGGCAATCCATTTCCAGACTAAGCCTGGCTCAAACACGGCTCTTGGATCTTTGCACATCCCACCCGGTTAATCCAGGGATCAGAAAAGCAATCCCGGGATCACCGGGAGCAGTTGGCACTGGGGGCAGGCGGGAGGTGGGACCCGGGGATGCTCGTCCTTGCCCAGCACGGCTGGAGCAGGGACAGAGCTGAGCCACAGCCCACACACACACACAGGGTTTTCTCCTCACAGTTGGTTTGCTGGACCTCTACAACACACAGGCACAAAGTAAAGATTCCCCTTTTACCCAGCACGCTCCCTCTCGCTTCAGCTCTTGGGATTGAGCAACAGGTTGTGCGGTGGCCCTTCCTCCAGGGTAACTTCTGTTCACATGGTCCCCAGCTCATGAAAACTTCCTGGAAGGTGAGGTCTTTGAGAGCAAAATCCTTGGATGAAGGTTGAAATTGGCCAACGAGGGGCAGGCGACAGACACCATAATCACATAAGCCTCATTTGGTTAGAAATGAGGCTAAAAACCAGATGTCTTATAAGTATCTTAGGTAGCGAGTGTTTGCTGATGGAAGAACCTGACTAATCTGCTTAGTGCTGGTTTCACAGAGGGGGATGGTGCAGAAGGGCACCGGAGGGGACAGAGACCCTCTGGCTTTGCTGCCACCCCCAGGCTGTGCCCGAGAGCAAATCAGGCAGAATGAGGCAGCACCAGCAGGTTGTGTTTTGTGGCAGTCAGTATTTCCCACAGTTTGAGTTCTCCTGGCTCTAACTGGTGAGTAATGGACCTTTCCAACCCTCAGCCTGCTAAAAGCTGGGCTGTGTGACAGCCTGGGGGGCACCCAGGACACGGAGCAGCCCCACCTGATGGCTGCTGTCACCGCAGGACAGGGCTCCCACCCTCCCTCACCTGCTCCTGGCAGACACTCAGCTCCAGATCTGTGTCAGCCACAGCAAAACAGATGCTCTGACAGCAAACCCTCTGGACACAGAATTGCAATTTAGGCCCATAAAAATCTGACCAGTGTTGCTGCCTGCAGATGGTACATCCGTGGCAGTGAAATCCTCCTCTCTCCCATCTGCTGACAGCTCTGGGGACCCGAGCAGGCAGGTCAGGATGCCAACCAGAGGCAGGAGAGCTGGGATTCCAGGAGGTGTGCAGCCTGCTAAGGTCACAGGCTGAGCAGCAGCAAGTTTCTTTTTATATCAATGTTACAAAGCGTTGTGTAGATTCAGATTAAATTCAAGGAAGAAACCAGGAATACAGCTCGATTCCTTACCCAAACCCATCAGCTCACACCATCGTTTTTTGGTTTTTTTTTTAAATAAAGTGACAGAGCAAAGCAGAAACATTCCAAATAAGCAGGATATCCTTTATCCTGTGGTACAGCATGACTTGCCTCTGCAGGCTGCTGTAATTAGTCGGCCTGTCTAGCGCCTCGCTCCTCTTCCCTGGCTGGAATACTAATGCAGGGGCTGACAGCACCAGCATTGGGAAGCAGCCAGCACAGGGGACTGGTGCTGCTGGACTTGTGCACAGCCAGAGGATACTTCCAGAGGCCACTTGGAAATCTCTCTGCACTGTGTTTTACCTTGACTGGTTTATTCTGGGGTGGATTCCCCAAGATGCAGCCCCGGTGTGAAAGGAACCAAGCAAGAGGAATTAAGCATCTCTATCTTTCTGGAGGTGTTTGCCTGGTGATAACTATCCAGCAAGACAAGCCTCCTGTTCCCATGTCATATATATTATCCCTAATGGAGCAGCAGAGGTGCTGTCTGGGCTGACAGTAGGTTTTATGGAATGCCAGCCCTTTATGCACATCTCCCCCAGTCTCTGCTGCACCCTGTTCTGGACAATGCTGGTCCTCAGCACATGGACAGGTGAGACTCATCCTCCCAGCAGAGACCTGTGCCAAGCTATTAACCTTATTTAAGGTGACTACAGAGAGGGCTGCCAAGCTGTAGGCGTTTAGGATGGCTTTAGGTGTTTAGGATGGCTTCAGGTGTTTAGGATGGCTTCAGGTGTTTAGGATGGCTGTCACACCCTTGGCTGTCCCACCCAGCCTCAAGCCCACAACTCAGCTGAAACTACAAAGATCCTGATTAAATCACCAACCCCTCCTCTCATCTCCAGCACCCAAACAACCCCCAGTCCCTTCCTAAACAAGCCATATCAGACATCCTCCATCAGATGCCCAGACATCCATCCATCTATCCATCCAGACAGCCCATCCATCCCGGCTTCAAACACAGCCACATGCCCAAACTTCAGGCAGCACAATTCTTCCCTCCTGGGATGATTAAACTCCAGCCCAAAAGTTCTCATCTTGTGCCAGTTCCTAGCAAATGAACAATTTAGTTGCTTCAGTAATTTGGAGAAATAAATGAGGGAGCTGTGCAGGCACTTGGCAGCTGTGGGCAGGTTTCGGTCTCTCTGGTGCCAAAGCACAGCTCTGTCCTTGGGGGTGGGTGAGTGCCAGAGAGCACCTTCCAAAATCCTACCTTGGTAAAACACCAGCCCTGCTCTGAGATAGCGTTGGGTGAGGCCCAGAGCTCCTGTTTTTCATGGAATCACTGCATGGTTTAGGTTGGAAGGGACCTTAAAGCCCACCCAGTGCCACCCCTGCCATGGGCAGGGACACCTTCCACTAGCCCAGGTTGCTCCAAGCCCTGTCCAACCTGGCCTTGGACACCTTGTGGATGTGGGGCAGCCACAACCTCTCTGAGGAGCCTGTGCCAGTCCCTCACCATCCTCACAGGGAAGAATATCTTCCCAATATCCAATCCAATCTTCCCAACATCCAACCCATCCCTGCCCCCTGTCAGTGTGAAGCCATTCCCCCTTGTCCTGTCACAACAAGGGGTTGGGAAAAGCCCCTCTCCAGCCTTCCTGTGAGCCCCCTTCAGGTACTGTCAGGCTGTAAGGTCTCCCCAAAGTCTTCTCCTCCCCTTTCCTCCAGGAATTCCACCTCCTCCTTTGTTCTCACAAGGAGCTGGCTGCAGCATCCCTTGGACCAGGGAGGGGGGCACCAGGTTGCCAAAGAAAACCTTTCTTCCACCCAAGGAATGAACACATATCGATGCAACAAATGTCACATTCACAACCCCTCCTCTCCCGTTCGCTTTCCCCCCCTCCTCCCTCCATTTCTATCCTTCTATTTGCTTTTCTCTGCCTCAGGCTTAAGTCAAGTAATTTGAATTCACTGCAAATACTTATCTGTAGTTCCTTACCTGCAATTCATTATTTACTGTGCTGTTCAGTTAATAGTAAATACTGATTGCTCTAAGGACAGCTCATTTGTTTGTTTAATGAGCTGCCTTTAACTTACACTAAGCAAATCTTTCAAAATTTTGCTCCAGTTTTTTCCAAGGAGCAATGCAGTTCCAGAATCTTTTATTATACCCCCTTACTTCCAGAAGGATGTAATAAAAATATTGGACAACCAAACAAGAAAAAAATTACATTTCCATTTATCTCATCAACCTAGTGAAAAATTTTCCCTACGTGTAATTACTACATTAAAATTGCTCATAAATAGTAGCAGGATGACAGCCAAAATTCCCAGATTACTGGTCTACTGCTTCCAAGAGAAATTATATTGCACTACTAAATTTGGTACCTACCTCAGCTGTTTGGTTCTCCCTTCAAATATGTAAGGTTTGGTTCTTGTTTAAGTCCTGTACAGCACAAATATTCAGGAAAGTACTGGATTCTCACAGCTTAACACTGGGACATCTCTGGGCTAAGTTTTTCATTAGCTAGAACTGGGTTTAATTTCTCAGTGACTTGTAAGTAACAGGATTTTTAAATAAAAAGCCATTTGTGATTAGAAATTACAGCCTTCTGTATGGTCACAGTTACAGAAAAACAGAAGATCACTTTGGAAAGAAATTGTGTTCTGGTATAAGAAATAAAAAATGTGTTGTTTAATGATACCACATGGAACCATAAAGGTTGGAAAAGACAAGTTCAGTGAGTATATAATATAGGAGCTTAATTAAGTCCTCTCACTTTCTCAGTTACAGTCCCATGGTTGGGGTTCAGCTTGTAGAGCACCAGTGCTCCAGAAGTGTTGTTTCCAATTCCATCCCTGCACAGGGTCAGCCTGGACCTGGAGGCTCCAACCCATGTAATCCCTTCACCCCTACCACTTTTGAGGCTGCAGGGATGTTCCACCTGCAGCTCCCAGAACAGGTTCCCTGGGATACAGGCAGAGCCCCAGGGAGCACATGGAATTAATCACCCCTGTGCTTTTCCATGCCACAAGTAGAGGTAGCTCCCTACTTCACTAATTAGCTGGGAAATGCTGAGATTTATACCAGTGAAACCCTAAACACAGTGCTCCAGCAACAGCATTTGTGCAGCTCTAGATGTCTTTTTTTTTCCCCTGCAACCCCCCCACGTGCAGAGTCACTCAAGTGTTTGGAAAAGATGAGAGGGAATATTCATAAGGCCCCCTCGTTTCACTTCAGGTGTCAGTGTTACACACACAGCTTCTCCCCTAAAAGCTTTTTGACATCCCAGTGCTAGTGGCAGGGAGAAGATAACCTTCACTTGACTCTATCCCAATCACCTATTTTGGGATGTTGTCAGTTCTTAAAAAAGCAGCCCACGATGCAAATGCTGGAAGTGATTAAGATAATCACCGTAATGAGAAAGCTGTTCTTCCTTCCGTGGCAAAATATTTCCAAATAGACAGTAGCACAAAGCTGGAGTGGAGATATTTTTTTTAGATGCAATTCCACTCTCAGGAGGTTTAGTGAGAAAAGTCTATGTATTATTTATCCTGCCAAGGACTTCATAAACCTTATTGGACAGCACATCTAAAGTAAAAGTTGTCAGTGTAGTTAAACAACTTCAGCATTATTTCACAAAATTTATATGTTTCAAATATGATTGCAAGTATTATTCCTTCCCAATTTCGTAATCCATCAGTCTTTCAGTTTCCCAAACCACAAAACCACTCTAAAAATGTGATGGAACAAATATAATTAATAAAGAAATATGTACCAAAGGCCATGAAATGTAGCACAAGCAGCATTAAAAATTCACTTCAATAAACAGTGTATTAGAATTAATTTCCCTGGGACAAGGTTATAAGAAATAAATAAGGAATCCGGGAGCCCAGCTTGTCAGGTCCTGGTTTTCTGGGAGGGCAGTCAGCCATGGGGTGGGCAGGGGGATGGTCTGGCCCCAGACTGTGACCAGCATCTCAGTTGGATGTTCATGCTGATTGTGTGGAACTCAATTTATGGTGTTTCTGACTGAGCCACCCTGAGCTCAGCAGAAGTTAAGAGGTGTACAAGCACCTTCCACTCCAAGTGCCCAACCCCAGCAGAAAGCACCAGTACCAATATGATTCCTGCCAATTAGATTATCTGAATAATTTTTTCCCCTTCTTTTTTTGCTCACACCTTCCAAAACGTGCCATGAGATGGCTCCTTTCAAGTCAGCAAGAGTTTGGGTTTGGGGTTGGGTTTTTAAAAACAGCAATGTTTCTGGAAATACATGGTATCCAAACTTAATAAGTGATGCCAATTTGTGCCCCAAAGAAGGCGCGGAGGAACTGCTCAGAGACAGAATTTTCAGTCTAGGTTTTACCTGGCTTCATAAGTAATTTAGAATCACAGAATCATAGAATGGTTTGGGTTGGAAGGGAACTTAAAGCCCATCCTGTTCCACCCCCTGCCATGGGCAGGGACACCTTCCACTAGCCCAGGTTGCTCCAACCTGGCCTTGGACACTTCCAGGGATCCAGGGGCAGCCACAGCTTCTCTGGGCAACCTGTGCCAGGGCCTCCCCACCCTCTCAGGGAAGAATTTCTTCAGTACCCATTTTGATCTTTCTGCTTAACCCATCCAGTGTTAACTGGAATTGACTGAGCCCACCAGAGGATCATTTGTTAAATAAAACTTCCCAATTCTGCATTTGCTTCCTGTGAAAATCTGCGTGAGCAACTTTAAAAACTGGAACATTTGACAAAATCACCAACTTAATTTAAGTTACACAACTGCTGAAAACAAAGTTCACTTTTGCAGCTGTGGATATTCACAACAGAAACCTGCTCAGAAAGTCACAGCCCTCCAAATATGATGAGGAGCCCCAGGTTTGCCAGCGGATCATCAGATCCACTCTGCTGGAATCTCAAAGTGCCTCAGAGCAGCACTTGTAATAATGACTCACAAGAAAATCCAGCCTGGAAATCAATACCTGGTTTAGCCTCTTCATAACCAATGAAATAAACCCTCACTGAGGATGGCACTTGCTGCTGATGAAAACCTCATTATACTTTAGTTGTGGCATTACTGACACCGCACTTACAAGTAAATTGAGATAACCACTGGTGTGGTTATTTGTACCATTAGAACACACAACCCTGAGTGCCCTGCAGCCAAATCCCACCACTAGGGGTGTTCTTAAACCTGTGAGTAAATACAAACATCTGTATTGATTTTAAGAGAAGAACAGCGCTGAAGCAAGACACCAGGTGACCCCAAAGTGGCTCTGGCTCAGCCCTTCTGATGGGACAGGCATGGATAAGCATTAGAGGGAGTGCAGGAGAATCCTCTCCTGGTACAGACACCCTCCCAACTTCTACTGCTTGGGGACTTTCTGAGCCAGATGCTGCAGCCAACCTCTAGTCTGTAATAGCTACCAACGGGCCTCTCTTCCACCAATTTAAGTATATTTTTTCTTTTTACTCCTTTGATGAAATATTTGACCTCCATCAACTGAATTAAGGAGTCCCTCAACATGTATTAACATGTAAGTGTTAAATTTACTGCTTAATAATCTCACTGGCTCTTCCCAACTCTCTACAGTCCCCCCCCCTTGGCATCAGTTCTGAGTGTGCAATTCCTTGTATCCCCCCTTTGCAAACCCATGACCAAACTGAACCCCCCCAGAGCAGCAGCTCAACCAGAGTATGTGTGTGTGCTGGGGTAACTCAGCAGCCCAGTTTGGTCCCAGGTCCTGCTTCCCTGCCCATCCTCACTGCAGTTGCAACTATTCCTCCCCAGTTCACTTTTGGACTGGGTTAACTGGGCACCTCTGAGCAGTGGGAGCTCTGGGCCACTACAGCAGCTCCTGGAACAGAGGAGGTCAGGTCTCTAGACACAAACCTAATCTTTTCTTCAGTGGGAACCAATCCATATCTTTACATTCATCTTCTATCCTTCTTCCAGTTCTACTGGGGCAGCAATCTCTCTTTCAGGGGAAAATGTGGATTCAATGTAGTGTACCTGAGGTGTATATACCACATCCTGCAGCATAAATTGCTGGTGCAAATGTTCTGCAGACTCCTGAGAAATCTACAAGTATTTAATTAGCAAGTTTTTAAGGCATTTAAAGTGGAATTAAAAATACCATGTTGAAATTTTAGACTATGTTCCTTCACTGCACCATGAAGTGTACTTTGCATGATTCTTGTACAAGTCACCATAAAATAAGGTTTATATATGCATATTTACAGATGGAAGAGCAGCCTAATCCCCCCACGTGTGTCTGCTTTATCTCCTTCACTCAAAGGTATGGCCATGCATTCATTCATTTTTTGTTAACCAATGAAACCAGAGGGATTATTCCAGCACAAGGAGATAACGCTGCAGCAGAGGAATGTCGTGACCTACAAACACACAGTGACCATCACTGGTAACAAACCAGCCCAGATCTGAGCTTTGCAGATCCACCTGAAAGCACAGCAGCCTGGTAAAAATTCAGCTGCTGTCTGAGGCTTTTGCCACTCTGTATTTCCTCGAGATACTACGTCTCCTACACGAGCTTACCACGTTTCTGCCTGAAACTAGTTTTATATTAATTGAAATTTTGAACAGCCATTAGCATTTCAGCTCATAGGTCAAGCATGAAGCACAAACCAAAGGACAGCAGCAAGTGGGCTGGGTGAGTGGGGGTGAGGACGTGTCAGGCAGGCACAAAGGAAAGGACAGCAGGTTGCAGTTTGTGTTCAGATGAGGCTGTTCACGACAGCTCTGCTACGGAGGAGATGCAAATTCTCCTCAATTTCAGAATGGATTTGCAGCAGAGGCGCTTGCTTCTTTTGTAATTTCATTCTCCCTCTTTCAAAACACGGAATAATAGGAAAATCATGAGCTTTCTCACGTTAATACAAACAAACACGAGTTATAGTGAAGCAACATCTCCTCGGAGCAGCCCTGCCTCACCTCGAAGCCTCTCCTGCAGCCCAGCACAAGGCACAGTCTGAGCCATTCCAGCTCCATCCCTGGGCAGACACAAAGCCAGGCAGAGCCCTATTGACTTGGAAATGCGGGCAGGGATGTGCCAGGCACAGCTCCCCGCGGGCCTGCAGGGTGATGGGATTGTTCAGTGAGCAGAAAGCTCAGGGGGAACAGCTCAGAACGCGCTCCGAGCGCACAGCCCGGGGCTCCTCGGGAATGTGCCCCGGGAGGAATCCTGCGCTCCGGCAGGTGGGAAAGGAGGGGGAGAAAAACCACACAGCCAGCCCTAATGGGCTCCACTGGAGAGTGCAGGGTGCTCGTGGTGCAGGAGCAATCCCCGTGCCAGGAAAACCACCCCAAAAGAGCAGAAACCACTGCAGGGCAGCGAGGGCTCCCCTCGGTGTCAGTGGTTCTCACAGCACGGGCTGGTGTTCACTGCAGAGCCCCCTGCGCTAGAAACGAGGTGACAACATGAACAGAGGGGAAAATGGTGTTTAATTGCAAATGAATTACCCCTATAAACAGGAGAAAACAGTTATTATTCCCACCTGATCCACTAAGGATCATCTGTTCCTGCTGCGCCACAGGCAGGTGAACTCATTCACAATGTACAACACTGGCAGTGCTGTCAAACATCAAAATTCCTAAATCTGAGCTCGCTCCTTCATCCATGCCGTGCACCATGAACACTCACAGTGCTTCTCAGTGCCTCATGGACTCAGGGGACTCTCAGTGCATTCCCAAGACCCCAAGTGAAAAACCCTGGCAAGCTTCACACATAAAACCTTAACTCCCCGAGAAAACTAACAGCAAAACTGAGGCAAATCTCCCCTCTCGGTTTTATCTGTGTATCTCAGCACAATGGCACTACAAGGCAGTGAAAGGCAGTGGGACACTGCGTGTTTCTAATTTAAATTGCAGCCAGTGACTCGTGACCACGGAGGGATTCACAGCGAGCAGTCTGTGTACTTTCTGCCTTCCTCAGGTTTTTCCTCCTCCAGTGTAATAACAGAGATTAGCTCCTTCAGCTTTGTGGAGGACCTCCCTAGGCTTGCTTTTCCCAATAAGTCGAGGCAATTGAGCTTCCAACATTTTCCACATTACCAGAGATACAAAAGATTACTTTAAAAAAAAAAAAAAAAAAAGTAAAAATTAAGTCAAATGTAGTGATTCAACCACAGATGCTGAATGAAAGCATTTAAGGGCACAAGTTAAGCACCATCCACATCACTCTGAAATCCTGACATGCCTGGATGGGGAGCATCTCTTCTCAGAATGAGAATCTTGGTTTGATTCTACAAGAGGATCCACACTTATGAGTGTGATTTACAGTCTACCAAGGAAATACCACCACAGGAATTGATTTAGGGTAATAATAGTAGGATTTGGCCCAGTTTGTACATTAGTAAGTCGAGAGCAAACAGGATAGCATTAGAGACACATGGATATTTCATCCTTATCCTGCATTTCCAACTTCCCTTATGTTTACCTGGAATCTACAATCATTTCCTTCATTTCAAAGAACTTCACAGCTAAATAAAACCCCCAACAAGCTTAAAGAAAAACACACAGCCCAGCCCACACAGGTGAGACAATCTCGTTTCACCTGTATTTTTTAGGAGCCTTTACAATCCCGGCCCAGGCTCATGAGAAAGTGATGGGACAAGTTTTTTGTCAGGATCTCCAGGGAGAAAAGTGTTCACAATCATCCTGGAGATGCCTGAGACATTCCTCCAAGTAGCATAATGCTGCAATTTATCTGGTCATCATTTTTTTTCCAATAGCTCCTGTTAATGAAAACGTTTTGTGCCCAGGCTTTCAGGGGAGTTGTTGATAAGGTGAGGATTATTTCTGAGCACAGCAGCAGTTTTCTGCACTCACTCAGGTAGTTTTACCATTGTGGGAGAAAAAGCATCATTCAAAATGCTCCAAATCCCAATGATTTTCTTGCTGCAACAGTTGCTTTTCTCCATTAATGCCTTTTTTCAGGGCACTGAATCAAAATATCCATCAGCTGCACTGACGACAGCTGACAATATATTGGATATATCTACTGTAGCTGTGAAAGAAAGGGAAAAGACTTTGCAATTCTGTTTTTCTCTCCTCTGGATCCACATTCATCATCCCTTTCACTGCCTGAAAGATGCAGAAAGGCAGTTGTCAGTGACTGCTTATTTTCAGGTGATCACAGGAGAGGTTTCATCACACAGATCACAAACACACACGGTATATTTGAAGGCACAGTTGATCTTTAGGAATACAACTGAACTCCAACTATGTGCCTGAACAGAGAACAATGAGGA
This sequence comes from Corapipo altera, assembly GCF_003945725.1. Taxonomy (NCBI): domain Eukaryota; kingdom Metazoa; phylum Chordata; class Aves; order Passeriformes; family Pipridae; genus Corapipo; species Corapipo altera. Next base: position 15,147,652 of record NW_020884882.1, on the reverse strand, counting down.
AGCAACACATGCAGCAAAACACACTATCCAAAAAGCCTAAAAGCCTGGAAAAATACGCCTATTTCCTAAGCTCCCGGAGAAAAATGTTTTGAAGGAAATTGGGCAAATCTAAGTCCATTGCCTGAGCTACTGGGGGGTTGGTAAAGCATCTCCTGAGCCAGACAAGAAGGTTCAGAAACAATTCAGAGGAAGTGCCCACTAACTACACAAGGGTAATTTAGATCATCACTTTTCCTTTCTCTTTACTTTTGGTGTTTTCTTTCCATGGCAACAGCAAAACACAGTCACCTAAATCCCACCACCAAATATGAAGTCCTTGTTTCAAAGCTGGAGCTGCTGCTGGTTCCCCATGAGGTGACTTTATGAACACTGAACACAAACCCACCATATCTCCCTTGCTTTGAAAAAAAACCCAACTCCACCTTGCTAGAAATTAAAGTAAATAACATTAAATTCAAAGTACAGCAAATGTGCATCAGGAGTGAAAAATTCTGCTTCAATTATTCAAGTCTGTTCACGTTAGGTAAAACTGTCAGGAGTACCTTCATGCTGAATGTCAAACAGGCAGAATCATGGCCTTCATTGCCCATTCTCTCCATAACACCCTGTTCTTCAGAGCAAGAGTGACTTTTTCCTCTGCAGAAGTGTCACACTAATCAACTACAAGCACGTTGGGATAACGTGCTCTCCATGCCACACACATGAAAACTGTATTACAGACTTTGTACAGAGCTTCTACAACATCACACGTGTTGCTCTAACTTTTTCTTAAAAAGAAAACAAACAAACAAACAAACTTGTAAATACTGTTGGTCTTACTGTTTTTATCCCTAAATACTGCTGGCCATATTGTTTTTTCTCTCATTTGTGACATGTCAGGTGGATAAATCCACTTCATTGCCCTCTAATCATTATCTCACATTATGCACCTTAGGAAGACTCACCAGAAAGTGCCTGAGAAAACCTTAAAAATACCCCAGAGAGGAGCCAGTTATGAAAAAGGCAAGAGCTGCACAATATCTTTCATACACTTGACTCTCAGATATCTCTAATTTAGTGTCTCCTTCTTCATGCTTCCCTGGAAAGAAGCATGGGAAAGAAGAGCTGCATGGCTTCATTTCTTATGGATCTGAGCACTTCAAACAGCTCTCCACAGCACAGACATGTGAATGGACACCCCATACTCTTCATTCTTGTCCAACTCAACTGGTGTGTCCATTGGGTCCATCCCCTTGGACCAAACAACATCATTTGTTATAGAGCTAAACTGCACCTGGAAGCCTGATGGAAGCTCTTAATACTCCCTGAAAAACATGACTATATTATGATAAATAACATTCTATGTTAAATGAATAACAGGAATCCTCTCAAGGTCCAGGTCACAGGGTGGCAGATCAAGAAGCAAAGGGAATTTGCTGAGAGCCTGAAAATAAATGCAGGGAACTGTCTATAGCCAGTGGCATGGGGGCACAGGGCAACACTGCTGCAGTGGAAAGCCACACACTCACCTGTAATTTAGCCAGGGAATGCTGGAAAAGAGCTCATCCTGTCCCTACCTAACTCTGATTTATTCTGCATAGCAGAAAAGCCAACAGGAGCCTTCCTTGTTAGACCTTGTACACCTAAAACACAGGTAACAGGAGGTGGCAGGTGACGTATTGGCTTTCTTGACACTCTGATTTGCAACTCCATAAAAACCCCCAGATCTTGAAGCATCCCAAGTTTCAAACAGGCAGAGAAGGAGCTGATGGCTCCTGAAGACATGGCAATATAAAAATGAAACCACTGCTGCCATTACAGCACATGCCCTTTGAGCTTTCCTCTCCACTCTCCTTTTCCTCCCTTTGTTTAGCTGCAGTTATTTAAAGGACAGATCTCTGTTTAAGCAGCTGCTGCCACGACTAGTTGGCCCAAGCAGCACTTTTAATTAAATATTTGCTGCTGTGAGAGTTTTCTCTCCCCTCCCTGCCATCCTTGTGGACAACATTTGCTCTTGCAAAGATAACAGGTCTGCTGAGCAGCCTCCTCCTTTGCCTGCCAGGCCTCCTGCACTCCAACCCCTGCAAGGGTGTGAAACCCCCACAAAAATTAATTTTATGATATGCATCGTGACATTTGCTATCAAGGACAACCATCAACAATAAGGAAAAGAAATAAAGCTTGCTGGGATTTAATAATGATTATTAAATTATGTCATTTACATAATTAGGCTTTAGTAATAACTATGGCATATCTCTCATGGCATGGTAAATTGGCAGAGCACTTCATAAAGGGATTTTGGGGCTTTTTTCCTTCTCTTCCTTCTCTCCCACCAATAACTGAAGAGTAGATCAGGTAAATGATATGACAACACACACTAAGCAGGTTTGCACAGAGGATGGAAACTGAGATGAGTATCACAATGTGAATAAGAGAATTCTTGAGAAATACGGATTTCAAACAGGTTTCTTACAGATTCCTTTCTCTGAGAGTTTCTTCCTAGTCAGCAGCCAGGTATAACAAAGCCTCTGGGATGCTCTATGGTATTTCCCAACCAGAATCAGCAAGACATCAGGTTCACTCTACCATACCTGTTCACAGAATTGTTCACTCTGTTCCTCCCAGCAGGTAACCCTGGGAAAGGCATTAAAGGCAACTGGGTTGAACAAATACCAGTAAAGGCTTGACTTGCTTGGGGAAAAGCTCCTTTCCAACAGACATCTCACAAAACAAATGTGTGTCTTGACTCATCTTTACCTGGTCTAGGTGTGACTCTGAGATTCTAACCTATTCCCATACCGGAAACAGCAGAGTGTGGAAAAAATCCCAACCCTCTTCACTAGACTGAGTTTGACACTAGAAGTGGAAAAGGTAAAGAGAAACAAAAAAATTTATATTTTTTTATTAGCCAAGACATTTCAATCTCTGGGAGAGACACTTGTGGTCTCCCTTTGTGCCAAAATGAGAAAGCAGCAAGGGATGAGGATTCCTTGGGAGGGTGGGGAGGCCCTGGCACAGGTTGCCCAGAGAAGCTGTGGCTGCCCCATCCCTGGAAGTGTCCAAGGCCAGGTTGGAACAACCTGTGCTAGTGGAAGGTGTCCCTGTCCATGGCAGGGGGTGGAATGAGATGATCTTTAATTCCCTTCCAAAGCAAACCATTCCATGATTCTGTGAGGCTGAAGGGATGAAGAGCTGTGAAGCAGCACAAAGGAGCAAAGAATTTGGAGTGTGAAATAGAGATGGAGAGAGAAAAGCTTCAGGAAAAAAAGAGGCAGCATGACAAGTACTTAAGGAAAATTAGAGCAGACACCAAACAAGGCTGGTAGAGCTACATGGGGCCTTGGAGCAGCTGCTGTTAGATGTGGATGAGAACAGAACAGAGCCTGGGAGAGGGATGGCTCTGTCAAAATCACAGGGAATGCAGATGAGTGAGGGGTCGGTGCTGTGCAGAGACAGGCAGTGCAGGGACCTGAGAATTTGTGAGGCTGGAACAGGAACTCACTGGGGAAGAAATGAAAGAGAGACTGGTCTCAAAGCCCCGAGCAGGGAACTGGAGACCCTGCAATGGCAACAGTCTGTGAGGATCACAGAGCACAGCACTGAAAATTCCATTCAACTGAGTATTTCAAACCCGCCTGGATTCCCCAGGCTGGGAGACACAGTGGGAATTTATTTCAAAAGGAAAGACTAGAATCACCAAGAAAATTTTGGGGGTTTTATATATAAATCAAATAGTTTAAGACAGACAAGTCTGTACAAGCTATTCTGTCACATCAATACACCAGTATTACAGGACTCAGCCCTCACTTACTCTAATCTACACCAAGCTGTATCCTTTGAGGTCAGGATAGATGCTCCTGACTGATATCAGTTTCAATGGAAAAAAACCCAAACAAACCAAACAAATAAAAATTCTGTTTCTATGGGAAACCTGTCAAATTCCACTCAAGCACCAGAATATCTCCCTGCATTTCCAGTTAACAGAAGCAACTGGTGAAGCAAAGCAGGGCTGGGGCCACTCTCTGTTACCTCTCTCAGAAAAACCTTTCTTGGGGGGGATTTATTAATATGATTTACACAGTAACTGCAATTCAGTTTGTTTCCTGAAAGGAACAGAAAAGATCACCATCCCAAGTCCCTGTGCTTTCCTCAGATCCATTCACCAGTGAACTGAGGTCATTGTCACTCTCCTGACTGCCAGGCAGGTAAATCCAAACTGACAACACACACAGGTCCTTCAGATCAGTGGAGAAATCAGGGAGAGCCTGAGAGATGTTAATAAAGTACCTCACCACCCTCCCAGGGAACCCCCATCCCTTGCTGCTTTCTCATTTCTGCACAGAGGGCGGCCACAAGTGTCCATCCCAGCAGTCGAAACATCTTGGCTCAAAAAAAATCTGTTTTTTTGTTTCTCTTTACCTTTTGTACCTCCAGTGTCAAACTGAGTCTAATGAAAGCTCTGGGATTTTTTTCTCACACCAAGTTGGCTCTGTCATTTCCAGGATGGGAACAGGTGAGAATCTCAGTCCCACCTCGCTTGGAGGTAACGCCTTCAGCAGCTGCTAATTCAGGTACACACCAAGTTTCTGTTCCCTAAATCTGTCTCCTTTTCTTTTGTAGCAACATTTCTAATTTTGCAACTTTGGCTTTATTAGAGTGAAAGTTGTTTTCATCCTCAACTTGGCGAATGTTTAAAAGGGCTCACACAAGCTTGCTGGGCACAAGGAATACCGCTTTCACACTCAAAGAAATCCGTGTTTTCAACAAATACGTTAAGCCTCTATAATCCAGGACAAGTTTGGGCATCCCAGGCGTCTGGGAGTGGCTCTCACTCGCTGCAAAATCAGCTCCAGGGGTTCTACCAGAAAGCTGCAGGCCAGGAGGAAACATCCCAGAAGCTGGTTCTTGTCTAGCACCACTTCTCCCTATCCAAAGGGACCACCCAGGACTCCAAAAAACATCCAGACAGATGCAAAGTGTGGCTCATCTGCTTCTAGACCTGGTGGAAAAGCACTGGCAGGGGCTGCCCAGGGAGGTTTGGAGTCCCCATCCCTGGAGGTGTCCCAGGAGGGACTGGCCATGGCACTCAGTGCTCTGGGCTGGGGGACAAGGTGGGCATTGGGCACAGAGGGGATCCATGGGCTGGGAGAGCTTTTCCAGCCCTAATGATTCTGGGATTCTGTGAGTGCTGTATAGATGGAACTGGTGCTGCAGAACCTGTCCCAGTGCAGAGCAGGCTGAGCCCGACCCAACACCTGCTTAATGTGCCAGGTCAGCAGGAGGTCAGACAGTGCCCCCCAAAATATTCATCTCAGACACACTCCTGCACTCTGGGCCTGACCAGTGTCATGGAAAACCCTCTCAGTGGCAATTTAGCCATGAACAGTCAGGAGGCAGCTCCAAGTTCCCTCAGAAAGTTGGCAGTACCTTTGCTCCAGGCTTTGCAGTGACCAAGGGCTGAAGTGTCACCTGCAGGGAGGGGTGACACCAACCTGAGCCCAAATCCACTCGAGCTTCCCTGCAGGTGCCAGAGGTACCCGCGGGTGCCAGGATGCCACGTTTTACCCACTCCAACAGGTCTGCCTGGAAATGTTTTGCTAATCCTGAACCACAAAAAGGCTTAAAATATCTGTCAATCAGGGCTGCCTCCCCGCTGGCCTCCCCACAGCCCTCGCAGCCTTGCTGGGAGGATTGATATTGAGATCACCAGCACTGCCAATGTACTGAGGAAAATTAAACCCCAGCCGTGGAAACAATAGCTATTACAAAGTGTGCAATCAGCAGGAGATGGGATGAATGCTTGCAATTCTGAGGCGTAGAAAGCACTTTTAAAATGCCTTTAGTCTCATCTGTACTTCTTTAATATTTTGCTGCCTGATAGTTGCATTTTATGGCTGGGCCACGATTTTAGCGAGGTACAAACTTATGGAGTGTAATGTCAAGCTATGTGGTAAAGTCAAGTAAACATTTGTAGTAATTATATGCCCAGGAGATTTCATAACATCATAGAATTAACAAGCAGCTCAGTAAATTATATATCACTTGATCTGCAATTGCTCCATCTCCAGCAAAGAGCTCAGCTTCATCTCCAGCAGCTCTGACAGGACGTGTCAGCGCGTGGTGCAAACCTGTCAGGCAGTTATTGTGCACTAATATCAGCCACCACCTCACCTCACAATGCTCCTTTTCAGAGACTTAAAGCCCAATTTTCCTGCATTTTCTTTTCAAGAGGAAGCACACTCTTCACCAGTAAAAGCAGGCAGTTTTCTCGCACCTCGGGATTTGTGTTGGAATTCATTTCCACTTTTCCTTCACCACGGAACAACTGCTCAAAGGGCCTGGCTTGGATGCAGCGATGATAATTCCTAATTCCAAATGGGTGTCTGGAAACATCGAAATGCTCCCAGGCTCAGCTAGGCAGGGAGATGCAGGCTGCCTGTGGAGCAGAGCAGCGTGCCCAGCCAGCAGGAGCGAGGTTCTTGCTGCAGACATATGTTCCTAAAGCGCTCGCTCTGGCACAAAGCTCATTAAGCACCCTGACAATCATTTTGATAAAGCACAAGCCAAAAGCTACTGCCTCTCCTGCCGAAAACTTAAGCAGTGAGGATGGCTCAGGAGATTTCCAATGAAGGGAATGCAGATTGTTTTTAAATATCTCTTTCTGGGCTGCTCCAGCCATGCCAGGGTTACCAGCCAGGGCGATTACAGGCAATCGGCTCGACTGGGTATTTGAGCACAGCAATAAATTGCCAAAGCAGCTGCTGCTCTCCTGCTCAGAGATGAGTGCCCTTTAGCATTTGCTAAAGTGATTTCCTAAGAAATCTGGATCATTTGTCAGGCCACTACCTGAAATGTGTAACACACTTACAGAACTCGCAGATTCATCACCGGTTAATTCTGTTTTCTGAACACACAACAAGGAGACAATGCTCAGCCATCAGCTCCCTTCACATCTTACAGCAGTTCCAAGGCAGAGAGTTTACTGCCTTCCACACAGAGTCACAGACTGGTTTGGGTTGGAAGGGACTCTAAAACTCATCCAGTTCCACCCCCTACCATGGACAGGGACACCTTCCACTAGCCCAGGTTGCTCCAACCTGGCCTTGAACACTTCCAGGGATGGGGCAGCCACAGCTTCTCTGGGCAACCTGTGCCAGGGCCTCCCCACCCTCACAGGGAACAATTTCTTCCTGATATCCAACCTAAACCTACTCTCTTTAAGTTTGAAGCCATTCCCCCTTGTCCTGTCACTCCAGGCCCTTGTAAAAAGTCCCTCTCCAGCTCTATTGGAGCCCTCCAGGCACTGCAAGGCCACAATGAGGTCACCCCAAAGCCTTCTTTTCTCCAGGCTGAACAATCCCAATTCTCTCAGCCTTTCCTTCCAGCAGAGCTGCTCCATCCCTCTAATCCACATGTCCAAGCTGCCTGACCCACACAGCCATGGGCTCCATGTGGGAGATGCTGCTCATTCCAACCCTTCCAGGGCGAGCTGAGCCAGAGCTTTGGCTTTGCACCATCTGACCTCTAAAAATACAGGAGCTGAAAGATGGGAGCCTCAACCAGGGACGTGAACAAGCTGTAACATCAGCCAGCTCCTTTCTGACACAGGAATTTATCTATTAGTTTATTTAATTTTCCTGGCAAATTTAATTCTGCCTCTAATCCTTTTGGTTGCAGGAGCAATGCACTGGAACTGCATCTCTGAGCAGCCTCGACCTTATCTCTCCTGTATTGTTTTCTTTCAGTAAATGACTAATTTATCCTGTGCACACTCTAATACCACAGCCATCTGCCAAAAGGTGTACAAACCATCTACATTGCAACAGAGTCTATTAATATGTATTAAAAATCACATTACAGTTGACATAAGCCATTTTTGCACATGAATATGAAAAATACGACTATTATACTTAAAACTTTCAGCTAATCATGCATCACTGATTTTCTCCCTCCGAGTTTATAATTTAAACCTTTAAATGTTTCATAGCAGCCTCATCAAACCAAGGTTGCTGATGGCTGTTGAGCTGAGACAGCCCATTAGAGTAGCAACAAGAAAAAGGAAAAAAGAAAACAAATAGGAACCTGTTTTGGGAGGGGACAAAAAAAATCAATTAAAGAGTAAAAAGGAAATTATTTATAGATAACAATAAAATAAAATAAATTAAGAAATAGTGTGCACCTGCCTCTTTCATTGTCTCATATGACACTGGTCACAGTGCAAGGATGGCTTGTAACATAAATCTGTCCAAAAGGACATCAATGCCCAGCAGACAGAGCAGCTTTGACAGATGACATGCACAGAACAGACAGATCAGAGGTGACTTCTGTGTGAGCCATAACATGACCAGTCCTGGTTCAAGCTGTCCAGACATCAGAACCCATCCAGCTCCCCAGTACAGCTTTGCCTTTGCAGAGCGCAGGAAACATTCCCTAATTTCTATTTCACTCCCAGTTTTAGGGCTTTTACTCTGCACAGCTCATTTAAAACCCTGGGACTCAACAGCCTGAAAGCTCTGAGCAGCTGAAGCCCAGAATGGGGGCACAAAGTCCCCAATGTCTGCAGACTGTTCCCCCCAGGACACCAGTCCTGCAGGTATTTGACACGACTGAGACCAAGATTCCAGAGGATTTGGATGCTCTGCTCACATCAATACCAGGAGCAATCTCTGAGCCCAATCTCCAGGGGTAACTTCAAAATCCCAGACTGGGTTTTTGGTTTTCTTTGCGTGGTTTGTGTGTTCCTCCCCCAGCACTGAGGGAGCAGATCCACTTATGTTAGAGTTTATTAGACTGTGTTTTCCCCATCCCTGGGTTACCTCGTGTGAATGTTAATCACTGTCATTATACAGTTTATTGTCTGTTAAACCCTTACCTCCATTCCCACCCCACTCCCCCCCCCAATAAAAAAGTGATTAAAACCAAATTAAAATAGGTCAGGGGAGAAAACAAAGAAAACAATCCACAAAACTGGGTGCCATTTCATAAAGGACTTTTGTCCAGATGTTAAGATCCCTTTCCCAGTTGGCCACGCTCCTCATTTCCAAACTATCCCAACAACCTCTTCATATAAGTGTCTTCAAGAGCAATGCCAAGAGAGAGTGCAGTGCTGTTCCCAGTTAAGTAGATGAAAACCTCTGGATTCTCCCATGAATCCAAATTTTTATCCCAGGGCCCCTTTTCCAGAGTCACTGAATAAGGCACCAACTATTGGAATCTGAAGTGCTACCAGTAAATTATTGCATTTAGGGTTGAAATGTGAACTGGGAAAGGTGATAAGGACAACAGAAACAGGAATTTCTAAGGACCTGGAAAACTGCCACGTTTCAAGACTGAGATACATTCATTGCTATGAGTCTATGAGGTTAAAATTATCTGGAAAATTAATACACAAGTGAGTCCAGAATATAAAATTAATATTCCAACATAATCTTGTGTAGTTTATGCCATACTTCCTTTGGTGACCAGGTATCTATTTGAATTTCCAAAGTGGTTCATTGCTCCTAGCAAAAAATGCAGCCAAGTAAGGAATTCAAACATCTGCATTCAGGTTTTATGAATAAAATAGATAACAAGGGGACAGGGGCTTCAGCAATAGAAAAGTAATACCTTCTGAATACTCAAAAAAACTCCCTCAAAAACACTAAAACACAAACAAAAAAAACCCCAAACAAAACGAACAAAAACCAAAACAACACTGAAAAAAACCCAAAAACCAAAACCAAAAACCAACCAACCAACCAAAAAAAAAAAAAATAACAGAAACAAAAATATTCCACAAAAACCAGACCAGAAACCACAACCAAAATGTCCCACAAAACCAAAACCCAAACCCAACCCCTTTTGAATGTATTTCATTGCAGATGTTGATGTTCTTTTCCCTGAATGTTTGTAAAATCGTGGGTAACACACAGGAAATACATTGAATCTCTCTTGAACCACAAAAAAACCATCAGTTGATGTTGCAATGGGGTCACAGAAATCCATTCTATCAGGAGGCAGACTCGAATTTCTCCCCAGTATCCCCCATGATGGATGGATGGATAGATAACTATGATTAATTTTAATCTATCAGAATAATGTTTAAATATTAACAAAACTCATCCCCAAGTTCATTTAAATTATTAACACTTGATTATCTATTAATTGATTGTATTATTTTTTCATCAAGTGCTGGAGTTTCTCCCCAGGACTGTTGCTATTCCAGCTCCTTCTTCCCACACTGAATTCATCCGTGGCCCTGCTCCTGGTAGTAAACTCAACACCCAGGAGTGACAAATCAGCATCTGAGTCAGAAATTCGGACTTCTGAGCAAGTTCTGTTTGTATGAAATGAAAATATCTTTCATTCTAAGGTTGTATCACTGGTTCCACCTTCTTTTACTGCTCCCAAACTACTGTACACAGACATAATCCATTCCATCAGAGAACAGCAACCACCTCACCAGGTAGGTGTCTGCTGCCTTGGTACAAACTTCACATTTTGCTTTGAAATTAATTTTTAAATTAACTACTTTTGCAAAATATTTTATCACACAGAAAGCAGACTGTGCATTTTCTTGCAGGGGAGATCATGTCACTGATAAAGAATTCTCTTTAACCTGCATGTAAGGAACTTATGACTTGAAAATGCCCAGACCCATAGGATGCAACTTGTGTGACTAGAAACTATAATTACAGACCTACCTGTACATTATTCATAATTAATGATTACACTTATTAAATACAGCCAACTTTTATACCTTTTCCCCACCTAAATCCCCATTTTAAGTACTGATTTTCACACTGCTGCTTATTTTCCTCAACAGAATTAAAACCATACCCTCAGGGAGTTACAAAATCTTACACAACCAATGGTTGTGGTATCTTGGTGTTGATTAGAGGGGGTTGGGTAGGACAGGGTGTGGTTATGACTGGCCTCTGAGTAAGACTAAGACACAAAGATTTAAGACACATGTATGCAAATTCTGCCTCTATTCTGAGGAAACCTGCCACAGAAATGCACATGGCATTCAAAGGCCATTTTGATGGAAAATATGGTATTAAAGGACAAGGGCAGTCAATGTTTGCAGCAACTCACTTGGAAATAAATATGATTATTTGCAAGGGTATGGAGAGACAGGTCAAGGGGGAATGGCTTCACACTGAAAGAGAGGAGCTCTAGATTAGAGATTATGAAAGAAATTTATACTGTGAGAGTGGTGAGGCACTGGCACAGGTTGCCCAGAGAAGCTGTGGCTGCCCCTGGATCCCTGGAAGTGTCCAAGGCCAGGTTGGACGGGGCTTGGAGCAACCTGGGCTAGTGGAAGGTGTCGCTGCCCAGGGCAGGGGGTGGGACTGGATGGGCTTTAAGGTTCCTTCCAACCCAAACCATTCTGGGATTCTATGAGTACATGGTAGCAGAAAAAAAAATTAAATCTGAAGGGGAAAATTTAGGATAGAAAGCTGGCTTGGAAGGACTAATGAACAAGATGACAATCCAGACACACAAGGGGGCTGGGAAGGGGAAAGAGAGGATATAAATAGCTTTAAGGAAGAAACTGCAAAGCTGTCCCTCTTGCCTTGGCTACTGTTGTATTTTGGACGTGACATCCCCTTCCCTGCTCCCCTGCTGCCACGAAGCCCTACAGCAAATTCCTGTGGCACATGGATGGCCCAGTGCTTCTCCCTCCCCATCTGTCACGGGGAAGCTGCCATGTCATTCTTCCCACATTGGAAACACAGGCCAGGTTGGACAGGGCTTGGAGCAACCTGGGCTAGTGGAAGGTGTCCCTGCCCATGGCTTGGGGTGGAACAAGAGGATCTTTAAGGTCCCTTCCAAGCCAAACCATTCCATGATTCTGTGATACCAAAGAAAACAGTTCTGGACGACTGGTGCAGCTTTAGGAAGCAGTTTAGCCCAAAGCCAAAGTGCACACCAGAAGTCAGATAATGTTCATGATGCCTGTGAGAATCCATCCATCAGGACAGAGAATGACATGTCCCACAGCTGGGAGCTGCTGAGGAGTGAAATGGGCCAGAAGCAACACTCAGACAACCTTCACACTCGTGAATTAAAAGGGTACAAGTGGAGAGCGGGGAGAAGGCTCTGTGAGTTACGGCACATCAAAGGCTTAGTGACATTGGAGTAATAAGAAATAATGAATATTTAACTTCCAGTTCTTATTAAAAAACCTATTAATGTTTTATTTTGTCATCCATAATAAAACAAGAAATTAGGCCAGTGATTCTTAATGACACACACAGTGCTCTAGCAAAATTGCTGGACCAAAACAAAGGCTCTCCAGAGTAAGGGCAGGCAGGAGGGGGAAGCTGAGGCCCATGTCAGGCTGTGTTTTGACTGTGCCAGTCTCACACATAAAACCAGCACTTCCTTGCACTCTAAAAAATGTTTGTGAGGGCAGAGCATGAGCTCAGAAAGGGATGATGTGGATTACAAATCTCAATTCAGACCCTGTCACTGCAGTCCTTCTCTTTTCCAAATCATTGTGGTGCCTTTAACTAAGGAGATGGTCTTGGTTAGGAGGCAGAATTTCAAATTCCAACTCTGCCAGACATTACATATGATCCTACTGCACTTCACTGTGTCTACCCATGATGCACCTTCTCCTTCCATCTTTTGGACACCTGGCCTGTTCATACCACAAGTTTCTCAGAGCAAAAAAAAATATCTCCTGTACTTCCCATGGGATCAACAGGCTTATTCTAATAACAGTATATTTAATCACAGCTTTAAAGTACTATTTAAGCCTTATTTTGAGGTGCATTTGTTCCAAGTTTGCCAGGAAATTCAGGCTTTTAATTACAAACAAAAGGATGCTTAAATCCTCCCGGTACCAGTTCATAAATGTGACACAGAGGTTTAACAGAAGAACTGACAGCACCTGTGATCCTATAAAAATGATTAATTAAAGTGTGCAAAACCCAAGTAATATGAGTAAGTAAGTGCCCAGGGTATTCAGCAAGGTGAAATTAGTGGAATTCTATACTTTGGAAGACCTGAGCAGGGAACACCATCTGCTCCTGCACAGCACTGTGGGCACAGCTTCCATGCTCTGTGGGCTTTCCAGTGCAGATGAAATGACACCAGGAGACCAAGCTATAAGTGAAAATGACTGACTCTTGGGTTCCTGACACCTACTGCTGCTATAAAAAACAGGGAATCAGAGGGAATTGGGAACTACAGCGCTGCTGCAGCCCCAGGTCCAGTCTGGAGGGGACTGGCAGGAGATAAAAGGCACGTGCATTACAGCACAGCTGGGAAAAAATCCACAATTTTCCCTTCTGAAGGAATCAGTGACAATGAGTAAACCCAGAGCTTCTGCTGCAATTCCTTCCTCCTCTTTCCCCACATAGAATCATGGAATTCCAGAATGGTTTGGGTTGGAAGGCACCTTAAAGACCATCCAGTCCCACCCCCTGCCATGGACAGGGACACCTTCCACTAGCCCAGGTTGCTCCAAGCCCCATCCAACCTGGTCTTGGACACTTCCAGGGATGGGGCAGCCACAGTTTCTCTGGGCAACCTGTGCCAGGGCCTCCCCACCCTCACAGGGAACAATTTCCCCTGATACCCAACCTAAAGCTACCCTCTTTCAGTTTGAAGCCATTTCCCCTTGTCCTGTCACCACATGCTCTTGTAGAATGTCTTTCTTCCCCAAGTTAGACCTGGTCTAACTGGCACAGGAAGGTCACACTGACAGCACCAACACCCAACCCAGTGCAGTGTCCCCCCTCCACGGCACAACTCCCCCCTCCCCACCCCCTCACAGGCTTCTCCAAGCTCCCCAAAATGCCCACTATTTCTTGCTCCTGTCATGATTTTCCCTCTTCTCATTCCACCAGGAGCCAGGAAACCACCTGACTTATCCCTGGAGAACACCCTGACTCGCTGAACTCCAGCAGGGAGGTAACTCAGCCTGGGGGGACAGCTCTGAATTCCAGAGGAGAACAGTTTTCCTAAGCTGGGTTCAGCTAATCAAGGTTTCACTGCAGCTCCCCTGCTCTACCTCAGTCATTTATCACATGACAAGACCTCGAGTGCAGATCTACTTTGCATATACTATTACTTATCAAGAGCATTTAGTCACAGGACCCTCTGGAGAGCACATTAGGAAAGATTATGGACTAATTGTACCAAAGACTCCCCTGGAGAATCCCAGTGCTCCAGTGCAGAGGGCACACACGGCTGCTGCCACAGCCCGAGCGTCAAGGATGACTGGTGAAAAGGTTAAAGCTCCTGCATTGGATTCTCCACAGACTAAAGTGGCCCCTAATGCCTAATAATTTAATGTATTTGCATTAATGTACTAGTGAATCAATATTTGCTTTAGCCTATTGCACGAAATAATTTGAAATGTTTCTTCTAAATCCAATTCAATTTCATCTTTTAACACTAAACCACCTTTATTTCATCATATATGAAGAGCCTAATTAATATTTCACGCTTACTACTTAGGCTCAGGTTCACAATAATCAATTGCAAAACCCAGCTTCCACAGGACTGGTTGGAGCTTAATCTTCCTTTTTGCATGTGCAGTGCCCCTCTGGGTTGCAGTGGATTTCCATCAAGCTGATTTGTTCCTATTATCATACCTAGACCTTTACTGTTAATTAAAAGAGAAAAATAAGTGTATCATTGTCTCTACAAACAGAGGGTTTATTTGCCCTCCCTCTTCTCATGTTCTTCCTCTGTACTTTTTGCCTACAAGGCATAAAGTGCTGGGTGATTTCCAAGCACAAAGTTTCTGAATTTAATCTAAATTAAGCCCCATGTCCAATTTGATAACAAATCCCTCCAATGTCAGTATTCACACTTCATGATTGTAATTACATACCTAAAAATCATAATGTGACAGTGTTGACTAATGCTCCAGGGCAGATTTTCCTACCATTCTATACACACAATCCATCTGATCCATCTACATGTGATTGTTCTCTTTGGCCTTAGGCTAAAAAATGAAATTTTTCAAGCTATTTCTTCCCATTATAAATGTTTCTGCTGGGAAAACTGGACACTTTCTTTCTCATTTGAAGATCTTTGAATCCAAGCCACAGAGTTAATAAATACATCTGGAGTTCATTTATTTTCTGGAAACACCAGCTTGGTTTTTACTGTAACAGACATCACTCCTGAATTACTCCTGACTTCAGGAACTTGAGTTGCTAAATTTCAAAGGACTCTTCCACAGGAAGAACCACCAAACAGTCGATTTTTTTCCCTGGTCCTTTTCCACAGCCTTTCCAACTGCAATTGAGAAAGACAACTATGGCTGGAAATGTGCCATTCCTAATCCCAAGCACTCTGATATAACTGGATTAAAGTATATATATATATATATATATATATATTCAGATTTATTTCCAAGTCTAAGACAGAATAAAATCACCTTTCTGGAGTGCAGGAGCAACCTTCTTCAAGTTTTTCCTG
Organism: Corapipo altera; assembly: GCF_003945725.1. NCBI lineage: Eukaryota > Metazoa > Chordata > Aves > Passeriformes > Pipridae > Corapipo > Corapipo altera. The sequence goes on along the minus strand of NW_020884882.1, from coordinate 15,132,247 downwards.
CTGGGAAAAAGCTGGATATCAGGATGTCCTCCCTTTACAGGAATAAACTCTGAATATCAGGAGAAGCTTTCCATGCTGCCAGAGCAAATCTGGGCTATCTTTTCCACTTGGACCAACTTATGGGGCCTGTGCAGATCCGTGGAGAGCCCAAAACCCTCCAAGAGCTTCAGTCCCTTCAAAGAGGATGCTCCTGTGAGGGACTTGGGAATCCTGCACTGCTGATAATTAACATCCATCCCTCCTCTGCAGCAGGAGCTTCCCTGCTGACCTTCCTACCAAAAGATGCAGCATTTTAATATTAAACAGCCACAGGGGGGAAAAAAAGAGGGAGGAGGTGGGAGGGAAAAAAATTGGACTGTTAAATTCATAAGTTTCTGTGCCTAAAGGGGATCAAATCCAGTCTAAAATGATCCCTTTGGACACGTTATGGACAGAGCTCTCAGAAGTCAGACACAGGAGCTGAATATACAGAAATTCCTCACCCACCACACATAAGGGACTTTTCTTTAGCGAGGCAGCCAGCAGCTCTGCTGGAATACTGTGGGAAAAATGAACAGATCCCACCTAAACAGAGCTTTTCCTGTGTATATTCCATCAATTCTGGGCAGAGTGCACAGCCAGGGGGGGAGGAATCCGTGATTTCAGTCACTGCTTTCCTCAAATATCATTTTTTGCAACTGCAAAAGCCTATATAAGGAGGCTTAAAGCTTGTTCTCTGGAAGCACTTGAGCCAAAAATCCCTATCACATTGATGCTCATGGAAAATAAGGAGAATTCCATGAGAAAAGTCAAATTCATAGTCACTGAAATTCCCTCCTCATTGGAGGTGTTTGATCAGCAATAAGCCTTGCACTGATAAATGGGAAAAATACAGTGATTTAATGCACAAAATTACCTTAATTTACACGAAACCCCAAATATGCTAGTGTGGGGCATTCTGAAGTTTTTTCCTTCTGAATCCTGCTATTCCTATGGAGAAACATCAGCGGAGCACTGAGCAGACAGGAAAGCTGGAAGACTCACTAAGCCACTTTTAAACCATGAAGATGTGCAAAACTGAATATTTTCCAGGTTCATTAAAATACAACTTAATTACAGACCTCAGGTTTATCTGTGTCACCCAATGTCACAATACTTCAAGGCAGGTGATGAGGGGAAAAAGGCAAAAAACCCCAACAACTGCATCCAGCAGCAGAATAATCTGCATTATTCATCAGCAGTCGTGCAGTGACAGATCCCAAATAATTAGTATTACTCATGTTAAGTTGTGCAATTCCCCTGCCTGAAGAGGAGCCACAAAGAAATGTAAAGTAATTTTATAAGGTAGAGATGCTCTGGAGCTGCTGCAGAGCCAGAAGTGCCCACATGGGCTGGGAAGGTCCAGCAGAGCAAAGTTCCAGCTTGGGGTGAGGAGGAAGAATAAACCTCCCCAAATAACATGGAGTGGTACAAATCAGAAAAGTAAAGGAATTGAGAATTCAGATGTGTGCCTTACAGGTTAGGAAAACCTGTGACTTTGCATTCAAAGGGGAAAAAAAAAAAAAGAAAAAAGAAACAAACCAAACCAAACAAAAAAAAAAACAAACACAAAAAAACAAAACCAAAACAAAAACCAACAAAACAAAACAAAACAAACAAACAACCACAAAAACAAGAAAAGGAAGCCAAACAGAAGCAAAAAGGAAACAAAAGAAACAAAAACCAAACACACAAAAGAGAAAAGAAAGAGAAAAGAAACAAAAGAGAAACAAGATACAAAAGAAAAAAGGATAAAGATAAAAAATTCTTTAAAAAAAAGGTGTGAAAAAGATACAAGTGAGATTAAAAAAAGATTTTGAAAGATACAAAAAGATACCAAAAATACCGCAAAAAAATATATAAAACTATACCAAAAGCATATCATAAGTATACAGAAAGGATGCAAAAGGAGATAAATACACACAAAAAGAATAAGATACAAAAAGATGCAGAAATGCAATAAGTTAAAGGATACAAAAAAGATGAAAGATACAAAAAGGGAACAAAACACATAAAAATACAAACAAAAAAGAAACAACAAAAATAACAAAAAAGAAACAAACAAAAAAGAGAGAAACCAACTGTTTCTCTGCTCTGCAGGTTGTTTGTTTTTCCCCCTGCCTGACAGAACAGAACTGTTTTTCCTGGCTAATTTTCTTTCAGCTGACACAGACACGAAAATTCAGTCCAATTTTCCCAGCAAACATCTCTGTTCCACCTGGAGAACCCGGCCCTGAGGGGTTATTGATGGGTTTTCCCAGAGAAAGGATTTACCTGAGGCAAAACTGTTCTGCCTGTAGCACGTGAAGGAAAATGCTGGTTCAGCTCTGCAAACACACACCTGTGGGACACACACGGACCTGCTCCAGACCTGCATTTAGGGTGGAGCCAGACAGGGAAACAAAACATTTTGGCAGAGCAAAGTGATCAATATTTAAAATTAAATTTGAGTCTATGACTGGTAAATAGAATATTCCCCTTCTTTCCCGTGCTCAGGGCAAATAAGGCCATCACAGAAACTCGGTAAAATAAATCACATTTCTTCTGTTCAATCACCCAAAAACAGATAGAAAGAAAACTTACACCATCTCCCACACAATTTCATACATGAGTAACATGGATTGACACTCAACTGCAACATGGATAATATTCTTTGACAGAAATGACCATTTTCCCCAGCATATTTTCACCCCAAAACATGCTCAAGGATTTTGTCACTCTGCCTCAGATCTGATAAAATGAGAACTTCGTGTGTCCTGGCTGCCACAGAACATGCTGGAGAAGAAGAAAATTGGGATTTAGAGGATGGGATGTCAACCTGGATTCCCATTTTAATACTTATGAGAAAATTACCCCACTCTTTTCTTTTTAGTTGAATTTTTCTGTCCTCTCCAGTTTCAACCAACATTAAGCAATGAATTACTTTCCATCCTCATCCTTCCATCCTTCTCTCCACCTGTTTCACATGAACTTCTTAACATGAGATTTTCCCATTAACACAAATAAAATATGTATCTTTTATTTAAGTCCATTTTTTCTGACCTTTTCATGACAGTGATCTAGGACAGTTTGGTACAGAATTACAGAATGATTTGAGTTGGAAGGGACCTTAAAGCCCATCCAGTCCCACCCCCTGCCATGGGCAGGGACATCTTCCACTAGCCCAGGGTGCTCCAAGCCCCATCCAACCTGGCCTTGGACAATTCAGGGATCCAGGGGCAGTCACAGCTTCTCTGGGCACCCTGTGCCAGTGCCTCACCACCCTCACAGGGCAGAATTTCTTCTTAATATCCCATCTAAACCTATTCTCTCTCCATCTGAAGCCATTCCCCCTTGTCCTGTCCTTCCAGTCCCTGATGAAAATCAGGAACTTGTATCTCTAAAAGCATCTCTGTCTGAAAAGATAATTGACAATTACTTACTGTCCACATAGAGCCAAAGGTAGAATTACAACTGAGGTAACATGAAAGTTAGGAAGAGATTCCTGGTGACTTCAGCAGAGTTTGGATCCCTCTTCCACAAGGAATCGCAAGAGACTACAGCACAGTTTTGATAAATCTTCCAAAACTGGAAGGGCACTGCCTTGATGTTCAGCTGCCCCCATTTATTAAAAAGACAGAAAGAAGCTGCTTCCACTTAGAAGGAGCCAAAAAAAAAAAAAAAAAAGCTGCCAGGCAAAACCTGGCACATCCCACAGCAGCCAAACACGGAGCTCATTAGCCGGGAGCGCCTGCACAGCCCTGGTGACTTTTCCTGCTCATGCCAGCCTGGAAGGTTCAAGGTTGCAAATGGTTGTGGTAGGATACTTTAAAAATCTAACCAGTGCTAAAGAGAATTTGCTTTTCAGCTCAGGAAATCAGTGTTTGCTAAAAGATTCCTACAGAGAACCTGAATTTGGGTTCTTCAACACTGAAATGTATCAGAAATACAGTTTGTAAGGAAAATCTGGTGTATTTAGCCAGCAAACAACTGGTAAAAAATCAAATTCCTCTATGACCCAGGGAAACAGAAATGTTAAAAGGAATTGTCCCAGTTAAGGTTATTTTAGATGTGAAGAAAAGCAAAAAGCACCAGTCACTTGAGAATAAACTCAGATGTCTCAGCTCTGCTTCAGCTCAAGGTTTGTCACTTCAGCTCTGCCTCACTGGGGAGCTATGAGGGGACATGAGACACAGCTGAGAGACTGAGAAAGCAGGTTTTGTTGAGAGACGTAAAAGAAAAAAACCACTACAGCAACAACAACAAAACCTCCACAAAACCTGTGGGCTAAAACAGGAATTCAGAAATACTGACTATATAGGGAAAAAAATCCTGATTTTATATCAAGAAACAAGGTTCTGTGATACAACTCTGCAGAAAGACCAACAGGAGATGGAGAGACAAATATAGGTACAAAATAGAGGCAGACATATATACAGCCCAGGCATGAACACATCACAAACACTTCCCAGAGTCTGACACACCAAGGCACCCCAGCTCAGCATGAACAGCAGGACAATCTTGGACATCTGTCCCTCTCTGGTGACACATCAATCAGCCATCTGACATCCCCAACCTGCTTTTCATCAGCTCAGAAATTACAGACCTTCTTCGGGGGGAGCCTGTGTGCTCCTCCTCCTCCTCCTCCTCACTGCTCAGGGGGGCTCTGGTGCCTCTCCTGCCCCCTTGTCCTTCTCCTGGATGTCCCTCCCTCCTCACCAGGACCTGGTCCACGGGTTGTGGCTGCAGCTTCCCCAGGGAATCATGACTATTGCAGGGAATTTAACCTGAAACGCTCTGCAGATGCAATGAGTGGCCATTTAAGCAGTGAGTCATCTTTTCTGGGAGCCTTTTAAGGAACTTTGCTGGCACATTTTCAGGGTGAATTTCTTCATACTTAGTTTTGCAATTTGCAGGGTGATACATCCCCGAGCTGGAAATGTGGATCATATGGCAGCAGAACCACGTTTATCAAGGGAAAAGCATTTAGCATTATATTTTCCTGAGTGTGGTACTTCCAAAGCCTGATCTTAAAATATCTGAGTCTGTCCTTCTGCCCTATTTCAACGAGCTCCTCTTTCAAAAGAAGTCAGCTGAACTTGGCCAAGAAATATTTAAACTCTATCTTTCATTACAGCCGAGAAAGCGATATTTTAAATAGTTTTAACATGAGTTCCTAAACTCAGCTCATTTCTGTCTCTGACTGTCAGAGCAATCTCAAGCTATTCTAATGCCTTTTTTTTAATTATTATTTTATTTTATTGGAGGTTTTTTGGTTTGGTGGGTTTTTTTTGGTTGGTTGGTTGCTTTTGTTTTGTTGGGGTTTTTTTGCAGTTTCCAGCATCCTTTCATTTGCTTTTGTGCTCTTTCTGGGAGGGTTTCTCTTAAGATCAGCTTCAAATGGGGGCAGTTGGCCTATCAACACATTTTATGAAGCCAAATTACTGAAAGTACCACGAAGCTTGGTGTAATTACTGTGTAAGCAATTAAAAATCCTCAAGTACTGTTATTTCCTAGGCTATGATGGCCTCTAACAGAATTTCTCTTAGATCAACATGAAACACTTCCACACTTTCATTTTTCCACCCCGAATGTACCCAGGGTGCAAATCTGTGTTACAGAGATGACCAGGTTCCTTTCAGGGGGATCTCAGGGTTCAGCAGAAGACCCTCTACAAGTTCATGAGATGTGGCACCTTTTCTTTTCAATGACATTCCCAAAAAGCAAATTATTTTTGGTTATTCCGAGTTCCCTGGTGGATGTCAGCCCGCACCTGCCTTTGCTGCATCACCAGACTGCTGCCTCTCTGTTGAGATAATGCCTGCAAGTATTTTTATCCCTCTTTCCAGAGAGGAATGGGTTGCAGATGGGTGAAAGTGGCAGACTTACAGACAAAAAAACCACCCAAATGAGTCAGAGAAATGTGATGAATCATCTAAATGCAGGGAAATAGAGAGAAAAGAGATTTGCTCTCATGTCTTGCTGTAAAACAAAGTCAATAATATCTCATGCATCCAGGTCACTAATTTGGACAAATCAGTGGGGAACTGGACAACCACCTGCACAGAAACAGCCAAAAATTAAACAATTTATAATCACTAATTAAGCTAATTCCTTATGTTTCAACTACTTGTCAATGAAATGAGCTATGATGGCAAGTCCTGGAAGCCTGAAGAGATTGATAGCAAAACAATACACCTAAATGTACACACAGTGATGGAGCAGGGATTAAAACCTCATTAGTCCTGTGTTAACCTGTGCTTTGCATGTCAGAGCTCAATACCTGAATACACAGAATGACAGAATGCAATATTTATTCTTTCTACATATAAATATACATATATGATCTGTAAAGGACACTTAAATCACATTAAGGAGACAAATCAGTGGTATTAATTATATACTTTTTAACTGAAAATCTCAGTTCTACCACTCTACAGTAAAACACTCTCTTACCCTTTCACACACATAGAGAAAAAAAATCCCTATTAAATCCAATTCCTTTAACACATGATCCTTTTCTTGATGTATTTCTCACCAAATGATGGCACCACATTCATTTGATGCCTCATGGCACAATCATCCTCCCATCACCAGCATCTGGACCTATTAACTCCTATGGGATCCAGTGGGGCACTTTTCCATCAGCCACAACACTCAATGACAGGTCACTTGTCTTGCAAGTGTGAGAAAGACTTTGAACAGAAAATAGTGTGAAGAGAAACCGAAGCTCAAGTTAATCCTGATACCAAGCAACCTTTTCTCACTGATCTTTAATACTTGCTACAAGAATTAAAAATCAAGTTTCAGGTCAGGACATTGCCAGCAACCCCCAGGAGGCCAAAGGTTCCAGCTCGTGATGGGAACTTCAAAAAATATGTCAAAAGCATTAGCAGTTCTGAGGGAGACAAATGTTTGTGTTCAAGCCCTCTGGTTAAAGCCAAAATTTAATAATGAGTGGCATCAAGAGCTGTTTTTCATTGCAAATCAAGTAACAAGCAAAAAGGTTTGCAAGTGTTTTCTGAATATCATTGGTTTAGTGTTCCACGAGTGCCTTGACAAGGCTAAAACGTGGAAATCTTTGGTAAAGCCACTGCTTCCCAAAATGCTGGGTTAAAAAATATCACCTTGAGAACACCAGGGTGAAGTCATCATTTATTCAATGCCAGGCTAGGCTTTCAGAGTTTCACTGAAAAATACTCTGCTATCTAAACTCTACACCCAAAAGCAGCCCCCAACCTCCTCCAGCTCCTCCCAGGGAAGGTGCATTGCCCTCCACCGTGGGGGCTGTCCCATCCTCACCCACCACCCCTGGGCACAGGACAGCAGCACCCCAGGAGTGTTGGGGGACACTGAATGCATCCCCCACTTCCCAGGAATTCACCCACCAACCTTACAAATAAAAATTCAAGCAGAAGCCCTTCGAGAGAAACGAAAATCCCGTGTAATGAGCAGGGGTTTGGCCAAAACTGTGCATCTTGATTTGGGGGATAAATGTTAGAATGTCGAAACACACTGGTTTCATGAGAACTTCTTTTTTTTTTTCTTGGTAAAGGGAAAAAAGCACAACTATTTTCTAGGACAGCTTGTTGAGGAAATTAGGCTCTTTACACTTGTCCCATCTATCCAAACCCCTCCATCGCTGGCAAGCAGGGAAATTTCAAAGGGAAGAAACCCAAACTTTTCCCTCCACTGAGAAAAAGGGCATTGCAAATTCTGCTTGAGAGCAGCTGAGTGGCAAATCTCAGCGTATTTACTGGCAGCTCAGCCAGCCTGGGCCTAACATAGGCTGGGAGTAACCCAGGATTATCTCCTACCTGCTGGGGAAGGCACAACATGCACCAGCTCTGCCCAGTGCACTGATTGGGAATGCAAGGCAGTAGGAAAACAAAACAGGCTTTGGGGTTCACAGGTTACAGAGTATCTTGTTTGGGAAGAAAGGCTTGATTTTTAATTACCTGGAGAGAATTACTTTCCCTGTTATTTCGTGCTCTGGGGTTATTATTAACTTTTTAACATAAATCTGCATTGTAGAAACGTAAACCCAAGTTGGTTAATGAAAACAACCGCCCTGTGGGGACACAGCAGCTCAACAGATGATCAAAAAGCCTCATTAATCTGCAGGATTTCATGAAAGAATTAAGAAAAAAATATGTATTTCTCTAACACAGGCACGAAGCACTGTTGAAAATATCTCTCCCTTCCCCAAAACTAGTTTGCACAGCAACAAAGGCTCCCTCAAATCTGAAACCAAATCATTAAGCAGCAGTGGGAAAGCACCCCTTGCCCAGGCGAGGAGGTTTCATAGCCCTCACGTCTGTGCCCTGCACTCGTTCATTAATTCCCAAATGAGGATTAGGAGGGCACACAGTGCCCCTTTGTCTCCCAGTGTGGCACGCTGAGGATACAACCACAAGCCCCTTGTTAGTGGGTGTCCTCCTCACCCCTCTCCTGGAGGCAGGACTTGTGGAGTGACGACAGAAGCCGCGCGGGAGCTCCGGCCAACGCAAACTGTCAGGGAGCAGCAAACAAAAACTGGTGGTTTCACAGCAGCCTCTTCCAAGCACTCGGCTCAGAGGGAAAATCTGGAGCAGCAGCCCTACATCCTCACACCTCAGCCCTTCTCCTCCAGTTATCAAAGCTCCAGCCCCCAGCAGGCACAGAAATCTACTGAGCATCTGTCAGGTGTCTGCATGTAAGGGAGGAGATTATAGGAAAACAACCCTTTGGAACAAACATGCCTATTAAATCTGGGAGAGCGATAACGGTATCCAAGTTCTTGAATTTAATGAGGCAACGGCACTAAGGGCTGACTCTTCCTAAATGTATATATGGAAATAAATCCCTTGTAATGAACTCGTGTGTCAACTGGCTTTGCCCTTCCTGCATGTTAACGATAAAAAATTCCAGTCAAATTATTCCAGGCACTGAATAACCAGTTTCCTGTACTTACCCTTAGCCCTGTGTGCAAGGACAGAACAGCAACTACACTGAGGGGAAAAGGCACATTAGGCCACCTGGTAATAACTCTTTTCCCTCTTTTGCCATATTCAGACATGATCAGCAATTTTGGTTTTGGCAGGATAGGAAATGCTAAGCTTGGCAGGCGAGTGTTTAGAAGAAAATGATTTTTTCAAAGGTGGTGAGTGAGGAAATATGCAAAGTGAAATCTCTCCAAGAGATATCTGCCTGCTTGGGAATCCTATTTCCAGCCAGCCAAGGAAGATGGTACAGCCAAATAAACAGATTAAAAACCTGCCGGTACAACTGAACAACGATCAGTCTTAGAGCTCCAGAGGAATAACTTCTACTGCAACAATTTATGATCTGGCATGACAGGACGAGTTTGGAGGAAACATGTCAATAGCAGAGCAGCATTTAAAGAAAATCCCCGAGTCATTTGTCACGTCTCTGTCAGGCCAGACTCGGGCGCGAGTCGTTTTGTAACGAGACATCAGCTTTTAGAAACTGGAGCTCCAGTGACTTTCAAGACTTATGTTGCTGACATGTGGCTGATTTGGTTAGCCAGGGTATAATTTTGTGAGTCTACTCAGCGCACACGTGTGGCATGGAAAGCAGGAATCCATCTGGGCCCACCCCCCGCATCCGGAACGAGCGGGAAAACGGCAGAGGAGAAAGGAGCAGCTCCCTCAGACAAACGGCAACTTCTGCAAACACTTCCCCCAGCACTTGTCAGAGATGGGAGAGACAGCTCTGCACGGAGCATATGTGGCTTGGGGAGGGAGATGAAGGGCTGATCTAACGAGAGCTGGCACCTTGCCAGGGCCCGGGATGCAGGGAAGGAACGGGAATGGGCCAACTCCGCCTCGGCAGCGGGTGGAGGGCGCGGGGCCGGTTTGTTCTGTTCTGGAGGAACATCAGTTCACCCCATCCAGGGTGGATCAGGGTGTCAGAAGCGGTTCTCAGCCTGTCAGGAAATAAGGTGATTCCTCATCACATGAACACTGAGTTGCCTCAAGATAAAACACTGGTAATGTTGGTGATTCTGGTCACAAATCACACCTCTCTGTGCAATCACTTTGCTTTCCAAAGTCTTTCTGGTTGCCACAAACTGCATTCAGAGAAAATGGTGATTTCAATTTCTAGTTTGATAATCTTCATGGGTTTTATTAACTTAATATTTTAAATCTTAAGAAAAGAAACTGATATCACAGAATCACAGAATATCCCGAGTTGTCACAGGATGCAAATCTGTACACCTAAAATTTGCTTATCTCCTTTTTGCTATTAATTATTACATTTTTAATCACTTTATATTCTCTAGCATTTACTTATGCTGTCAAATAATGCATTTAGAAAAATAATTCAATAGCTCAGTCGCTTTCAGAAAGTGAATTCCTCTTTCCATTTCCTGAAGGGACCTGTGTTATTTTTTGCTTTTAAATTATTTCTTTATTCCAAAGTACAGGACTGAAGGCACTTTCTTATTAAATCTGTCACAGAAACACCTGACTGCAAGGTGGCATTGCAGAAAAGGGGAATATTGCTCATAACAGAATGAAATGCATAAATGTTCAAGTCTACGGAGGCAGGACTTGGAAAGGGATTAAACTACTAAAACATAACAAAAAGTAGGCTGTAATTTTTCAAGAGGATCTTATAATGGTTTACCATGCCTCTTTAATACATTTATTACGTTTAGCATGTATTTATTATTTCAATGTTCTCTACTATTCTGTCTCAGACAGACAGAGGACTGCACTATGCTACACACTGGCCAAGTCTATAACTAATATTGCTAACAAAGATACATTTATATATATACATAAAACTAACCAATGCTTTAATTCATGCCACAGTTTTGGCCTTTTTCCCTATCCACAATAGGAATTTGCCCTCACATTTGCCTTTTCACAGAATCACTGAATGATTTGGGTCAGAAGGGGCCTTAAAGATCATCTTGTTCCCACCTCTGCCATGGGCAGGGACACCTGCCACTAGCCCAGATTGTTCCAAACCCCATCCAACCTGGCCTTGGACACTTCCAGGGGTGGGGAATCTACATCTGAGGACTTTCTCCTCACACAACACACTTCTATATTTTTCATTTGGTTGGATTTGTTTTTTTTTTTTTTTAAGATTGAACAGTCTCTCAGTTTGGGATTTTAGGACAGATTCTTTCAATTCATTTCAATTAAAATTGTCCTGCATTTTCCCAAGGTGAAGACTAGCAAAAATATACTAGTTTCTCGTGCCCATAATACAAATTCTTAGGCCTTTTCCTGGAAGGAAAAGTCCCACAGCACAAGGATCAGACACCAGGAGAGCAAAAAAGGGAGGGAAATGCAATGGGAGAACATGACCACAACTGCAGTGCACTTATAAAAACAAGAATAATGCTGTCTAGTTAACAATAATTCATTTGAAGCAGGAGCTGGGACCACAAGCTGAGCAGAGCTTGAGCCTATGTGAGTAAGATACAGCTGAATAAATCACTGAGGATTAAATTCTGTTTGAAATACTTCAGGTATCTGCTGAAGTTCTCTTTAAACTACCAGTAATTACTTTTTAGCACTGTCTGGGAATGGCTGAGGTCCCAGAGGGTAAGAGATGGTCAAACAGAACAGTTATTTTTAGGAAGGGGAAAAAGGAAGCCTACATAGTCTAGTTTAAGATTGCAGGAACAAATGATAAACCAATGAAATTGTAAGCACTCACAGGAATATAAAGTGAGAAGAAACTGCCAAGATGAGTTTGTGGAGAACTAACCATGTGAACCCAGTCTTCTTGGGTTTTAAATCAGGATAATTTCCCTACCACAGCAGGCAATCAGATGTGATACATTGTGAACAAACATATTCCTCTCTCACAACAAGGCAGACTTACCAACTTCTGAGTTTAGACAGACAAAAAACCCACTCAAAGAACAGTTTTCAACAGTTCACTTCCACATTGAGGGAGCACATCACGTGTTTGACTCGGTCCCATATTTTCATGAGTGGCTTAGGTCACAGGCAGTGTGGAGGATCCACCAGCACTCTGAGTGACAGCACTGACATCCCAAATTATTTCAAAAAAAAATCTGAAATCGTGAAGTTTAATTAATAAAAAGGTATGCAAAGTCCTACCTATTTTGGAAACAATCAAGAGCAAGATCTAAAACATGTGGTTTTGGATGGGCAGCAGTACAGTGAGGACAGAGAGGTTGGAAAGGATAAAACCTAAACGTGAGTCAGCACAGCTCTGCTGCCAGAGACAAGTGGTGTTTGGGGAAATATTAACAGATGTTAACCACACGACACAGGAGGTAATTATTCATATGAGATTTAGAAAACATGACCTAGAAAGAAGGATATCTGCTCCCTCTGTAAAAAGAGAGGGCTGAAAATGAGACGTGGCAGCAATATCCCAACACATTACAGGGTTTAATTAAGAAAGCCACGCTCAGTTGTACTTTGTGAACACGAGCAGTGGCTGCTTTAATTCACTGAGAGGAAAATTAAGGACAGATAGTATGAAAAGCTTTCTGAGCTACACAGATAGTTAATCATTTCAATACATTATCTCCAAGAAGGCTGCTGTGACCTACTGCTGGAAGCTTCTAAAATGACCTTGACACAACCCCCTCTCCTGAGGCAGGATGTGAAGTGGGGTCCAGTGGGCTGAGCTGGTTGACCCCTTAGGATCTTGTGCCAGATTTGCATTCTGACACTTATTATTTTTAGAAATAACATCATATAGAAACATTATCTCCTCTGAAAAAGAATCATTTAATTTTGCACATCTGACTGGGGCTGCCCCAGCACAGCACAGCTTCATATTATCTTTTTTTTTTCCAATTCATATTAAATACTGGCAAGGCAGGTCAAATATGTCCATGTTTGAGAATTTTCAAAGAATCTGTCCCTAAAGGCACCTCTTTATCCTAGTGCTCCCAGCTTCATCTTTTCCTAAGAAATACAGTCAAATAAAACCAAATAGGAAAAGCTCCCTTGTTACACTTCCAACACTCCTGTACACATTGATTTCTTCACATGGTCTACTCCATATTCTCTTCAGGAAAAAGCCATTCAGGAGGCAGTGTGTAATATAATTCCTTCATTGTGACATTTGAATTACATATTCTTACTCATTTTTCCTTAATTTACTGAGCATTTGGTAGTATTTTGCAGTAAAGCTTATTTCAGCATCAAAGCAGAATTTTGTATTTCAATTTGCTGAAGTAACACGTGAGCTTTGCTGCTGCTGAATTTATTTTAACCTTATATTTTTGTGTGATTTTATTAACTCATTTATATAAAGCTGGATTACACTTTATTACCAATCTATTTTCTCTGTGTCTACAAGTGTATAGTAATATGGCAGATAAATCTGAAATAATAGGAATAACAAAAGTACTATTATGCACAATTATAGCTGGTAGCACCCAAAATCAGACATCCTTAATAACAAATGACAATATTATATAAAAGAAATACCATCTGAAAACCGATTTTGCACGGTGTATTAAAGGCTTGATGGTTCAGGAGATGGGTAATAGAATAAAAAGCCTTTTATCTCAAGGTCATCAATTCAAATACAAGTCAGAGTGATAGCAACTGAAAGCCATTTGATGGGGGTGCTAATGAACCCAGTCTTGTTACTGGAAATTTAAGAACCAGCTTAACATTTAGGCCTTTCTGCTGGCCCTGGCACAGCCAGCCCAGAAGTCCCAGAGGGTTTGAGGAGCAGATCCAGCCCAGCAGGTAGAGCTTTATTTCCCTTGTTATCCACTGCCAGCCCCAGGCTCTGTCACTATTTTAGCAGCTCCCTCCCAGGTACCTGCTCTGTTCCAAAATCCAACAGCACTGCTGGGCCTTTTATTGCTTGGAAGGCTGAAAAACAGGGTTGGGCTTTCAGCAAGTGACCACTTCAGGTGATGCAAAGGCAACATTCCAAGTTGGAACAATTCCCTGCATTAATGCATCACTTTTTTTTTGATATCTTACTATTTTTCTGGCATGTCTCAAATAATGTGCCAAAGTAAACCAATAAAGTGGGAAAGAAAAGAATCCCTGTGCAAACTCCAGCAACTGTTCAGCTGGTCTCACACCAGCCAGCCAATAAAGCACAGCACATATTGCATGACTTGACAAGCAAATTCCAGATCTTCTCAAATAAAATCCCTGCCTAATTTCCTTTGTTCTGTTATAATACCCATACAATTTACTGTTGGCTCTGGTATTACCATGATGCAAAGCACTGATAAGAAACCCATTGATGTCATCCTTTTTATGCTGAATGAGATTTTTATTAAAGAAAAACCAATAAAAACAACCAAACACTAGATATGAATTTTCAATTATTCTCAAAAAAAAAAAAAAAAAAAAAAAAAAAAAGAAAAAGGCATCCCAGAAGGAATTTGCTTTCATATCTTACACAGGCAAAGCTCAGGGTTTGCACATTCAAATCAACACCTACAAATATCTGTTTGCAAGAGTAAATGGGGTCACACAGAAGCATCAGAGGGATAAATAATCATATATGGAGCGACCTGGTCTGGTGGAAGGTGTCCCTGCCCATGGCAGGGGGTTGGAATGAGACAGTCTGGGAGGTCCCTTCCAAACCAAACCACTCTGAGATTCTGTAGGAACAGGGTAAGTGTTCTTACAATCTCTAATTGGAACACCCAGATTCCTTTTTGAATTGAGGTATTCAAACAACCTCTCCAGGTCCCTTCCAGCATCAATTATTTTAAGATTCTAAAAATTAACCACCTCACGCCTCATGTAAACTCCACCTTCAGTAGTGCCTGGGTTTAGGGGAGCTGTTTTGGTTTTCAGAACTGACTTATGGATTCATTTTAAAGGTACCCAGGTGCCTGAAGATGCAGTTTATGACCAGCTTGGGTTTATGATGTCTGGAAAACCAATTCCCTTAATGCAACTTTTCCCCAGTGCAATAACCATTAGAATGCTCAACCCTTACCCAGGGGAGACAGCAGAAATCCCCAAATCCTCACTTTTCTGCTGAAGATATGTCTTAGCACCTACACTTCCTCAACTAACACCCTGTGGATGTATTTTGCTGCTACACTTGATAATTTATTCCTAAATCCTGATAATCTCACAATATTTATAACCCACAACTGAGTGGGAGCAAAACCTCCAGTTTTATGGAAGCTCTCCAGATGCAATCCCAGAATGGTTTGGGTTGGAAGGGACCTTAAAGCCCATCCAGTGCCACCCCTGCCATGGGCAGGGACACCTTCCACTAGCCCAGGTTGCTCCAAGCCCCGTCCAACCTGGCTTTGGACACTTCCAGGGATGGGGCAGCCACAGCTTCTGTGGGCAACCTGTGCCAGAGCCTCCCCACCCTCACAGAGAAGGATTTCTTAAAATCCAACCTAAACCTCCTCTCTGTCAGTTTGGGCCCATAGAAGTGTATGCTAGGGGCCATACAAATTTTGGATCCTCCATCAGCCCAAGACGTGCAGCCTCCAACACTCGATTGCCATCTCAGATTTCCCTTCTTAGTAGTCAGGATTTACCAACTCTGATTACCTGAGGTGAAAACTAGAGATCACTTTGGTTCAGCAAAGAGCTCCCCCCTGGCTTGCAACACCAAATGGCCCTACTTACTTCGTGTCTATCCAGAAAACTTACTGTCAAAAATACAGAAATACAGATTTAAGTGGATTTTGGAGTATGGAAAAATCCCAAATCCATCAGTTAAGGGCATTAGCTCATGTGACACACCTCAGTGAAGTCAATTTTCAAGGATAAGCATGTGACAAGCTGACTGGAGGAATTCTCCTTTAATGCATTATTAATTCATTTATTATTACAGTTATTATAATCTTTATGCAGGGCACTGAAGTTCAATTTGTTCTATATGAGCTAATGTTTTTAATGAGCCCTTTCTTCTCCTCAGGATGGGAGCTTCCTTAACCACTTATTTAGCTTTTAAGCACGTAGAAAATGACATGATGATGTACCCTGCTCATAAATACAGCCTCCCATATCATGCTCTGAATTTTAAATGAAAAGAAATGATTACTAACTTTCACGCCGCCAAACATCTTTTTAAAAGGTAATAAGACTCATGAACTCTAAATTTAGGAACTTCATCACACAATAGAAATCTTAATTACGATTCCTCTCTCTGACAAAGAGGAGAAAGGCATTCAAATAAAAAGGCCCTGTGTAAGTAAATGCAGTTCTTTGTGGGGCAGACACTGGAACACAGATTAACTCGAGTCTCAAGCCCCATCTGAATGGCTTTGGGTTCATTCTCTGGTCACTGCAGGGCAAAGAGGTCACGGGGCTGAGCCCTGCCCCGAGAAACTGGTTCACTCGGGGAGGAAACGGCGCATTAAGTAGAAAACTGGATGTGCTTAAAGTTGGGAACCAACGAGAGGAAAACAGCCCATTTCCAAACATCCCCACTGCTGTCAGGACCCCCGAGCACACCCACCTGGCTGGGAAGGCTTTGGGGACCTTTCCTGCCAAGGGAGAAGCTGAGGGTGTTTAAAAACCCCGTGGATGTGGCACCTGGGGACAGGGGTTAGTGGTGGTGGCCTTGGCAGTGCTGGGGAACAGCTGGATTTGGTGACCTTAAAGGTCTTTTCCAACCTAAATGATCCTGTGATTCTCTATAGGAAGCTGCTCAAGTCTGCACTTTGTTATCCCGACATTTCCAGGATTTCCCCCTTGGAATGGAACGGTTCAGACCACGGGATGCTCTCACAGAGATCACAGGAGGAGGTTTAGGGGGATAAAAAGCAGGAGAAGGTTTTTGGGGGATATATGAGAAGGTTTTGGGGGTCTTTAAGAAGAAACAAGACAGACTGTCCCCTAGAAAAAGCAGAGTAAGTCTTTATTCTCCTCTCTCCCACATACCTAAAAAATAGCCATGGTGACCTTTCCAGATGGCTGGGCTTGAAAGAGGGAAAGTTTATAAGCTGACTTACAAACTGACAAGAAAGTGAGCTTTTCAGGGCAGAGCTGCCCCTATAAAGAGATAAATGAAAATATAACCAGATTTTATGGAGATCTGGAATCACACAGCAGCTGAATCCCACTGTCTGATTAGCTGGGGTTTATCAGAAACTAGTGAATTATTTCCTACTTGAAACAATCACTGGCTATAAGGAAATAATCAATTTATGAGTGGGAATAATAAAAAAATAAAAATAATAAAAAAGTTAGAGAACTATTCAGAGACTATGTTTTATCAATAACTTTATCTTTCTGAATTTTACAGACCACAAAAGTTCACAAAATGAAATTCAGCAGCAGATGCACGAGATGTTCTCAGCCCTGCTCTCTGCAGCAGCCAAGGCCACGAGCAGAATACAGAAAATCCTAATAAATGGTAGCTCAGAAGAAAGTTATGGTGCAAATAATTCCCATTATGGGCAAATCTTTGGCCTTAGAGCTCCTATTATAAAAGTTAATGGGAAATGAATATATTGGTAGCACAGACTCCCTTTTCACCAGCCACAAACAGAAACAGAACACAGAATTATAGGAGGTTGTTTTTTTTTTTTTGAATAGGATTTAAAAATAAATAAATTAACAGCTAGAAATCCCTTGCCAGTGTGATTATTTCCTCCAAGCACATCTCACTCCAGGAAGGGTCCTCAGGCACTAAAATACCCTGGTAACAAACTGTCCTAGGGAAGTCCAAGCCATAAATAACTCCAGGGTTCCAAACCCTTTTTTCCCTGCTGAACAGTTGTTGGCAAAGCCACCACTAAGGCCCTGCTCTTCCGCTATTTCTCTTCCACAGGCCCAATTTTAAAGAAATCCAAGGTCCATCTCCCACTGTGGATCCAGTTCTCCAATGTTTGAGGTAACTCACTGTCCCCATAAACCACCACCAACAGCTGCTGGGGAGCAGAATGGGAGGCTGACCTTGAAATGATCAGAATAAAATAATTACAGCACCTTTTTATCTAGAACTGAGGGGGTTTTAAACTGTAAAATTACAATTTCCTCACCATGAGTTGCTACAACAGGATAAAGCCTGACTTGGGGCTCAGCTACACACACAATAACAAGTGACTGCCTGACTTGGAAAGAGAAGACAAACAAGCTCCATCTGACCTCAGAGAGCTTTCAGGCTTTGAAATCATGTCTGCATTCTTCAGGGAATTAAAATCACGTGGAATTACTCCAGAACACACTTACATGCACAAACAGATGTACACACCACACACACACACACGTGTTTAGGCTTTTATAGAAGGAATATTAAAGACAAAAATGGTCACAAAGGGGTCCAAAATGGTTACAATGACTTTAACTGTTATGAATCAGAAATGGAGGTAAATAAAATCTGCATCCAAACCACAAATATTTAATTTCAAAGAAAAAAACATGCATTTCTAACCAGTACATGCAGCTGCTTCTTCATCAATGCATGGTCAGTTTGTAGTTTTACATCTGAGGGGTTGTCCCCACTTTACTGCATCTAGAGAGAAAGACAAATTTGGGATTTGATAAATGGAATGTCATGTGTTGAATTTATCTAAACCAGTATCTTTATCAGCACAATTTCTTTGCTTTATTTTTTTTTCCCCTCTGTGTCACTGAGTTTATGACTGATCTCATTCTCCTTGCCCTTCATTTAACTGGAAAAGGACAGGCTTTTCCATATTTGAATAACAGAAGCAACATACCCCATGGAATAGAAAAAAAATGGGCTGAAGTGAGAAAATCTGATTCTTGTTCTAAATCTGGTTTGTGACCTTGGAAGGAGTCACTTCTCTGCACCTCCATTTCCCCTCTGCTTCTTTGCCTTTCTTGTCTACTCCCATTACAAGCTTTCTAAAACCTGTTAAGTGTTTATATAACACCAAAAGATAAGGTTCAGCTTTCTTTGGAATCAAGAGATAACACAAAACCAGAAACAATAAACCTTATCAACCACCACTTACATTATTGCTCTCCTGTAGTTCCACTATTATGAAACACATTTCAAAATGATTTTCAATAGTTACTTCCCTTTCAAATCAAAAAAAAACCAAAAAAGGCTCATGAAAGGAAAGTGTATTCAAGGGGAAACAGATCTGGTTTATTACAATATATTCCACCTGTTTTCAACACGTTGGTCAAGAGCTGTATTTCTATATCAACCTCTCTAACAGCTGGGCATGACACACCTCTGCTGTTGACCTGGCACCTCGATATTCCCACCCACAGGTGGGTCACAGGAGGTTCTCTATGTGCTGGAAGCAAGAAAGCCAAGGGGAAGACGGGGGAGCTCCAAAACCACTTCTCCTGCTCTCTCAAAAGAGAGAACACGCACACAGTATAAATTCCAGGCCAACTCCTACGTCAACAAGGAGAAAGAGGAGCACACAAGGAAATTTTGGTCTGTTTTTACCTTTGTGGGTCACCTTTAAAAGTGATTTTCTTTCCAGCCTCTCTGTATGAATGACAAGATATTCAGTGAGATGTCTTAAGGGAAAAGAAGTGATAAAGAGGAATCCAGCTAACCTATTTTCTTCCTTGTCACTACCTGATAATCTCTTTATCTGGTCTGATCTCACCAGTTGCAGACAGACTTATTTCCCTACGGACAGACTCAATCCTTCTTCCAAAGTGCACATGTGAACATGCACCTCCTTTCCCACAGTGTTTTAAATTCACATTGGAACATCCCCTTGCTCTTTTGGGGTACATATAGACAGATTCAGCCCACACACAGATGCAAGTGTATTTTACACTGTACGTGCTTTAGTCTTTCAGATAGTTTCTGTGGTCAGGGGCACACCAAGAACATTTACATGAACCTCCCCCTCAACAGCAGTTTGCAATTTCACTGAGACACAATTCACCAGCACATATATTTTAAATTTCAACCCCTTTGTCGATAAATTATGGTTTGTGATGTGAACAGAAACCATTTTCTAAAGCTCTGCAGTGATTTAGGAACCTCGATTCTATTTTCAGCTGCACCTTAATCCTTCTTGACTTCTATTGAAGGTTTAGCTTAGACATGTTTGCTCTCCTGCTGGCAACACACTCAGCCTTTCAGAGGGCCTTTACCTCCACAAAGTAATGTGCCTGCAATTTGTAATGCCAAATGCAAATTGCCTGATCCACAGCCTGTGCCAGCTGGGCACAGCCCAACAAAGCTGTGGCAGCCTGGGCCAAGCCTTGCAAGACATGCCTGGGCTGGAAAACAGAGCAAACCCAATCCCAGTCCCACACACAATCACCAGGGCTGCAAAGGGGAGTGGGAAAATCCTTATGCTGGGAATCAGTGCAAAACAGGCCATTTGCAGGATTTCAGTTCATCACAGCCCTGGATTCAGAGAGTTCAAGACAAGATGCTGTTATTCCATCAGGTCTGGACTTCCTGCCATTACATTTCCCCCAGTTATCTCTATATTAAGCCAATTCCCTTGTAATTGATTAAAACCTCTCCTCCAAATTAAAAAAAAAAATCTCCCTTTTGTTTAGAGACATGGGAAGAAAAAAAAGAAAGAATTCAACATTATTTTAATCAGAGATTCTAAGGGAGGAGGGAATTTTTATTTGTATGTCCCCCTTCTCCTATTTTTTAATTTATCTCCAAAATCACAGCAGAGAAGAGTAACTCAAGTGCTTTATAGCCTGAATTCATTCTAATCAGCTGTCTCCTATCTTTACCAGCTGTTTGTCTGCTTCTCCCATTTATGCTGTGCATCTTGGACTTATTGATCTAGTAAGCTTTAAATTACAGCTATCCATGGGAAAAAAAAAGAAAAAAAAAAAAACAAACCAGGAAAGACCAGAGCTGATAAAGGATTTCTGAAGGGCTACTCAGTTTTGCTAAAAGAAAATCTTAATGGCATTTCCTGGAGAGAAGGTCTGTGGGGCTGAAGTTATTAAACAGAAGAAGAGCAAATAGAGCTCACAGGTTGGAGGAAAGAATTTATATCTAAAACATTTTCAGTGGAAAGTGTAGGAAAACATGTGGGAAAAAATACAGGATATAGTATTAATAACCTGATCTGTAGCACTGGGTGTATTGGGTTTATTAGAGCCATGTAGTTTGTAGCAGCTCTTGTTTCAGGTCTAGTTGAAGCAGTAAGGATTCACTGCTCCCCAAAACCACTCCCCAAAACCATTGCTCCCATCAAAAAGGCAGAGCAGGAGCAGAGCTGATTTCAGTGCCCACTGCAGCTTCAGCTCAGACACTGCTCAGGGGGTCACTCCAGGCTTTCCCCAGTGAGCTACTGGGGGTCAGAGGATCATGGAATGGTTTGGGTTGGAAGGAACCTCAAAGATCATCTCATTCCAACCCCACTTCCATAATCAGGGAACCTTCCACTGTTCTCCTGAAGGAACTCAGCTGACCATAAATATCCACAGTTCACCACAAATCCAACACTGCAGTCAGTGACACCAATTCCCACAGGAAGGTGATCTCAGCTCCTGACAACACGAAACACTTGCTGAAGGTTATCCAGCATATTGCTCAAGTTTCCTCTGTACCATGAAGGCAGAAAAACAACTTGGGTGTCTCTGCCCCAGGTGTTCCTGTTGGAAGGAAAGCACCATCATTCCTCCTGTGCAACAGGCACAGCCAGCTCTTGCTTCCCTGGCTCAGGTAAATGGCTCTGGCTGCAGCAAGATACTTAAGTTTAGAAACCAACCTATTTCACAAAGGGATTGCTGAAACCATGTATGTCTTAATGAGAAAACCTGTCTCCCATTCTGTGCTGAAAACTCAACCTGCTGCTTGGTTTTTCAAGGGAAAAAAATCTGCAACCTTACAAACTGGAATTTATGACAACTGTCCTAGAAACCTTGTGGCCTGAATCAAAGGCAGGTGCCCTGGTCTTTTAAATCTACTGGGATTTTTAAAGATGAGAAATTAAAATACAATCCTTTTCCTCTGTGGGTGTGGACAAAGTGTCTGTGTGTCTGGACACCCAGTGCTGCTTTCTGCTCTGCCAAGGCATTTTATTGTTCTGATGTGCCACAAGTGCAGTGGCTTTGCTCTTTCGATTTTTCCAGAAGATCAGAGGGAGCTGTCAGATTTCTGAGTGAGGGAATGCAGTTCATGCTTTCATTCACTCCCTGACTTTGACACTGTGTTGCAGCTCAGAGAGGTGCGGGGCAGGGCAGGGCAGAGGCAGCAGGGCACAAAGATGGCTTTGAGGCATCTCTGCTCCCTGTGTTGAGCTGCCCAGGGGCTGCCCTGCTCTCTGAGCAGAACCAGCAGCAAATGCTGAGCCAGGATTAGGTCTGGCATGACCTGCTGCCTCTGGCCATGCCACAGATGGCACAGGCAGATTCCCAGGCTCCTCCAGCTCCTGATGGCAGAGGAAGAGCAGGGATGAGTGGTCCCTGCAGCAATGTGACCTTCACATTTCATCCACCCATTTCTCCCTGACAAATCCAACTGATGAAGTAAAAACCCTTGAGTCGCTCTGAAAATGAGAAACTAAATATTTGAGTGTTACTTGAATTGTGCCTGCTACAGATCCCCACAACACAGAGCAAGACAATTCGTAGATTTGGCCCAGAGGACTTGACAAAGCAGGATGGTATCAAAAGCAGGGAATGCTGCCCAGGATGGAGCTCTGGCACTGCTTTGGATGCTCCTGAAGCCAATCCAGTCCTGCAGAGCTGAGCTCTGCACATCAAACCTTCCGAGCCCTGGCTCTGCCCTGCAGAGCAGACCATGAAGGTTGATCCTATTTCAGTGACACGTGGGTGGCAAAGGGATGAAAGGACCCCAAATCCCAGCAGCCAGGCCTGGGCAGTGTTTCCATCAGCTCCAACTCCACTGCCAGTGAGGAGTAAGCTCCACTTGTGCCTATTAACAGCAGGGTTTTTAAGGAGGAAGTTTTTTCAAGCAATAAAAAGATGCATTAACCAGCTCAGAAAACAGCACAGGATGAAATGGATAAACTGCCACAGCAAAAGGTCAATGTCCTTATGGCTTATGGATCCCACACAGGTGAAAAATGTGCTAAAGGGATTATTTACAGTGATATCTTCAGATTAATACCAAGTACATGAAATTAGTATGGGTTGAGAAAAAAAAAAGCAAGAGAGAAAAGAACATCTTTAATAAAGAAACAAACATTTTAAGTGTAATTTTACCCATGTGCATTATGAATACAACCCAGTGTGCTGAGAAGAGTCAGCACAACAGTTTTCCATTTCTTAAACAATATGATTATTTTCTCTTTAGCAACAGTAGGATTTATTAATTTTACAGGAATAACATTAAGAAGTCTAGTTTAGTAGACATGTTTTGCCAATATTTCAGTTTTCCCGCTAGGAAATGCGTTTCTGGTCTGTCTCATATTTAGAATAAGGTGGCTCAATAACACCAAACACAATGTTACGAGTTGCTCAAATATCTGTTTATTTATTACTAAAAGGACTATCAGAACATGAAGAGAGCCTTGAAATACTAATCATAGCTGTCTAGGACCATCACATGATGTGAGCCAACAATTCCTGTGATTTACTGTACCAATAAAAGAAGGCAGCCGTGAACATTTTTGTAAATCAAGTCTATTGGGCCAGATTTTGCTCCTTGATTACTCAGGCATAAGAAATGTTATAGCACTTTACCAGTACATAATTCAGGTGATGAATTTAATAATATGGATAGGCAGCATTAAAAGCTGTTACAATGTTTACCAGAGGGAAATCACCTTGGCTCCAACTAACACACAAAGGCTCATGCTCACACATGCACACACACACTCTCTCTCTGAGGTTTGTCAGGGCAGCAGAGCCATTTTTCCCCTAAAAAAAATGCCAAGGTCTGTGCAAAATCACCCAGGTCTCATGTAGAGCTCTGCCACACCACCCCAGGAGGTGAATGCTCAGCAGTTAAACCCTGTGCCATGACTTGCACGCTTGTGTTGAGTTTAAATTTGCAGTTTACACCAGGTGTTACGATCCCTTGAGGGAACCTGTGACTGGCAGAGAATCACCTCTGTCAATATTTCCCTCCTGGGTCGATAAATCCTGATAGTCAATAAAAGTCAGCGAGCAAAACCAACCCCAGCAGGAGCCTTGGGGTGAAATTTGGCACTCTTAGTACCTGCCTATTAGTTAGAATGATTCTGCATTTAGGGTCCCTGAGGTATAGAGAGCACTTTCACTTGGTTTTAATAACCTTCTAATGCACAAATCTGTGTTACCACCTTTCCCTGAGCTCTTCAACATGGATTGTGTGCAAACTGAATGGCACATGGGCTGAGAAAAGGATTTCTCCTGAAGAGGAAAGGCAGCACCCTGAGTACCTACCAGCTGAAAAATATCCACCATTCTCCAGGAGACCCATGAGTTCCCATCACAGTACTGGGGGTTTAGGAATGAAAACAGCCAAAAAAACTTAGTTCTGTGGTTTTTTAAGATATAAATTAGTTTTCAACTATTCACACCCGTGTGGCAAAACACGTGGTCCTTCTCAGACACTCTGGAGCAAATCTTATCATGGAGTCAGAAAATCCCAGAATGGTGTGGGTGGAAAGGGACCTTAAAGCCCATCCCATCCCACCCCTGCCATGGGCAGGGACACCTCCCACTAGCCCAGGTTGCTCCAAGACCCGTCCAACCTGCCCCTGGACACTTCCAGGGATGGGGCAGCCACAGCTTCTCTGGGCAACCTGTGCCAGGGCCTCCCCACCCTCACAGGGAGAAATTTTTTTCCTAATATCCAGTCTAAATCTTCTCTTAGTTTGAATCCATTCTCCCTTGTTCTACCACTGCATAAGTAGTCTCCAACTCAAACAAATCAGTGTAGGTTTTTTAAAGTTATTTTTATTTACACCATCTGACAAAATATTCCCTAATGTGTCCTGGATATAAATTTTATGCATTATGCAAATTTAACTGAGGATACTCTTCTCCACTCTACAACACAAAAGTCCATCATATGTGAGCTGCCACGATACATGAACTCCAAAAGATCAGAAGAACCAAACCCATGACAGTAAGTACAAATAACACACCCAGGGTCTTGAAATTATTTTAAAAATAATCCATTTTGTTGCTTCCCTCTTCACAACAAATTTCGAGTATAGTTTTAATTAAGGAATATTTTCTTCCTGTTGTGAAGACAGTTCACTGTTAATTTATAATTTTTAGAGTCCTTTTTTCCTGGAAATGTCCTGTAAATGCATATGGATGCTGTCCAACATTAAAACTGGAAACTTAACCTTATAATATGTGACTCTATGTTCAGATTGCTAATGATCATACAAACTAATAAGTAACTTATTTGGCACCTAAAATGATAAGCAAAGCCAGGAAACAAGCAAACCAAAAGATTTCTAGACCCAACTGGCAAATGATTTACAGACTAAAAATTTCTCTAGAGATTAACTTATAAAAGTTAATGACTTTCAAGCAGAAGGCAAAAATGAAGTCAATAGTCTGAAGTTGTTCATTATACCTCATTTGTTCAATTCTAATCTTGATTTGGTCATCAACTCTCTGCTTGTTTATAAGACAGTCAAGCCACGCAAACAAAGTGATATTTGTTCATTTAACAATACTGAACCCTTAGACAGCATTTTTCATCATCGAATCTCAAACCCTTCTCCAGAGAAGGAGAGCTTTGTTATCCCCGATTCAGATAAGGAAATTGCAGCAGAGGGGATAATTGCAGAGCCAGAAATAAAACTTCCGAGTACCAGGCTAATGACCCAAGTAAGAGCACAGGGCACTTGATTAGCACAGAGACAACTGAGGTCAAGATGGGCCATTGCAGCATTGCAACTTTTGAACTGTTGAAAGCATGAAGAGAAAAGTGCACCGGGAAAAATTACATTAATTCAAGTGCTTTCCACTGGCACTTAAGATTTCAAGTGTTCTGTTAACTCATTCTGCCCACAGACATGCAGAAAGACGATCCCCCATCAGGAAAGGTCATTAAGGATATGGTTAAGTTATTAAGGTACTCCAAATATTTAGAATCCAATAGGGTTTTGAATTATTTTTAGTCCATCAGAACATGTTGGAAAAGGCACTGTAAAGGATTAAAAGCTGTTAGAATCTATGCCCAGGAAACAGAATTTTCCTCAGAAGAGACTAACGAGTCAGAATTATTTCTCAAGACCTTTATGCTGTGCTGTGAAACAGGTGATGGGTTTGCTGGGAGCTTGTGGGTCAGATGAGAGAGGAGCAAGGAGGATCTTGCTGTGGGGGTTTGCTGCCTACCACCCAGGCAAGAAATGGAAGTGGATAAAGCTTTATGGAGCCTTCACAAAGGCCCTGATCATCCTGGGGGACATTAAGCACCCTGGTATTTGCAAATATGGCACTGGTGGTGCACAAGCAACTGAGATTTGCTGAGACAACATCGGTGCTGAAATTCAGGGGGGCAGTTTGGCTTCCTCAGAGAGATAGAAGGTGTGGTGCTGTGGGTGACGGCCCTGGGGTGCAGAAGGACACAGGAAAGCTCCTTGATCTTCCAGGGAAACATCCTCAAAGCAGGAGAACAATCCACCCCGAGGAGTGGGAAGTGGAGCAGACGTGGCAGAAGGATAACTTGGCTGGACATGGAATTCCTGACTGATTTCAAACACAGAAAGAAGTGAACAGAAGGTGGGAGTGGGAACTATCCAGAAGGACTACAGAAGCCTTGCCCAAACTGCAGGGAAAAAATTAGGAAAGCCAAAGCCAGGTGGAGCTGAAGCTGGCAAGAGACAGTACAGACAATTAGAAAGGTTCACCCGTAGGTACAACTGCAGCAAAAGACCAGGGAAAATGTGGGTGACTCCTGAATATGTCAACAAAACTACTAACAAAGGGCATAAAGGAAGGATGAGGCATTCAATGACATTTTTGCCTCAGTCTTTATGGGCAAGGCCTCCTCTCAGGCTGCCCAAATCCGTGGTCCTGATGTCTTTGTCTAGGGTAGGGAAGTCCAATCTATGGCAGAGAAAAATTGTGTCAGGAGGTACTTAATCAAACAACCTACAGAGGTCTGTGAGTGTGCAGGAAACAGGCTGACATCACTATGAGGCTGCTCTTTAAGTCTTTGAAATGTTGTGGCAATTGGGGGATCCTTCTGGTGACTGGAAAAGGCAACTGCCATGGCCACCCTTGAGAAGGAACAAGACACAGCAACATCCAACTGCCTGGTGACTGTCACCCCAATCCTAAAGATAACAGAACAAATCTTCGTGAAGACAACTTGTTCAACCTCTTCACGTCTTCATTAACAACTGAGACAATGAGAGCAGCAAGTTCCCAGGTGACAGCAGAGCTGGGGAGCTGCTGACACGCTGGAGAGCGGGACGGATGTTCAGTGGTGTCTCAGCAGGGCTGGAGAAAGCAGCTGACAGAAAACTTCCAACATTCAGCCAAACCAGACATGAAACTCTGCAAATTGAAACCCACGGAGCAGAAAGCAGCTCCAGGGAAGACAGGCTGAGGGTTGAACAGGAGCTGGCAGTGATGGTGATGGATGCCAACCTCACGCCGGGCTGCGTTTGCAGGAGCAGAGCCAGCAGGGCAAGGAAAGCAATTCCTACTCTTTATTCAGCACTTGTGAGACTGCATCTGGAACAGAGCGTCCAGTTTTGGTTTCCCTGTTACAGAACACTGACAAACTGGCAGAAATTCAGCAGAGAGAACCAAGATGATGAAGGGGCTGCAGCACAGAACTGAGGAGAAGCTGCTGAGGGAAGTTGTTTGTGTAGCATGGAGAGAGAAGGCTAATTGCTGTTTTCACCCGGACAAAGCCTTGAGCAGCCTGATCTAACTTCAAAGCTGTGCCTACATTCAGCAGGAGGATGGACCAGATGACCTCCAAAGGTCCCTTCTAATCTAAATTATTCTAAAATTTTAATGGCTTCTCCTTCCCTTGTACTTATCACAGTGCATTCACTCGCAAAGTATCATTTGGAAATAATTATTCTGACTTTGTGCAACATTTTCAAATGCAATCCAGAATTCCATACATATTTGAGAAGCATCCAACCGCAGGTGAGGAATATCATGGCCTAAAAGCCAGTCAGCTGGAGCCAATTAAAGCACCATCAACCTCCCATCACACCAAAATGCCTAATTGAACTTCCACCCTCCATGCAAGATGGAGATTTTTGCCTCCTCCACAGAAGCCCAAAATGAGGGGTTCACTGCTCTGGGTCTCTGCAAAGCAAGATCATTATCAAAACACAACGATCAAAACAGGAGACGCCTTGCACTGATTAAAATAATGTTATTCCACCCTCGAAGGGAAAAAAGAACATTTCCCCTGCAAAGAGATGACCTCAGATGTTTAGTCAGAGACACCCATTTTTACCCTCCTGGCTAATGCAGAACATGAGCAGGAGCAAGTGCCACCCATGCATATTTAGAATTAAACTTCAAAAGCAAGTGGTTCATTAACATGAGGAAAAACAAGATGTGTTTGAATGATCGTTAGTCACGGTCTAATAAAACCTGAGCTTGGGCTTAGAAAGAAGAAAAAAAAGCTAAAGTGTATGTTGACTGAAATATATAAACTTCCAATGAAAATCAATTGGTATTTATAGCTGCTGAATAATGCACTCATTACTATTCATTCTCATTACTGTGCATTTTGCAACTGTCACAAAAAATATGGTGACTGACTGACAGCTTTTAAAATATTTTTATGCCTCAAGAACCAAAATAGCTGAAAGAGAGCTGGAATTTGGAATTCAAAAAAAACCCGGACAAACTGCCAGTAATACAGCAACCTAACCTTCTCTTAATTTCATTTTTTTGTGCAAATTTGCCCTGTCTTCTGAGTTAATTTGAGTCATCATTTTGCTTTTCTCCTTTTTTTGTGGGGGAAAAGAATCATTTTTCCCTCCTATTTGGCTTTACTAAGCTGTGAAAAATCTCTGTATATCAGAAAGAGTACGAGCAACATTTTCCCCTAATTAGTCCATAAAAATGCTAATTTCTCTAATGAATCAGATTGAAATATCACAGGAGTAGGTAATAGCACAAATACAGAGTTTGCTTATGGGGTAGGCTCTTGCTAATCACTACCACAGCACTGGGCTACTCACGAAACCAGTCCTATAATGAGGTTAGAGAGGCAAAACATGCTCATCTCAATTTTTTTGAGCCAAAAAAAAAAAAAAAAAAAAAAAAAACAAACTTCCCTATGCATTCCCAGCAACCTTGAATTCATGTCTACATGTGAAGAAAACCAGACCCCCAGGATTTACAGCCCAACCCTTCCATCCCCACACAAGCAGAGGTCCTCTGCCTGTTTACTCAAGCTGAGGATGGGGCTATAAATCTTTATTCTGCCCAATTTCATTGTTAATATAATCCATTTCTGAGACTGATAAAATAATACTTTCTTTTTTTTTTTTCATGGACCGGTAGCTAATAATGTCACCACTTTGAATTACACAAGACTGAGGTCATTGTCTGTCTGCCCCACAGCATCTCTCTCTAATTTTCTTCCTGTCCTTACACTTTTGCTTTTGCCTTCTGTGCTGGTACATACTAAGGCACTTGTATCCAGGAAGGAGTGGTCTTTCTCCAAGTCAAAAATCTAGTAGAATCAATGAGCTCTTAGAGGAAATCTCCTAGGGTTTGACCTTCAGGGTGGCCTTTTCCTCTTTAAACCCCGTGTAAAACAGCAATTCTGCCAATCAGTCCTCAGGAAAAGATTTAAAGAAAGGGACTGTCGCCCATTGGTGGCACCAGAAATCTAAGCAGGAATTAAGCAGCTTGAAAAAGCCTTTAAATTCAACTTGCCATTCTCCCAGAGCTCTGCATATATTCTTCATGGCCCTGTGTTCCCTGAGCCCTTTGATCATTCCATATTGAAGTAGTCTCTTGTTTAATACGCAGCTCCGATGACTCCACGATAACATCAAAACAGAAGGGAACAGAAAGGACATGAAAGAATATGAAGTCAATGGCTTCCCCAATCACAACACACAAACAGGGCTAGTTAAAAGCCACGGCTTTACAGAGCTGCCTTTATGCTCTCACAAAGCTTCACGCAGCGTTAAGACCAACTACAAACTGGGACTAATGATTAAAACTACATTGGGCTGCCTTTCTTCTGCTTTAATTGTTGCTCGCTTTGCTCAGAGGGATTAGATCCACAAATCCAGCACCTATCTTTGTGCTTCAGCCCAGAAGTCCATGGCACCAGCTGGTCTAACCATTTTTCTGTTAGAAATCAGGGCTTCCAAGACAGGGTTTCCTCAATACATGGAAGATGCACACATCTATAAAACATGGTCCTTCATCCTTGTACTGTCATGGAATGGTTTGGGTTGGAAGGGACACCTAAGATGATCTTGTTCCAACCCTGCCATGGGTAGGGACATGTTCCACTAGACCAGGTTGCTCCAAGCTACATCCAGCCTGGTCTTAAACATCTTATAATAGAGCTCCAACCATCCTCTAACCAGTTCTAGAGGCATTTTGAACAAGAAGCAAAAAGGGAGAAGAAGTTTCATTGAAATCTGTCTTGTGCTCTTCTAAGAGCATCAACTCGTTCAACAAAAAAAAAAAAAAAAAAAAAAAAGAAGAAACAAAGCCTAGTTACACAAGATTTTTTCCTCCTGATCTCCAACATCTTCCTGTTTCAGTGTTTACACAAAACTCCACAGTATGTTGTGGAGGCCAGACAGACAGAAAAGTTGATGTCTACTGTCTAGAACTGATCTCACACTTGGTTCTCGTGCCATATTTCCTGGCTGCCTACACTCATGTTAATCTGCTAAACCCACTTGGAAAGCAACATATCACTTGTCCTCAGTTCTATTATTCATCAGACAACCAGGATGGCAGTTCCATGACTGACTGCTAATTATCCTTTCCCACTGCATGTCAGAGCCCGTTGCATTTTCGGCAGCAATTTATTCTTCCTCCCATGGAGTCCTGAGGTGGAAGCTGAGGCCTATTGAAGTCAGTGACAAAGGCCCCATTGACTTCAATTGTGTTGGGAATTCATCTTTTAATGGGAAGAGACCTGCCTAAGTGTTATTTAGTGTATGATGTCAACACTCTGAGATAACAATGACATGGGGATAACATGCATATCACCAGCAGTGCCAGCACGGGACATGGCCCTCCAAGGCTCTGTCACATCCCAGACAGGATCATGGCACCTTCCCTTTCCAGCTGCCTCCCAGCACAGAACAGCCTCATGTCTGGTCAAGCCCAGTGCACACAGCATGGTGTGTAACTGCTGGGATTTGCCAGGGTGATGGAGACGTCCCCTTTGCTCCCTGGGCTGGATCCCTGCTGAGCCCACAGCCTGGGCTGTTCAGATCCAGTGCCTCGAATGGAGATACAATCCCTGTCTACAAAAGCAGCTTGGAATAGCTATGGAAATATTAATTCACAGTGTACACTTCACCTGAGCTTCTTTAAGAGGAGCTGAAAAGACAGTGAGATGGCAAAGGAATCTCACCTTTCCCTGACTTCCTATTTCTCCTCCTAGACGTACTGGCAAGAGGGACAGCAACATTGTCCAAAATGCTCATTTCTTACACAGAAAATTGTAGTTTACATCTGAGAGTGTTCTGTGTATGTAAAAGAGAAATGAAAGCTAAAATCCAAGTGTTGCTTAACACATTTTCTGAATTACAACAGGCCTTGAGGATGTTTTTGCTGCTTTGTTTGTTTTTGGTTTTTTTTTTCCCCTTCCAAATAAGCTATCCTGACTTGTCTTTTCCCTCACCTATTCCTACTGCCTTACTCCCCCCAGGTTACACAGACCAAAGTGTTTCAGTTTTGTGTTCACTCTCAGCTGGAGGACTCCCCTTGCCTGAACTCCCAACTGGAAAGAAAGATGCTCAAGCCAAATTCTCAGCACAGCCCATGAGATTTTAATCAAATATATTTTTTCTGTGCTTCTGTAAGAACAGATTTCAACTTGCTGCTCCTTTGTTCTGTGCAAGGCTGGTTTTCCCTTTGCTAATCCTGTACCACACAAGCCAGCTGACCTCTGAGGAAAAGGGAAATCCATTCTCCTCAGTCAGGATTGGTCTCTGGAGCTTCTAAACCACTGAAGCCTTTTACAGTCCTGAGTTTGCTTTTCTGATGCATCCAATATTGCTGTTGTTTAAAAAAAAAATTATGCAGAAAATTATTGCTTAAATTAATAGCAATTCTTATCTATGGAAGGAAAAAAGAAGAATGATAAGAATCAATCATGATTCCTATGTAATATGGGCTGTGACAAAGCTGCGGAAGTAAAGAGGGATTGTAAAAACTACCTCAAAATATGATGCAGAATCCACAAGACAAAAATTAAATAAATAAATGAAAATCAATCTGCTCTGTACTGGTTGTTTGCAAAATTAGAACAATTAATTCTGTGTAAACTAACCTATCAGGAAAGCACACTGTGGGGCTCCTGATAGCTGATATTGCACTACACTGTATTAAGGAAAGAATGATTTAATGAGATCCCTGGAGAGTCTCCATGGACTTGGATCATCCTCTCAAAAAGACCATTTTTACCCCATTTAGCCGCCAGTATGTTGCATCTCTGATACACACATGAACAGAAAGAAAAAAAAAGGAAAACCCCACCTAAAAAGCACTATTAACACAATTATCAGGACCAATAGGAATTGCATCTTTCAGGATCAAAAAGGACATTATGTCATTTTCAATATATAAGAGCCATCAGAAATAACATCTGTATCCTAAAACTCACTGCACTTAAAGCCACTTACAGCCAGAACAGCAGCAGCACAAAGAAAGCTTTTACACACAGGGGGGTGTGAAAAAACATCATCATCATAATAATAATAAAAATAAAATCACAGAGTGCTTGCCAGAAAAATCTCCAACCTGACTTTTATTAATATTTTATTTTTCTTTAAGTAAAGACCTAGCGTAGAGCTTACAAAATACAGTAAGTGCCCCAGTTTAACATTTGATTTTTCAAATAAAGTGGAGAAAAGCACCTTCAGCCCCCAACCCCAAAATGGCTGTATTTCCAACTGCTCACTTGCTGGAAAATAACAGCTGGGAAACAGCAAGGTAGAATATCTGATCAGGAGCTTAGTGCTAGGGTTAGAAGCTGTTCTATTTGCAGATTCTCTGCAAAAAAACCATGTATAACCACATTTGTGTCTCCAGCCTGAGCAATCAATATTCTCAGGTTTCAAAACCTTTTCCAGGGAAGTCTGTGGATTTTTCTCACAGTCTGATCTGTTCAACACAAGTGTTTCTGCCAAGTGGGGCCTCAGATTAGAGGGGCAAACCCCTGAAAATTTCAAATGAAGCGCAAATAAATAATAAACCAACAAAGGAATCCTTATAAACATTCAAGCCACCCTGTAAATTAAGATGAATTACTGTAAATTAAGATAAATTACTGCATTTCCTCTCCAAATGTACTGTTAGACTTTATGGAAGTACCAGCTCTCTACATCACTATCATAGGGCTGGACAGCACTAATATAAACCAGGCTGTGATGCCAGTGTTGATTTGCAATATTTTCATGTTTCAGCAAGTTAGTAGCTCAAAGATTCAACGTTTTATGGAGTTAACAGGAATACTCAAGAGCTTAAGCATTAAGCAGTTAATGAATGCAAATCAACATGCCAGAATATGCTGAATTATCATCATGCTGCTCCCAGTTCACCTGGGCCAGCCCATGTGACATCCTCTGCCATGATCCCACCTGGACCACGAGACACCCTAAAAGAACAGCTGGAAGAAGCCAACCCGCAGGAGGTTGCTCCCAGGCAGCCACCACTGAAGCCTGTTCTCCACAGGGAAGTGGATTCCAGCCCATATTAATCACCCCTAATTGATTTTACACCACGAGGAAACTGAAAAAAGAGTTCAAATACAGTCTTTGAGTCCTAATATTTACACGGGCAAACATTTGTTTATCTGTCAGCTGTGTAATCTCAGGGCCTCTGCAGAGCCTGGGACAGTCTCTTAAGTAGCTTTCTCCAGTTTTGATTAGCTACCTCCATAGCCAGCCCTATAAATATTCCTAACATTTGCACCCAGTGGACTAAGTGTTTTGTTGAGCAGACTAATTGGTTCACAACCCCTGCTAAGTATCAGCCATATCATCCCTGACTGCCATGGGCTATGATCATCATTAGCCAAGTGACAATCTCCCAGAGAATTTGGGCTTTTTAATCTCTGCTCTCCCCGAGGACATCAGACTTAGTGTGGGTTAAAGCCATCAGAGTTTGCTCTCACTCCTTTCTTACTCTCCATTCTCAGCACAGAAGGAAAAACCTTGTGAGTGTGGTGACCCAGAGGAAGTTCATGTCCACACCACCAAAAAGGGACCATGAGATGTTACAGATCTTGGGGCCAGTGCTGTTGGGGCAGAGGGACAGATCCTGCCTGCATCCACATTTCCACAATTTCCAGGAGAAGTGTAAATTAACAGATCCCAGCTGAAGTCACACCCTGATGGAAGAAGTCTTTGAACTTCATCTTTCCTTTTATTGACCCCACACTAACACCAAAATGTCATAGCTGGGACAATCCCAGGGGCTGCAGAACCACCCTGTGTGTGAGTACACCTGCCCTGACACCCAGCTGTGGTGGGGAGAGAAAAACTGAAGCAGGAGAAGCAGAGAAAGAAGATGAAACACAGGTCAAAAGCTGGAGGAAAAGGTGAAAAAGAGAATAAAGGTGGAAAGATGAAAGGTAAAGTCTGAGAGGACATCATGTCTTCAGAAAGGCAGAATCCACCCAGAGAGTAGCAGCTCCAGATAATGCCAACCTAAATCTGGAGATTTAGGAAAGAAACAAACAGGGGTTTTCTCTTTGTTTTGTTTCATCAGGAAGAAAAAGTTCTGCTCCTAAACTCAGGAAATACTTTAAAATGTTTTAGATCTGGAGTGTTAAGTTCTCTGACTTCAAAAGACACACGAATCACAGACACCAATTTACTGACATTGCTAAAAAAACCACCACAATGAAGAAGGGCATCATCTCCTCATTGCACCTCTCCCCATCCAAAGGGAAGAGCAAATACCTTGGCACAGACAAAAAGCCCTTCCTGGCCCTCTGGATTACCTGCTTTCAGACTAAATTCTTCCTCTTAAAAATATCCCTGCCTGCTGCTGCTGGAGATTCACCTGAGCATTTCAACCACAGAGGGGAAATGAGATGTTAAACCATCACTCACCATCTGAAGGCAGAAGGAAAAAAATCCAGCTTTTCCCTGTTGGCCTTTGTGAGTTTTATAGAGAAACAGGGTTATTAAAGGATGAAATCAAAGCAGCTCTGATGGACACCTCCTGTCTCGTGTCCAAACTTGTCCCAAGGCAATAAACTCTGGGGTTTTGGGACCAGAGCTTCACCCCAGCAGTGTCCTCCCATCATAGCAACCCAGCAGCATGAAGAGTTTTATTTTTCTTTGAGTCATGCTGAGAAATCTCTGCAATTTGTAGCTTTGGAAAGCCTCCACATTCACATTTAATTTGAAATTATATCCTCCCTGTCAAAACATGCCTGGGGGCAAGTCACTTATGAAGAAAAAAAAAAAAAAAGAAGAAGAAGAAAATATAAATCTGAATTTTCCTGTCTGCTCTGAGTCATAACATCTGCCACAGATGTCAGCAGCTGAAGACAGGAAGATGTTCTTCCTCAGAGAGGAGCACCCAAATAAAGCAATACCCCAAAATAGAATGAATCTGAATCACCTCTGAGGCAAGACCTTAAATATTAGCAACAAATATTAGTACATGATCTTTCCAGCGCTTCTCATGTGCCCACACGAGGCAAAATACCAAATGACATACCTGTCTGTTGAAAAAATAGAAGGTATAAATGCACTTGTATGTGTACACTCATATAAACACACACATTACAGGGGTGTAATACCAAGTTTCAAAGTTCATGCCTCTGGAATAAATCTAAAAATTTGATATGCTCCATATTGTGCCTGAAAGGGAAACAACCAGAAGTGAAGCAGCTCATCCATGTTGCTGGTACTGTGATTATTTTCAGGGAAGATAAATGTAATATCAGATACAAAAGCTCAAGGCAAAAGCTACTGCCTGTTGCACCAAATGGTTTTGAAATCTAAATAAATATATGAGATATACGATCTTATTTCCATGAAGTGCATAGTGGTTAAATAATTCTATGCAAAATCAGACATATATAGTAATTTAACTAATTGTGTGTACATATATATATATATTTATAAATAAAAACACCTTTTCCACTCAATCTACTGCATCTTCAGAAAGGGCCAGGACACTCAGTTTAAAGGGAACTGTGGAAACCCTTGCAGGAGACAGTTCCAGAATAATCTGTCCAGGGAGACATTAATTTCCCCATCCCTATATTTAGAAGCGACCTATGATCTAAAACATGAGCCTTCCTCGAGGGTCAGAAGAGATTTGTTTCATTTTATGCAACTGAAGTTAAATTCACAAATAGCCCCTGGCCTTCAGGAGGCTGAAGGAGAAGAGGGTTTGGATTGGATTGTTTTCTTTCTACAAAAAATATCAATAGGAAGCATCTGCTCAGCAGCCCGGGGTACTCAAGATGCAACTGAGATGGGAGATCCTGTACAAAACGCCTTAGAAAGGGCTAAAAAGAATAATTATTAATAATTATTAGAAATTTAGATGAGCTGCTGATATATTCTGACCTTTGAAAACAAACATTCAAAAATTATAAAAATAGAAAGGATTAAACTAGATGAAAATAAGGAAAATATTAAAGGTCTCTTTAAGAAAGGAATGAAAAGAATTATCAGTATTTCATGTACAGACCAAGTGTTTCAAGGAATTGACATGACAGACTTAAGTATTTATGAAAACAGGTGAAACAGGGTCAAACAGTCACTTCAATGATCACATTAGAATTAAGAGACAGCAAGTTTAAAATGGGGAAAAAAAAATCACAATAATTAACTTTGTGAACTGTCTGGTACCAGGTTGTTATTGATACAAAGGGCAGAATGATTGGAAGAATGATTAGATGTTTAAAGTGTTAATAATAATACTTTCCCAAGCCAGGATAAGAATTTATAAGAGCTATTGATCTCATGTTTCAGGATGAAAGCCAAGAAGTAAATGCTTGGGAAGAAGGGAAAAAAATAAAAGAAAAGAAATCTTTCAGGGACACTTTGCTCCTTAATTGTGATTATGAGGGTTCAGGGGAGGAGGGAGGAATGTTTGGGGTTGGGGTTTTTTGTGTGGTTTGTGGCTTTTTTTTTCCCAGGGTGTTGAGTCATCCAGTATTAGTTACTAACAGGGAGAGGATTCCAAGTTAATTGGATCTTTAATCGGATTGAATAGGGTAATTCCTACCTCTCTGCGTTCCTAATGGATGTCACAATGTCAGGAGTTAAATGCTGAAGTGCTGCTCTGATTTGAGAGCAGCTTCTGGGGAATCCTTAGGCAAAGACAATTACTGAGATGTCCATTGAGAAAGAAAATGATCATGAAGGTCGATACACTTCCAACAGAATTTCTGAATAATTAGTTAGTCCATTCTTACAGGTAGGGCAGACACTCTTGAACGATATTTTTTTCCTCAATAAATAACTTTATTACCATTTATCATTTTTCCTAGTTCCAAAGAGAACATGACCATAATCAGCCCAGGTTCTACACTCTGAAAACTGCTCCTCAGTATTGCTGGCAATGCAAAATGTTCGTGGCCACACGAGGCAGAAACACTCAGCCCATGCAAAGCTGCAGGTAATTGGATGCTCTAATTGAACACAAAGAGTTTATGTTTCTGTTAAATAGTCCAAAGGAAACACGCTGCCTTTTTCCAATGAGAAGATCCTGAAATAACAACTCTCTTCAAAGCCAAAAACAATAGAGGAAATGTTGCTAAACAAAGGTAATAGCTTTGCGATGGAGTGGTAAAAAAAAGAACATATGTGAGTTGTTTCTCTCCCCATAATCATTACAGAAACAATCTCTGCTGTGGATGTTAGACAGAGCTTTTGAAATCTTCCTGGAAAAGTCATTTCCACTCCTGGCCGAAGAATTTCCATGAGAGTAAAATTCCTTACAGTCTTTAAGGCATCCATTTCACTTCCATTAGAACTGAAAATCCACAGAAAAGACCAGCAACAAAGTCAACCTGGACCATGATTTTGGCTGAACCACAGCACTTCCCCACAGCAGAAACACAATACTATGTTTAAATTAATGATTGCCTCATTAATAGGCATTGGAAGCACTTGCAATAGAGTTTGTTTCTCCTTGGAAAAAAAAGAAGTCAGAGTCAATGACCTGGTAAAACTATTTCAGGAGGACAAAAACACACAGAACTTGTCAAAAAAACCAGCTGAGACCATGGAGATTTCTCTGCTGGATTCCCGAAAATTTGGTTTAGTGGTGTAAATACAGGGCTCAGGATTTCTTTTAGGACTGGTATCTGTAAGACTGATGCCACCAGGGTGGAGGGCACAGCAGAGCCCATGGTGAGGACTCTCTGCTGAACAGGACCACGGAGACACCACTTTCTCTTCCCAGAGCAGCAGAACAGGGGGCTGACGGCGCCAGAAGCCCGAACCACAAATAGGTTTCTTCATCATCATTAGCAAAGCACAGAATCCAAAACTGCTGTTTTGACTAGGAAACAGATGATTCCAGCCCTGCCAGCACTCAAGGTGCTTCCAATGCCAAGATTCCCTTTGCTGAGACATATGCTCCAACACTCACAAACAGAAGCACTGTCTCCAGTTGAAACTCCTTTCTTTGTCCTTTTGGCGCTTCTATTTCTCCTTTTTTTTTGTGCTTCCCACGTAGGTTTCTCCTTCTCCTTATCTTCTGCCTTAGATTTCCTTCACAATGCTCAGAGATTTTAAGGCCTTTGCATCTTCCTGCACATCACAGGCAGTTTGTGCTTTTTCCCTATCGCTGCAAATAACATCCAGTAACTTGTGTTTGATTGCATCACACAAGGTATCCCCTCTCAGTTTGAACAAATCATAGTTCATTCTAGTGCTTAATCACAGATTAAAAAAAAAAATGTCTTTAATGTCTAATTTAAAATTGTCTGGCTCCAGCTATCAGCTATTGGATCTGATTTTTCTTTTCTCTTCTTGATTAAAAAGCTGGATATGCTTTCCCCATGAAAATACTTGTCCCTGTAATCAAGTCCCTTCTCAATCCTCTTTTTGATGAGCTAAGCAGATTGAGTCTCTAAATCTCTCACTGCATGGAATTTTCTCTACTCTTCAAATCAATATTGTGGTTATTTTCTTGACTCTTCAGTTTTGTAAACCCTTTTTTTCCAGTTGCTGACACCAAAACTGGACATGGTTTTCCAGCATTCTCATGGACTCAGATAAAAACTGTGTCAAAGGATCCTTCAGCTCATTACGAAACCATCTTCCTTTCTCTGTCTGCTGTTACCCCTCCATACCCTTTCCCCCTGGTCTCAAGGCCACTCTCTTCCAGTGCATTGCTCAAAACACAGGCAACTGGAAGGAAAGAAGAAGAGGCATCTTGCCAGCCAGTCAGTCACTCCATATAACTTATTATTTCTACACTCCCAGTATTGCCTCACCCACAACTTTGGCAGCAGTCAATTAATTTTGGTGTTCAGATTATTGTTAAAGATGGTCAACAGTTTCAGGACTAGTTCTGGTTCTTTTGAAATCCCATCGAACCCACACATCTTCCAATGCATGAGCCTCACTGACAAATACCTGTTCAGCTCTGCCAGCTAAGTCTTAATCCATTAAATAAAGGCCTTGGAGCAACCTGAGACAGTGGAAGGTGTCCCTCCCATGGCAGGGGTTGGAATGAGATGACCCTGAAGGTCCCTTCCAGCCCAAACTGTTCCATGATTACATGAAATGACACTGTTACTAGTCCTACACACCAGCTTTGTTGGGTTGGCTTGTTTTTAGCTGAGATTTCCAAATCTAACACTAAAAACTCTGCCACAAAGCTCAGTTATCCACATCTATCAAACCTGTAACTCCAAGAAGAACCCTCTGTAGAGGCCTTAATTATCTCACTATTCTTTAACTCTATACTAATTCAGTCCTCTATCAACTTTTCCATTATTTTTCTGGGATTGGTGCCAAGCTCTCCAGACAATCATCCACTACTTCCTTCTGCTTTCCCTCTTTGCACATGGACTCCTCTGGTATTCCCACAAAACACCAAGATACCCAGGACAACAGAGC
This sequence comes from Corapipo altera, assembly GCF_003945725.1. Classification (NCBI taxonomy): domain Eukaryota; kingdom Metazoa; phylum Chordata; class Aves; order Passeriformes; family Pipridae; genus Corapipo; species Corapipo altera. The sequence continues at coordinate 15,092,214 of NW_020884882.1, read as the reverse complement.
CAAAAACACTTGGCCATCCTTGTGTGATGCATCACCCTACCTTTTCCAAAGATAATAACCAAGATTTTTCCAACAGACACTTTATGCCTTTGATCAGTCTCACCTTTCCCTCCCACCACCATTTCTGTCCACCCATCCCAGTTTATCTGTCACAAGGTACAGAGACACCAAATCCAGTGCCTGAGGACAATACAGGCCAAAAAGCTCATCACCAGGGCCTGCTTGTGAAAGCTGTTTGAGAAGCTTCAGTGTTCTGTTTTAGCTGTAAAATTTGATTTTTAAGAGATCCAGCTTTGACCTATCTATGTATTCCATCAGGAACTATAATGGTAGGACACAGGGTAATGGGTCCAAACTGAAAGAGGGGAAATTTAGGTGAGACATATGGAAGAAATCCTTCCCTGGGAGGGTGGGGAGGCCCTGGCACAGGTTGCCCAGAGAAGCTGTGGCTGCCCCATCCCTGGAAGTGTCCAAGGCCAGGTTGGACAGGGCTTGGAGCAACCTGGGCTGGTGGAAGATGTCCCTGCCCATGGCAGGGGGTGGAACGAGATGGTCTTTAAGGTCCCTTCCAACCCAAACCATTTAGTGGTTCTCTATGATACATCCTCAGTAAGCAGTTTCTTTCCAGTGATGCCCATTTCCTCCCCCCCACCACATCCTCTCGATTCCCTGCTCCAGAAGCACATTTAGCATCCCAGAGAAATTGAACTTTCAAGTCCCAGCCCTGCTCTGGGTGATCCTAAGTGGACTGGACACCCTCTCCTCTCCAAGGTGTGCAGTAAATTGCTGGATTAGCAGCACACACTGTAACGTGCTCGGGCACTCGGAGTATCAGCTGTCTCACATCATTTACCTGCAGCCAAGTTACAGTTCAATTACTGAAGTAATATCTCATTCAGGCAGAACAAAGAAAGGAAAAATATGCAAATGAGTGAATTTAAATTCACTTAATTTAAAGGCCTAAAATTTTTAAGGGCACACTCCCTCTCTGGGGACATTTGGGTTCAGGGATTATAAAATACATGAAGCTATAAATGGTTAAATGGATTGTCACTGCCTGAGCATCAAAACATTGCATACATTATTCTTTTCAGGGACTGCATTATATAATTAACACTGGCAATACACAGAATTCCTGACTATATCCTATCCTATGCAAGGATAAAACTTGGTCTAACTACCACCCATTACAGGGAGCTTTGTGCCCAGACAAGCTTAGCATACATTTTGCAGGATCACAGTGGAATAGGTTTGTATGGAGAATGCTGCTTATCTGCTGAATACAAAGATCATTCCAATTTTTTTGTGATCCACATGATAAGATTGTGAATAACCCTTCAGGTTTGTTGCCTGTTGGGATTTGTTTTTTTTTTTTTTAATAAACACTGAGGCATATTTTTTATGCACCAAAGATGAATTTTTCCTCTTGCTATGCAGCTGGAATTCTGTGAGGTTTCAGTGCACAGTGATGTCTGACAGGGGGAATGGCTGACAGTGAAAATCTGCTGCACTGGCAGGATAATGTGGTACAATGCTCCGAAAGGCAGGATCCTGAACACGGGGAAGTAAAGGGGAGAAAATCTCTTTTCTTTAGGGGCTGCATAACCAAACAAGCTGTATTACAAGAAAGATGGAGAGAGACTGTTTGCAAGGGCATGTAGTGACAGGACAAGGGGGAATGGATTCGAACAGAGTAGGTTTAGATTGGATATTAGGAAGAAATCCCTCCCTGAGAGGGTGGGGAGGCCCTGGCACAGGTTGCCCAGAGAAGCTGTGGCTGCCCCTGGATCCTTGGAAGTGTCCAAGGCCAGGCTGGACAGGGCTTGGAGCACCCTGGCTAGCGGAAGGTGTCCCTGCCCATGGCAGGGGAGTAGAACTGGATGAACTTTAAGGTCTCTTCCAATCCAAACCACCTCATCATTACCTTCTGGTGCCACCACACGTGCCACACTTCACCTTTAATAAAGCTTTGTTCTATAATACAACTCAAACAGCTCTCAATTTTCAGCCATTCCCTGGGATATTACATGAAGCTGAAAAGGCAAGTCCAAGCATTTCCTAGCAGGTAGGCACCGTCTGGACAGGTATTAGCTGAAAACCAGGGTGCTGAAATCCCAGGTTGAGTGAGGGCTGCACAGGGACAGCAGGGATGCTGCAATTCCACAGGCTCAGCAGAGATAATCAAAATCCCAGATTTAGGTGAAAGCCTAAGTCAAACCTCACGCAGTCAATAACAGAAAGGTGCATTTGTCATGCAGGTGGTAAAACCTGAGCAATTACTGGGGATTTCAGTGGAACCCTGTACATTTAATGAAGCGGGTCTGGCTTAGCTTTGTGCAGCTGGGACAGACCTTTAATCACTGCTACTCTGTAGCTTACACGCCACAGTTGTCAGTTGTGTGACTCAGAAACCTGCAATATTCATTGCTGTTTCTTGGCTGTTTGTTTCCAGTCAAAATAGGAGACAAGGATAAGCCACTTGAGAGGAGACACCATCACAAAGCTCCCAACAGGAGTGTTTGTGGACACGATTCTGCAGAAGCCCAGATGGCTGAAAGTCAGTGTAACTCAATCATCCTCAGCTGAACCACAGTCATTTATATCAGTCAAGGACCTGAGCCATTACGCTTACTTCTCAAACTGGTTAGGTTGTAAATTAGATTTTCATCACTCCTGGGACAAAAACCTGACTCTGATGAGGTCAGGGGGAGTTTGACCATCCATTTCAGTGGCGCCGTGACTTCACCAGTGGTTTTTCATGTGCAATATTCAGCCTGAAAGTCACCACAGTTTATCAGGCTTTCCTAAAAATGTATTAAATTAAAGCTTCCATTAGTACTTGCAGATAGCTCAAGTCCTGTGTTCTTTACTTCTGCTCAAATGGAACCAAAGGAATATTTATCACAAAGGAATTTGGATTTTAATGACCAAAGTAACTATGGTTTGAGCAATGCCTCAGCAGAATTCAAAGTAAGCACAGAATACAGTTTATTCCTGCAGAACTAAATGAACAAAAAAGATCAGACAGGACATTCTCTGGCTTACAGCAGGTCAAAACAGAAATCCCCTAAAACCTACTCCCTAATGAAATTTTATAAGAGAAAAGTCATTGGTGGAGTAACATGAAAGAATAACCTGTGAAAAATAAAGCACAGGACCCTTATCCAGGAAAAGACTTGAGCAATAACACAAATTTTAGACAATAAGTTCACTGAAATCAGCAAACAGGTTGTGGTTTGGAGTATTTTGCCTACAAAGGAGTAAACCCAATGACATTAGGCAAACGAGCATGGATGCAAACATCCACACAGACCTGGGTCAACCAGCACAAACCACCCCAGTACCTCAGAGGGGAGGATTTTAGGGATGAGACAGACAGATCCCACTGGGCTATGGGATCAGCCTTGGGAAAAAAAAAAAGGTAGAGGCGCCCAAATCTGCAGACAATCTTTTATTATTAATTCTCTGTTTTCAGTAAACTGCAAAAATAATGATGTATTTTGTGAGCATGTCTAATAATAAAAAAAAAAGCCATTGAGTTAATCACTCCTGTTGCTGAAAGCATTGTTGTGGTATTTTTCTAACAGAAAAGAATCTGCCCCGGAATAATAATTTTACTTTCCCTATAAGCAGAGCAATCTTTCATCAAGACTAATTTTATTTCAAGCACTGGGGATACAGCACTGGCACCAGCCATTTTTTACTGAGACATTGTTCCAGGTTTCCATCGGGTTTAATACTGTAAAATACACGTGACAGAACTGAGCGATGCATTTTTCAAACATTCTCTAAAGCTGTGGGAATACAGTCCTTAAAGGCAGCCCTCTCTCCTTTCAAGTGCCATACAAGCACAGCAGGCAGCATTCAAAGCCACCTCTTCTGTGTCAGCCAGCAGGAAGGGCTGACAGGGAATTGCCTGTGTCACACTCCAAAAGTCACCAAAGGAGACACAGACTGAAAGGTGGATGGGCCCAATTCTGCTTGATTTCCCCCACCCCCGCTCCCCCCCTTAGTGGATTGCTGCCTAACCAATTAATTTTGGCCTGAATAGCGACTGCCAGCCTAGCAGAGTCATCCCCAGGGCCTCCCAAAAAATGGAGACACTTGAAATGAGATTTTTAAAAGCACCAAAGTCATCTGACTAAGCTATACTGAGAGGACAGAGGACTTTGGCTCACTGAAATGCCTGGGTTTCTTTGGAACTGGAGCCTTGTGCTTTCACTGCTTGGCTTGTCTGTAGTTGCATTTTCTATTCAGGAGGGCACTGAGAGTCCCCAGCCATCAGATCCCCTTCCCATGGGTCCTTCCCACCTTTAAAGTTACAGCTCTGTCCACCTCTCAAAAACAGAAATGCACAAAGGTGCTGCCTCTGATGCTCCCATGAGGAGGAGGTGTCAGGAACAGCACCAAGCAGGTGACACCAGCAGCAAGGTGAGGTCCAGACTAAGGACCAAGAGCACTCACAGAGCAATGCAAAGGCCACTGGGTGCTGTTCTGAGGATAAATATCATGGCAGGTACACAGGGGTCACCTTTCCCCACCTCCCTGAGTGCAAACACAGGGAGGATGAAACAGGGACACCACAAGAAGCTCCATTTCTGCCCCAGTGGGTGTTGGGAGGTGACCTGTGAGAGCCTGGCGTGGGGCTGTCCCCGAGGCAGCTCAGCCTGGCTGACACACCAGCTCTTACAGCCAGACTGGGAACCATCTGTTCAAAATATCCTCGAAAGCTGCACTCTCACAGAAACAACCCTGCCCAGCCTTGGTCGTTGGCTCCTTCTCCTCCAGCTGCTCAAAAGTGGATCCAGACTCTATTGCTTCCATGCCAGAGAACAGGAGCAAAGACATGGATGAGTCCAAGCAGGCTCATCCCTGTCCTTCCCAATCTCCCCGTCACCCTCCCTAAGTCAGTCAGATCCTCACCACACACACACCTCTGATTTAATTCCATCTTGTTGCTGACAAACAACAAGAGAGAAAACCCAAACAATAGGAGAAAACCACCTGAAATCAGCAGTTTTCTTTATAATTGGAGAAAAGAGAGGGCTAGAGAGAGTCAAAAGAAAATATGAAGACTTAAAATCCCTAATGAAGAAAGCAACATAATTCTTGTCCTTACACGAAATAGGATCTGCACCTGGAGATCACTCTCGAAACAACAAATATGATATCAGCTGTAACAATAAACAGTAGTTTTAATGATAAACTGTTTTCCATCTGCATTTTTTTTGAGTTTTATACATTCAGGTGCAATGAAGGAAGGCGGAAACATCTGCTAGGGAATGCTGAAGCCCCAGAAAATAACATATCACCACAGCCAGCACTCCATGGACTTCATAGGGGGTGTCTGGGCACGCCGGGAGGAGAAATCCAAGATACCAAATATTACCATGTACCTTCATCTGTTTATAGTGCAGAGGCAATCACTGCAATGGCAAGTGCTAATCAGCATTTGGGTATGCAAATGGCCTTAGAGAAGTCTGTGCATAAAACAGATACAAGGAGAGTGGCTGGGAAAAATAGAAAAGCCAATTAAAGCAACCTTGACTTTCAGGCACTGACTTTGTTACATAGAAACAACAGGAAAAAAAAACCCATAACAACACCACCACAAAGTCAAACAAGCTCACATTTACCTTAATCTTTGCCTAAGTCTCTCTGAGCATAGAAAGGCAATTAATTAATTAGAAGTGCACAGTTTATGAACTACTATAATCTTAGCCTAGGAATACTGACAATGAGTTGAGATTTGGTTCAGTGTAGTCTTAGCAGACCACTACAACACCCCCTTCTAATCCAATATACAGTAAACCACGCAATACTCAAGCTCTTTAAAGAAGAGAAGTACCTGGATTCCTTTTTCTCATCAAGAGAGAAGAAATTTTCCAGAATACCAACTGCTATCTAAATAAAATGAATACCATGGCAGCCTGCAGTTGTCCCTGCCCTGGTGTGCTTTCTCTTAGTTACAATTTCAGAAGGGGATATGTCTATATTAGCAAGCAGCAGAGCTCAAAAGGGCATAGATAAGTAGAGTAAAACAGTGCTGGGAACCCCAGATCCAAGAGCAGAGCAACGGCTCTGCTTCAGCTCCACTCAGGAGGCCATGGATGAAAAACCCATTAGCAGCTGAAGTGCACAAAGTAAACTCCTGACAGAGATATTCTGGCTTAGGTTCAGCCAGAATTAATCCAGTTTGTGAGGTCTCCCTGCAAACAAACACCCAGTAAGCGGGATGCGACGACTGCAAGATTCCCTTCCAAGGTTCTCTCCAGAACTAAGGTGTCAGCACACACAGACCCAAGGGCAACAATAAGGAGTTCACTGACAGAAGTACAATTCAGTGAACATGAACTGTCTGCAGGGTGCCACAGCCTGGTAAAAATCAGTGTTGGCACTTTGGGTATATAACCATGATAACATTGCTCTTCCTTCTGCTCTTCGAGTACTAAATCTTTTATTTCCTTACACAGAACAGATCTGTTAAAGAACCAACGTCTTCCTGGAGGACAACTCAGCAGAGGTCTCCAGCCACAGGGGCCATAGGATGGGCCAGACCATCCTGATGTAATTCAGACAATGATCAAACAACACATTCCATGTTGCATTTCATAATGGAGTGTAACTGCAGGATCTCACAGCTCAAGACAGCATGAGGGGAACTGTTCAAAAAGCACTTGGTAGATGACTGCCTTTGTTAGGACTTACGTGTCCCACTAATGATTTTGGGTTTTGCACAGAAGCCTAACCAAGAAAGAACAACTGAAACTTATTGTAAAACCCTGAGCACACCACCACCAGAACGTGGTTTACAAGATTCCTGCTCTGTTCTCATCCCCACGCTGCTCCCCAGGCTCTGTACTGGGACATTAATTTTCATTACACATGATTTAAGGTTGTTATAAGGTGGGCTTTGTGCTCACAAAGAACCCACAATCTTTAACAAAACAGAATTTCTACTTTACTGGACAAATATACCAAAAGAAATTGTGGCATCTTGGTGGGTTGCTAAGCAACCACGAGCTCCAGTGTCACTTGTTTGTGATCAATTCAAGTCATTCATCAGGCTCTGAAGCGCCAGTTCAGGAATTCCAACAAAATCTGTGCCTTGGGAAAGCCACGGGGACTTCCTGACACACAATACCACTTTCTTTCCTCTAAGATAAACTTTGTAGATGTTCTTTTGATCTGTGTGATATGTTAATTCATTATTCTTAACATACTGCTAATGGGAAAAGCTATAATTAACTAACTACAGCATTGTAACTCGTGCAAGATAAACTGAACTAATTAGTAGTGTTTAAAGTAGTCCCTGTCCTCTCCCACTGGGAAAGGAGTGGATCCTTTCTTATCACAGAAGCAACTGCCCACAACATCATTTTCTGTAATGAATAGATACCTTTTTGTTTCATTTTCCCTTCCAAACAGAAGTGATAAAGTACATTTTTATTGGCAAATAAGGTGGCTACAATCCAAGCCCCTTGAGGTACGTATCCATGTCGTGAATAATGTTATCTTTCATTTAAAAGAAGGCTTATCTGTTAGGTTTCTTGGGATAAAGAGGTGGACTGTTGTGTTTCCATTCATTAAGTTTAATTGCTGAAGTAACAAATCCTAAATGCCCATAATAATGACACTCGCTCACACTGAGTTAAATGTGCTCAGTGTATATTGCTGAAGCACAGTCTCTTTATTTCAGCCTCATATTCAGAATTCACTCCTATTTCGATAAGAATCAATGATAAACAGGAAGAGTTTAGAAACAAACTGTTTTGGAAGCTGTGTGTTGTGTACAGGAAAACTTCAGCTGCTTGATTGCTGACAGGTGGTTTTTTCTAAAGATATTTCATTATAATTTCACATACATTGGGCAATATTTCTGAAGAAACTCCAATGCTTTCTGCAAATCTTGGTATCTTATCTTTTGCATCCTATTTTAATGTCACATGATCTGGTCTTGTAGTTCCTCTGCAAGCCACACTCCACTAACAGCAGATGCTCAGCCCAAGTGAAGACCAGAGAAACTGGCTAAAAAGAATTTATTAATTTTTTAACTACCCTTTGGAAGAGGTGGGCGGGTTTTTTTTTTGTTTGATTTTTTTTTTTTGAAACACAAAGAAAATGTATTATTTTTAAGCAACAGCAAAGTGTTAATACAGCAGCAGTTGTGCTTTTTAATAGTTCCTATCAGGAAAAGCCAAGCAGGGGTTCAGGGGAAGTAGTGGGCAAAGGATGACATGCACAGCTCCAACAAGGCAACACTGCCCATGTGTTCACAAATGGGAAAAACTGACATATTCATTTAAAGTGCAGACTCTTTTCCTCCCTCTCTTCCTCTCAGAGCTGCATCTAAAGTCATAATATTTATTATTTATTATTATGGAATGATATTTGGGGGAGCTCAGTCACACCAAAGGAACCTTTGCCAACAAAACAAAAATACCACCTGTCAACTCTCTGGTGAAATTTTCCAAAACATGTTGCAAGCAAAACTACTCCCATGTGGTGCTGAGGATGAATTTCCTTATTTTTTATCTGTTATGGTCGAATACCTGTACATTATCCAACATACCAGAGCTTAGCCCCTTTCTGCCCCAAAATAAGCAGCAAAGTATCACTAACCGTAGAATATATCATATTTGTAGAAGTGATAGGTGAGAAATCTATGTACCTTTACCGTGACTATTAGAAAACGGAACCTTCTTGCATCCTGAAAACCCAACCCAAGCTGAGCCCACCAGTGCCCTGACCGTGCAACACAAATCAATAACACACAACACCGAGGTTTAAAGATTCCTACAGCTCTCCTGCAGAGCAACACGGGCACATCGCTTCCCCAAGAAAAAAACTCAAAACTGGGGACTTTTGCAGTTATTTAGGTATTGCAGGGGAAAAAACCACACAAAATCCTCTCCAAAATCACTAGGAGAGAAGAAACAAGTGTTTGCCACAGAGGCAGGACATCCAGGCTGGCAAACTTGAACGCAACTAAGCCGAGAGGAGAGTGATCCGCCGTCCCCCAGCAGAGCCCCCCCGGGCCCCTCCATCGCCCCCCGGGTCCCGCAACCACCCGCAAACTTTCCCCGGGCAGCGGCTCCTCCGCCCGCAGGACCCGCTCAGAGCGCGGGGAGCCCGAGCATCCCGGTGGGGAAGGAGAAAGGGAAGGACCGACCCCCCCGGGACCCCCCGGGATCCCCCCGGGGCACTCGCCAGGGCTGAGCCCGGCTCCGCTTCCTCATTGCTCCGCAGGGCGCAGCCCAGGTGCGGTGCCGGGAGGAGGAAACCCAGTTTTAAAATAATGTCAGTAATGATTCTAGAGGGTTTCTGTGGCCGGGCAGGACGAGGGGAGGTGGCTGCAGGGCAGCCCCTTGGCTGGGCACCCCCGGACCCCCATCCCAGTGCCCCCGCGGTACCTTGAGCCCGGCGCGGGCGGAGGGTCGCGGCAGCAGCGGCTCCGCAGCCCCGTCCCGGCGGCTCCGAATTAATCGCTCCACCCCGAAAAAAAAAAAAAAAAAAAAGGGGAGGGAGGGAGGGGGGGGAGAAAAAACCCAACGCAAGCACCAACCACCCCAAACCCAGCCCCGCTCCACACCCACGAGGAGGGAGAGGGTCCCTCCGTGACTGGCATCGCTATCTCCTCCGGCGGAGCTTACAGGGAGCCATGGCAACGAGCCCCGCGCTCCCCAAAGCGCTGCCGCCTCCCCCGGGGGTCGAGCAGCTCCCACCCCCGCCCCGACCCCGCTCCGGATCCCACCTGCCCGATCCCAGAGCCGGCACCGAGGAGCCTCTGCCCGCCGCTCCTCCGGGAGGCACCTGGCGATGGCGGGAGGGACCGGGAATCGCGGAGGGAAGGAGCGAGGAACGGGAGCCCCTGCCCGCCTCCCGACCGCGGGGGTGTCCCGCACCCCGGGCAGGTGCGGGAGGGGCGATCCGAGTGCCGGCCAGCCCAGAACCACAAGGGGAGGAGGATAAAGGAATGGCCGAGCTGGGGGACACTGCCCCCGGCAGGACCCTCGGATGCTGTCGCTTCGTCACGGTGGTCACCAAAATCCGGGCAAGGAGGGGAGAGGCGCTGCTAGGGAAGAGACTGGCCCCCGCCCCGGCTTAGCCCTCCCTGGGGTGCAGAAGTGTCGTTGCTTTTCAGAGGAAAGGATGAAAATTCGGAAAACTCCAGCCTTTCCTGCCCCACAGCTCTCCCCCTGTAAACTCCCGTGTACCAATCATCCCAACACCCGGTGTTTCATGCATCCACACCTCTGAAAAATCCATCTTTTCCTCTTTTTTTTTTTTTTTTTCTCTAACACCCCCTCCTAACGTTTGCTGTGTGCGCTCTCCATGACCACAAACCCAGATCAGGTTGATGTGTGCACCTGAGCGCTCGGGCTGTGCCTGTGTGTGGTTCACCACAGCGATCCCTGGGTGGAATGGGCTAAATTTTTAAGTGATTGGTGAAGACAGTCGTCACAAATCTGCCAGTCATTGTCTTAAGCACTCCTTGCAGAGAGGTGGGGAAGGTCAGACATAATCATTTTCATGAGGCCTTGGACTTCTCAGACGATTCTGTCTCGCTGATGACCTTTGGTTGTTTTGCTTTTCTCTGAGCTTTGCCTAATTCAATGAGCAATAATCACAAAGTAACATTCACGGACATTAAACCATAAACCCACCCTACCGAATCACAGCCACACTCACGGAGATTATCAGCATTTGGGTTAAACATCTTTTGGACAGTGGCAGTCAGAATTTGTTGATGTGCTGGCCAACTGATGTTTATCTCTAGCAGATTTAAGCAGGTGAGCTTACTATTTGGCCAGGAAGTAAATAAATAAATTTAAGGAAAGGTATGATAAAGATGGTAGTAAAAGAAAAAAAAAATCTGAAAACTGGAAGGGTAAAGAGCAGAATAATTTAATATATATTTACAGAAAGTAAATGCAAAACTGTTAAAACAATGGTATGTTTGCAGTCATGCAAAGAAAGGCAAGTCACAGATATAATTTTCATATTAATCTGTGTTTAAGTGAATTTGATCCAATATAAATGCCAAACTTCTCCCCAAATGCGTGGAGCAAAACATGGAAAGCGTGCTGTGGTTGCTGAGAAAGCTCTGAAGTTGAGCAGCCGGATTTCTGTGCGGTGCAGACCCAGCCCAGAGCACACAGAGGGAATGGGAGTTCTCCTTTTGAATCCTGCCCTCACGGCCAAATCCTGAATTGACTTACTGTTTCGTGCAGAGACAGTAAAAGGCTACATTTACAGCACATTGCTTCCCAAAGCAACCAAGAGCTAAGCAACAGCCCTGTGCCCCCGTGCAGGGGAAATCTCAGGAAGTAATGGACAGGGAATCAGCTGGAGAGGAATGTCTCAAACATGTCAGGGCTGCAGAGGTGCTGAAAAGCCATTTGACCGGGCACCAACAGACCATCAGAGATCCACTCAAACCCAGAGGGGACTGGAGATTCATTGGAGCGTTGGCAACAGCTGAAGACACCAAGGGTGGGAAGCTGCTTGTCTGGGAGCTGAGCTAACAGAGCTGGGAAAAGCCGGGGAGAGCTGGCATTGCCCCTCCTGCCACTGCCAAGAGGATGAAAAATGGGGACGATGACTCTTCCCCACTCCTGGCCAACACCATCCCGGATGCCTCAGCAGGACCAGGAGTTTCCAGGTTGATCTCTGACATAAAGAAGAGGGACAAGAATTTATTCACCTCCAGTGACTGCTCGAGGCAGGACTGCTGCCAAAGCCAACTTCCCAGGCTGCCCATCCCTACATGTCCCCATGCCCATCCCAGACACCATGGAGGGAAGCTGGGCTTGCAAAATGCAGCCACCACTTAGACTTTCATTTCCCTGCTGGCCCAACTTTTAGATCCTCTCTGCCAACATGATTTTCCCCAGGGCCTCCTCACTTTTTCAGGTTTCAGCCCATAATATGGAAACCATAACATGGTTTGAGTTTTTCACACAGAATCAGGAAGAAAGTTTTCCTTCCGCTAGGAAACCAGCTAATGGAGAAGTCAAAGTACCTCAGCTCACCAAAAGCTGCTCCACACTTCCAAAATAAAATATGTTCATAACAAAACATGGCCCTAACCACATCTATTTGAGAAAAGGGTTTGCCTTAAGTAAAGGGTAAATAGATATAATCCACTGTGCTTCAGATTTCACCGGGTGATGAAATAGGACAAATGTTGCAGCATTTCAGGCTGCATAGAACAAAAATAGAGACAGAGAAGTTCAGTTAGGTCCTCTCTGTGTCTCCACAAAACTGCTCTTTATTTTGGGATTTCCTGCTGAAAATCAAGGAGCCTTTTCATCAAACCCACTACTTAATGTGAGAAGGAGAGAACAACACTGCGAGAAACACTGGAAAAATTAATTAAATCTCTCTAGGCTTGTACTGATTACATATTTAAAATACATGCTAAATGCATAATATTGTCTCAAATCAAGTGCAAGGAAAAACCCTCAGAATATTTATCTCAGGAGTTTTCTGAAGAAATCAGAAGGAATAGAGGGTGTGTTTTGTGCTGATCAAACTGTAACTTGTTACCTGATTCATATCCTCCCTCAAGACACACCTACCATTTTAAACCCAGTTCCAGAGTCTGATGGCAGGCTCAGAAGATTCCCAATTGTACTCTAAATGCCATTTAAGATACATGAAATACTCAGGACAAAAGAACAGATTGGCCAGATTTTCTTCAGAGAAAATTAATTTGCTGGTGATTGCCAGCACGTCTCCCACCACCACCTCTCGGTAATAAAGATGCTGCAATTTTCTGAATAGGTGGAATATGCAAAAATAGGAATGTATTTGAATATCAAGGACCACAATTTGATATGGATTTTTTTCTTAAAAATAGGATAAGCTTCTGGGAATCTGTTTTGGTCCTGGACAAATTAAATGGCTAAAATAATTGCCTTTATGCCAACTGGTAATTTTTCCATGTCAAAATTTGGGGTTTAGATGATACCCTGCTGCAACATTTTACAGTATTTTCATTAACTATGGAATTTTTAGAATATTTAAATTATACCAGCTGAGATGTAGCTTGAGAAGCACAAAGCTGCATTAGAAATTTTGAGTTCACAGGAACCACAAAGGGAAAAACAGAGATGAGAGAGAGGGTGATGCATGTCCCACTAATGGCTTATTAAACATGGATCTGAGCACACCTCATCAACACTTAGCTTTGAAATGGTGAAAGTTAGATGGGTCTTGACCAGAGAGAAACTACAAAAGTGCCAGAAAATGCTCGTCTGTCCCTTCCTAATGAGGATACAGGAGAAATCCACGTGATCAAAGGGCAGCAAATCTCAAATGAATTAAAGGAACTACCACTTTTCGCAGTTCGAAGCAATCCCAGGAATTCAGGCTCTGAAGAACCTGGAGTGAAATGCTGGGATTCTTTTTCTTAATCTAATTTTTTTAAGGCTGGATAATTTTATGACTGCTAATAACATTTGTAACTATGCAAGCTAAGATAATAACAATGGTAATCAAATCTCATGCTTCAGGGCATAAATTGATTGCTTGGAGGGGCTATGGAGGTTTTTCCTTTTTTCCCACCACTGAGTACATGATTTCACAACTGACTAAGTGCATTACAAGGGGAGGGTTTGCTCCTGTAGCCAGACAATTGATCTAATCCATAATAACAAATATGACACCAAAATACAGTGAGCTGCCTGTCTAATGTGCAAAACACTAATAGATTTAGGATCAAATTCAGGGAAATATTTGGTTCTTATTTCCCAGTTAGTTTTCTGCAGTTCTTTTCGAAGACAGCAGCAAGGTCTACATTAAAAATTAATAAATCCAAAATACAAACAACTCCACAAACTTACTTAGGAGCAAGAATGCCACAGTGAATCTGAAAGACCCAAGTTAGGCAAGGGGAGTCGTCCATAGTGAGGTTCAGATCCAAAGATCAGGATGAAAAACAAGTCACAGAGTAGGCTGACCCATGTTATCCCATGGCCAGCTTGTAAGAACTATACATTTCCTTCAAAAAAGAGGCTGTGGTCTCTTTTTCTTGAAAAACAGGCACAGCAGGAGATAACAGAGCTCAGCCTGGAGATGGGGATTTAGGTTTAATTCCCAGCTGTACCAGAAAGCTCCACACAAGTTTGCACTCTGCTCCAGGACAGGCAGACTGAGCTCTGGAGAACATATTTCATCAAGCAGAAAATAATCAAAGATTCACTGGACCCACCCTGGGGCAGAACTGAGCCCTTTCTTTGTTACAGAATTTCTGGAAGAAATGCTTGATCTCCACCAGTGTCACTACAGACTATTCTTGTTCTTTCACAAAATCACAGAACTATTTGGGCTGGAGAGGACTTAAAAAATCCTCCAGCTCCAATCTGCTGCCCTGGTCAGGGACACCTTCCACAGAGAATATGATTCATAGAATATTTCCTTCAAACATACACCAAAGGTCTTAGAAATTGCCCAGAAAGCTTCTTTCTGAATGAACATACAATGCAAATAAGAACAACTTTGTACCTTGTTATTTTTGAGGTCATTTCTTGTTAAGTGAGACCTTTGCCATCGCAGGTTTTAGTTTTGGGTTGGTTTGCTTTGGGTTTTGGTTTCCTTTGTTTATTTGTTTGATTTTTGCACTGTGCAGTGGTGACGTTCCCAAATGCAACACTCCAAAGCAGAACTCCACAGCACAGGTTTCATATACACACAAGTATTGAAAGCAGAGATGTGCCACATCAATCTAGTTGGTCATTCTACCAGAGACACCTTCTCCTTGGGTAGCCTGCCCAGTTATCCAGGTACCAGTCCCTGGGATGAAGCTAAAACACTAATTTGAAGAGAAAGGCTGTACAGTAATCAGAGAATCACAGAATATGCTGAGTTGGAAGGGACCCACAAGGATCATCAACTCTTAACCCTGCACAGGACCATCCACAAGAGTCACAGAATGGTGAAAGGACCTTAAAGATCACCTAATTGCAACACTCCTGCCATGGGCAGGGACACCTTCCACTAGCCCAGGTTGCCCCAAGCCCCGTCCAACCTGGCCTTGGACACTTCCAGGGACCCAGGGGCAGCCACAGCTTCTCTGGGCACCCTGTGCCAGGGCCTCCCCACCCTCACAGGGCACAGTGGCAGAGCAATGCATGCCCAGGCCTCTGGCACAGAATGGAACAAGGACATTTATAAGAAAAAGCAAATGCCACATGAAAACTCCTATCTGAAAACATATCTTTGGTCTCTGCACAGAACTGGCACAGAGCCCAGACAGAGCAAGGCACAATATTTAGTGAGATGGAATTGTGACTCACGTCAGGACAATGGCATTGATCTCATTCATTTGTGGAAGAGATTAAAAGAGGCCCAGGAATAAAGATTTCCTATTTCCTGAACAATTGCTGCTACTCACTGGACAAAACATCAGCAACAAAGTCCTCACAGTTGTTCTTATTCTTGCCTAGTGCAGAGGTGGGATATATAGAATGAAGCCCTTGCCTGGATAATCCATAAGCACAGTCCTATTTTTACAGTGATGCAGATGAGACCTATTGCTCACCAACTGCTGAATAAAATGCTTTGTGGTGTTTTTTTTTTCCTGTGAAAAGTCAACTGCCATAATTTCCATAAAATTTCTACCGCCAAAACCCTGCATTGATATAACACAACCTAATTATCCAAACTTCCCTATACAAAAATAAGAACAAGTATTGTAAAAAATGGTTTGTGCACATTTTCCAGCTGAGAATCAAACCCATTTGGATTGTGATAACAACAAACATTTACAGAATTATTCCAGCTACCCTTGAAACCAAGCAGTCACAGTTCTGAACAGCTAAATCAGAATTACCAGGGACCCCCCTCCCAAGTTGTGCAGACACATGAACAAGATGATTGCAGAAGGGTTCATTTGGTTTTCATGAGAGAAGAAGAAATGACAATGCTCTTCTTAGACAGGGACAAACACTGGGCCTGGCTAATGCTATCATTTGTATTCTTCCATTTTTTTGTGTCCATATAATGAACTGATTTTATTACAACAACCTGCATTAAAATCCACATAAAAACCCAAACAACTAGATGGGTTTCTGCTGAACCAGTTGGTGCTCCCTGCATTCCTTTCCCAGTTTAATCTGACTGGTGGCTTGCAGGGTGTTCAATAGGTCACCTGCATCAGCAATTTCAGCCCAGACAATTTGCTTCTAAATACTACATGGTATGATACACATTTTCCAATTACATCTCAGACTGCTTTTAAATTCTACCAGACAAAGTTATCTGAAGACTGGAGGGCTTGGGAAACAACAACACACAAATAACTGTATATTATAGCAATTATTTTTTTTTTTTTTGCACAGTCAGACTGTGAGCAGTTATACAAAATTATTGATGCAAGCAGGGAAGCAAGAGCTTGACCAACAGCATTAGATTTCTTTTAAAAATGTTGGCAAATTCTCCCATAACAGAGTACATAAATGATTTATCTCTCTTCAATGTCCTTCAGACAAGACATTCAATGAGAAAAATAATTAGTAGTGTGAATACAGATAAAATAATTGGGAAAACACACAGTAAAAACAGGCATACTTTTGTCTTGTCCTTCAACATTGATACATGTGTATATATATATATATAATGAAAACCCAGGAGATTTTATTAAAAATAAGCATCACTCAGTAAATACTGGAAATATTGCCACAAAGACAAGAAGATGACTGTGAGTCAAAAATTCCATTCTTATGAGAATGAAACAAAAGAGTCCCTTTAAAGTTTGGGGATTACCAGAATGATCAGAATTACACTTTTAATGTATGAAAAAACACAGTTATAGTTTCAGTAAAGTTTGCAGGCAAAACTTAGCATTTTTTTCCATATGTAAATTAAAAAGATAAAATCTCCCAACACTTGGAAGAGCAGCCAGTAAATGCAATGTGATGAAACAAGGAATTCAAGTCATAACATCTGAATCCCTATGAAGAACCTCTACTCTGAGTGGGACGTAAGTCTGAGAGGGGTTTAAGAGCCTTATCCATCTGAGGGCTACAAAATCCATAGCTGAATAAGCAGAGGATATGAAACTGGCATAAAAAAAAATAGGTCAGGCAAAAAAAAATAAAGTGCAGAATTGGAAAGTGCATCTTACAGTGAGCAAGGAGAACTCACCAAGTGGGAGGTTAAGAGCTCATTAGATCCCTGTCTGTGGACCCAGAGCAGACAGATGTTTGCAAAGGAGGGCTCCTCTATCCAGCTGATAAAGTATAATAAAGCATAACCAGAACTAGTGACCTCTTTTTTCTAAGCAGTGAGTTGGATTAACCCTTTGGCAAAATTTTCTTAGTTGTGGTAAGTTATTCGTGATGGGCCATTACGGCACCAAGACTGTATTTTTTTCTTAAGAACCCTTTTTAGCTCTAGAAAAAAGGGTTGAATCAGGGATTGAATCAGGGATGAATGATAAAAGAAATTCATGTTGGTTGGTCACAAAGGTTGTGCTGCAGCCCTGGCTGATGCCCAGCAGGGACAAAAGCCCAGCTCAGCACAGAGTCCAGGCCAACAGGACCCTGGAATGAGCCAAGGATGTACAAAGATGACCTCAAAAGAAACCAATTAAACCAAGTCCTGTCAGCAAAAGGAACTGCTTTTGGGACCTGTCCAGCTTGAATTGACTGCAGCTGCACCAGGCTCTGCAGGCTTATCCTGCTCTGTCACCCTTAGTCCTGCTCACATGGTCCAGCTCTGCACTGTGGAGCAGAAAAAGTCCTGTGACAACAGCTATGAGGGCTTGAAAAGGTTCCTCAGAGAGGTAACATGCTCCCTCAGAAATCAACACCTTAAACATGCATCCTAGTTTGGCTAAATCCAACACTGAGGGGAAACAAAACCAGGGAAAGCCCTTTGTCCAACCCACCTGTGTTGGGATTCATGCAGGTGAGCTCTGGTACACACAGATCTAATGATACAGATTTACCAGGGAGTCCATGCTGGGCTGACTTCCAGCTCCTTGAAGTTCATAAGGCTGAAAATTCATCCTGTGAATGTTTCTATCATCTCCAACAGCTCCCAAATTTCAGCTTTGGTGAAAATGCTTTCTCAGTCCTTCTGCCATCTGCTTTTTTTTCTGCTGGGCTCACACGTGTTTCTCTGGCAGCGACTCTGTAAAACTTGCTAAAGCAGTGAAATGCACAATCAAAAGTACATTTTAAAAGTGTCTCGCCTCATTTGGGAGTTAAATGCACTTGTATCACACGTGCATAATGATTAAAAAACTGCAGATCACCTCTATTTGGCTATACATTTCTCTGCAAAGTATTCACTGACTGCTGACAAAACCAACCTCCTCCAAGGTCCAGGATCACAGATAAACAGATATTCTCACTTGTGGAGTCCCTCACATCCCTTATCCCACCACTGGATAAAGAAATACCCCTGCCAACATTCAACCTCTGGGCAGAAATGCAAGCCAGGCATCATTCTGCCATGATGACAGTAATCACCAATGCACCAAAGGAACTTTTCTAAAGGAATTGCTTCTAGAAAGATACTTTCAACCCTCTGTTCAAGCTGTGAACATCCAAACTGTTTATATTTCTCTTACCTTTTCTGGAATGAGCTTCCTTCCCTATGCCATCCATGATTCACTGGAATACCTTAAAAGCCTTACAGATTTTCTGGGTAGGGGGAGCAGGAAGGGTAAAGAAGTTACCATTTTCTTTCAAACTATAAATAAAATAAATAACTGTTTCAATTTACTTCTTTCTACATGACTACATCTCTTTCCAATCTAAATAGTTACAGGATTCACTGGTTAATTTGTGGAAGAGACTAAAGGACTGTATTTTCT
This sequence comes from Corapipo altera, assembly GCF_003945725.1. NCBI lineage: Eukaryota > Metazoa > Chordata > Aves > Passeriformes > Pipridae > Corapipo > Corapipo altera. Next base: position 15,073,385 of record NW_020884882.1, on the reverse strand, counting down.
CTTCTTGCAGTAGTCAGTCATATAAACTTATTTGTTGACAATTGATGATTCTGCTCTTATTGCCAAGAGATTAGACTGACTGAAAATAAGGAGAAGGATGTTAAATTATGTAACTGCAGCAAAAGTAAAGCCAAAATCTCCTCACACAAACCATTGAAAAAGGAAGTCCCTCTAAACTAACCTGTCTATCCAAAGCGGGAGTAAGAAGGGGTGAAGAGACAAAAGATTCCAAACTAGGCAGGGCTTCCTCTGATCAGAATTTCTCCACTCATAAAAGTTTTCATTCCACATGAAGATGCCTTTCTTCAGGCACAGCAGTTGAAATACAACAGGGCCCTTGGGTGGAAAATTAGAATATAAAGGCTATCAACTGCCAATTAATCTTGTGAGGTCAATGGGAAACAGCCTGAATTGCTGTTTCCAGATGGGCAGGAGGACGCTGTGGAATTTAATTTACCCTGTCACCGATGCACTCTGGCACATCTCCGAGTCCAGGCTCTCAGAAAAAGCAGCTGAAAGCCCAATGAGTCGGCAAGATTTGGGGACTGATGTGTCAGTTTATTCTTGTGCTTGGACTGGAGATGGATATATATCCATTATAGGACAGATGGGTCACTGTGTCCCCTTTATCTGACACTTTGGGTTGGCCTCAAAGGTGTCACCATGTTGAAGGCAGGTATCACATACAAGGGATGCACAGAAGACTGTTTAATGTTATTTGACTTTTCATTTAAATCTTATTTGACCTTTAATTTAAATATTAGTAGTGCTGGTTAAAAATCTCTAATGAGTTAAAAACCTACTCAAATTTTCAATCATATATATTTGATTATGATTATCATATGATTATAGGATATATTTAAGGAGAAGACAGTACTGACTTACCTTAAACACTTGAACACTTTTAATGTTTGACATTGAAGTGTAAAATGAAGCAGTGAGTTGTGTTCATCATGAGCAGCTGAGAGAAATTAAAATTTAAAAAAAAAATCAAGTCTTCAAATAAAAAAATAAAAGTCCCTGAAATCTTCAAAGCAGTGGCTGAAGGTGTGAATGCTGCCAGTGATTCAGACAGCTTTGTGCTTCTCTGAGAAAAAAAAAAAAACGTGAGAAATGCTGGTACTACTGTGTTTTGACTCACGTGTTCTCATCCAAAGATGCTTTTTGAACTTAAAATACTGAGCAGGCTGCAGCATATTTATGGCTGTGCACCTCCAGAGAGAGTTTTGAGCACTGAGACAAGCCCTGTGCTGACAAAGCCTCTTTTAAAGCACAGCTGATCTAGATGTGGTCACAGACCACTCACCCAAGGCTGGGTTTAAATACTGCTGTAATAAAGCCAAGTGCACCAGATAACCCCTGGGGGCACCTATTATGGTTACTAACATATTAATTGACTAATGTAGCTACAAAATGGAATAGTCTTAAATATGAAATATGCTGTCTCTTTGAAATATGTTGAGATCTGGATCAGCTCGTTAGAAACTGATAACAGGCAATATTTTCCCTGTGGTATTGGTTTAGAGCAAGTATTTATCCTTCAAGACATGTAGCTAATCTTTGTCCTAAGAATAAGTTGCTCTTCATGACAAGGGAAAACCTTGCTTATGTTTCCCAGAAAATGCTACTTTGGCCCACCAAAGAAAATAAGGTGATTCTGTGGAAAAGTGAGAAGCCACAGATTTCCACTCCCTGGGAAGTCAGTGTGATGAGTTGTGCAAGACAGTGGAGAAATTCAAGGTGCAAGTTCAGCATGCAGAGCACCAAAAGGCAAGAGAAAGTAAAATATGGCTTTAACTGTGATGAAGAGGATAAGGAAGGCTTATGGGTGTTTATGTTGATGAGGTTATTGGCTTGGAGTGTGACCCAAGGAGAGGAGAAGATGGATTACTCCAACAATGTTGTCTCTATCTGTGTAGGAATGACAATGAAAAACGGGGCTTTAATTGGCAGCTGCCTCTTCACCTGGACTCAATAAGTGCTCTCACTTGTGCCCCTGGAGTTATGGATGCCAAAAAGGGCAAAGACAAGCTGGAATTACTAAAAAAAAGACGACAGAATAAAAGACAAGCATGTTTTGACTGCTGGTATAAATCAGGAGTGATGCTGATGAGCAGGGGAGTGATACCTCTGTGAAACAAAGAAATGTGAGCAGGATGAGACCCCTCCTCATTAAGTGAACAAACCACTTCTGAACCAGGAGAAAAACACAAAGCTGGCCTAAATTAAAGCTGCAGAGAGACAACTTTTGCTATCCAATTTGCACAGGATTTGTTTTGCTCGCAGAATAATTCATCCTTATTTCTACTGCAGTAATGACTCCAAGTTCTGTGATAGCTGGGCTGTGTGCTCACTCCTGAGATAACATTCAAAAAGAGAAATCAGGCAAAGGATGGTACAAACAGTGGCAATATAATGGGGAATGTTGGCAATTGGGCTGTGTTTCATAGGCTAACTTGCTTTTTTTTTTTTTTAATAATATGAAGTTGTTTAATTTTTTTTGTACTGTAACATTATAATGGGTGTTTGGGGTTGTTTTCTCCACAGGAGGGGAACTCAGGGACAGGAGAGGAAGTGAAAAAAAAAATGAGGAGGTTAAAAATTAAGAGGAATGTAGAGAGAAAAAGGGTTAAACAGGAGCAGCACAGGGGTAGGTGATGAGTGAGTGCCAGTGGGGGCACTGCCTGGGCCAACATCATTCTGTCCCATCCCACCCAAATGGTCCTGGGGGTCAGGACAGACCCCAGGACAGCCCCAGATGGGGAATCAGGCCCAAGGCATCCTGAAGGTGAAGTAAGGAGCAGTAGGAGATGGGGTCAAAGAAAGACTGAACAAGACTCCCCAGTGTGACTCTGAGGTGCATCAACCTGGTCTATGGAAGGTGTCCCTGGGGGTTGGAACCAGCTGTTCTTTAGGGACCCTTCCTGCCAAAAGCACTCTGGGATTCTGTTCTGTGGTTCCATGATGCCCATAGCACTGGTGAAAGCTCACTGCTCAGTGAGGCAGGTCCTTGGGAGACAGATCAGAGCACAACCACACCAGTGCCATGTCCCAGACACCTCCTGGATGCTTCTTAAACACCTCCTGGGTCCCCAGGGAGCAGGTGTGGGAATGGGGGTCCTGGAGAGTCTGTGCAGGGCAATTAAATCTATTAGTGCCCTCGGGAGAAGGGGTGAGAGAGGGTACACAGCAAAGGGATAATGGATAAAAATTAACTGACTGATAGAGCTGAAAGGCATCAGCCTCCTGGGTGGTGCTGTGGACCCACAGAGCTGAGCTGCTGTTTCAGTCCCAACAGGACAGAATCTAAATTTCCTTTGTAGGACCTGGGGGAAGGGGCCTGGTGGGGGTAGAAAGGAAATCTCTGGGGTCTTCTCCAAGCCTGGGGGGGTTCAGGAAGCCTGATGCACCTCTGGAGACCACAGGGACCAGCCTTGCATGCAGTTAGCGAGTACTTTTTTCTCTTCTGTTGTTATGGAAACAGGCTGTGGAAGGGCTGCTGAGGTTCTGAATCCTCGGTGTGCATTGAGGGCAGGTAGACAGGGGATCCCTCTGTAGTTTCAGAGCTGAATAAAGATATGGATGTTATTTTGCAGATAAATTAAATAAGTACAGATAGTCAAAGCCCCAGCACAGAGGCATTCCTAGGATGGCACTGTTCATAGGAAAGCTGCTGCTGGGAATTCCTGAAATCACCTGTAAGGCGTGTGCAGCATCACCCTGCTGAATGCCAAAGGTTTTGCCTAAGGAGACACCTGGTTACACCCAGAGACAACTGCACAAGGTGCATATTTCATTAAGAGATTCCTTATGTTTCTCCAGTTAATTTCAAAGCTCTCTCCAACCTAAAGTTGCAGGATCAAAGACCTGAGGATTCAAAACTACCAGGATAACAGTGGTGATTTGGAGAGAGAAGGTGAGTTGACACCTGAGATAATTCAGCAACTCTCGATGCTCTGAGGCTGGAGATAATCATTCCAAGTGTGTTATTTCATCTGGGATAACACACATCATCCAAGCCTGTGCTTCTAGTTCCGTGCTTGGCAAACCAGACTGGTTTTTCAGACCTCCAGTCCTCTGTGGATGCTCTCAGTCTGTGAGCCAAGACACTTCTCCAAGAGACTCAATGACTTCTTTCAAGAACAAACTTGCAAGAGGCAGCTGGTAGATGCATTTACTCATGTGAGCAGGCCGGGAAAACGTGTCTGATTGCAACAAAGGTCAAAAGAGATGGTTAATCCCTCTGTGGGCTTCCTGTCCCACCTTCCATCAATGGAAGCAGCTTCCTCCCTATTTATTCAGCTGAACAATTTGCCTAAAACTGTTCAAAGTCTGTAAGTCAGACAGCAATGTTTAAGCACAGAACAAAACCATCACAAGCCAATTCCCTCAATCTCCACAGTAGGAAAGAGGAAAGAGAAATTCTCCAACACTGTTTCACTGATGAACCTCCCACCTTTGTGGTAAGAGTGGGATTGTCACTCTTCCTCCCAAGGATACCTTCAACTCTGTGCTAAAGCTGCTGATCAATGCACTACCTAATGCCAGCTCTGGATGGCATCCTCAGTATGGATATTTGTCCATTCAGTAATGCCTGGAAAAAAAATACAGCTCACACAGGTTGCTGCAAGCTCTTGGAGGTAAAACTCCAGTCTTTCCAAGCCAGACTGTGAGGTACCCTGAACCTGGGAATGAAGGAATATGCCCAGAAGAGAAACTGCTGCGTTGTAGGAAACTTCCTCCTCTCTTCCAGCCCTGGGGTAGAGTCAGGGCTTCTGGTGCCCTCTCCTGGTGCCAGAGCACCACGAGCTCTTCTACAGCAGTGAGACCACCAGCATGGTCTGTCTTCTGGTGCTGGGCTGACACCAGATGCTGGGATTTACTGATGTGTTTGTGATAACTTCCCAGTTCAAATCAGTAAATCTCACACATGGGGAGAGAGGGGACTTGGGCAAACCCATGAGATGTGTCACTGTGCCGGGCTGTCCAGTCAGTGAGTGATGCTGCAGTGACACACAAGTGTATCATTTCCTTTGGGAACCATGCATTCAGGTCCATGAAACGATCCCAGGTTTTTAACTAACACAAACTCTTTTGGTCTGAAGCTGGATTCTTCAAGGCTCGTTTTCTGCTGCTCTGTACAGTCAGAGGTAAATAAAACCAAAACCCTTTCCTATTCATAGGTCTTGTGGAAGGAGTCTCATGAAAAGTAGGCATGGTTTGCAGTCTGAGCAACTATCACTGGGGGGGCTTCCCAAATAAATCAATCCACACTCATTAGACCTTTAGTATAGATAGCAGTGACAAAGGGGACATGTGGGCACAAAACAAAACATAGAGAAGATCTTTCCTTCACAAAAATGAGATGATGCCAACTTTTCTGTCCTTACCTACAGAATGCACAAGCTCTTTCCTCCATCCTCTCGTTCTGGAGAAGATACAAAGATTTGGAGTGATCAGCACAGAACATCACTATAACCACTGAATTTACAAGAAAAGCATTATGGCACAAACAACAGAACAGACCCCTGTGATGAACAGGTTTTTATTACCTAATAGTAATAAGTAATACCTAATTTTTTATTACCTAATAGTAATAGATAATGACCATGAAATTCAGTAGAGAAAAGGTGAAATCTGGTGTTCTACTGTCCCTACCTTACTGCCTTCATCTGAAAATGAAATCATATAGTACTTTTCCATCAGTATTTGCTCATGAAGGTTAAATTGCCCTCAGTTATCCTGAACTAAACTGAAGGACCAGATCTCTTGCAGGAGCACTTCTGGGAGCAGGCAGCAGCTTGGAGAAAAGATTATCATGCAGGAGCAAGATTGCACTAATTGCAGAAATAGGTGTTTCAGCTGCTTCTGCTTTGGAGTATTGGAGTGAATTAAAACAGATGAAGCTGACATTAAATAGAGATTGAGAAAAAGTACCAATGACTGGGAAAGCAGAGCTGGGCACAAGATGAAGGAGGTGTTTTATTATGTGCAATGCTTCATGATTTCAGAGCTGCTTGTGTCACTGAGCGCACGAAGTGACCTGAGTCTTTCCAACAGCACTACCTGCAGGACATGGGAGAGACATCCTACTGTCCATCTGCAGCAGATGCCAGGGGCACACAACCAGGTCAGCAAGACACCTGGAAGAGAGCAGAGACAGAGATTCATGGAATGGTTTGTGTTGGAAGGGACCTTAAACATCATCTCATTCCAACTCCCTGCCATGGCCAGGGACACCAGGTTGCTCCAAGCCCCATCCAACCTGGCCTTGGACACTTCCAGGGATGGGACAGCAACAGCTTCTCTGGGCAACCTGTGCCAGGGCCTCCCCACCCTCCCAGGGAAGGATTTCCTCCTAACACCTCTTGTAATCTCTCCTCTTTTAGTTTAAAGCCATTCCCTGTTGTGCCACCACAATCTGCCCATGTAAAAAGTCACTCTCCAAGTCGCATCCCCTCCCCGTGGCTTGGGCTGTTTCCTCAAGTCTTCCTCACACAAAGACACCCCCCGGTTTCCATGAGGATCTCTCTTCAACTGGAACAAGTATCCTGTGTCTACTGGGGGTTTTTTCCTGCCTCAGGGCTGTACCTCATTGCCCAACCCAGGCAGCCTCACGTGCAGCAGGCAGGAGATGCAAAGACAGTCTCTAGTCTACAGCTGCACCAACAAAAGCTGTCTGAATGCAGAAAAGAAATAAACTGGCAAAGTAGAAAGCCGAGATGATGCAGAGCATTATTCCCCTCCACAGGGCTCTATAAAGCCATGACTACTAAGTAGTATCTTCTAACAAATACATATTTTTGCCTTTATTGCTCAGACTTATACCAAAACAGATACACAGACTGGTGTTGCATGTAAACTCCTTTTCCCATTCAGAGTAAATACAGTGTGAGCATTTTCCTGAAAATACTGACAAAATAAAAATGTCCTCAGGGAACCATATCCCATTCCTTCAGCTGCTCATTATGTAGCTTGCTCTGAGGTTCATCATACTGAATTTTGAATCCCAGGTGCTGATGGGAACAGAAGCATTTTGCCAAAAAAACAACTGTTTTAAAATCAGTGCCCAGAATTTTTTTTGTCTGTGTGCAACATTTAGGAGACTTAGTGAGGTAAAGGCAGAACTAGATCCAAGTCAAAAGGTGGTACTTGGAAAGATTCAGAGGATAAATTGGGTGGGGGAGAAGTGCAGTACTCAGCATTCTTGCTTATAATCTTCAATTTACATGGAATGGTCTCAAAACAGGGATTATTATAATGTGTGAATTCATAGCTAATTGAAAAAAGGTGCTGTGGTTAACTCAGGAACTGCTTCATTTCCTACCCTTTTATCCTCCCTAAATGTGAATCTACATTTAAACATGGAGGAAAAATACATGGTGTATTCAGGAACAAACAAAGGTATTGTCTGACATAAGGAGCTTATGTAAATGTGCGATGGCAGAGCTCCTTTTGCCATAAACCTATCAAATACCTCAATAAATCAGGAAGAACAAAAAAAAAAAAAATCTTTTATTTAAGGAGGTTTGCAATGGGATTTCACCTGTCCAGGACTGAGGACACCACTGTTCAGGGTAAAAAAGGAGATTTGTTAACATCTTCCTGAGCAGTAAATTGCAAATAAATGTCAAATTTTGTGTGTTTCCATTATGTAGCCACTGACAGTTTGCTAATTTTCAAACCAAAGTGACATCATGCAGGGATGGCTGCACCTACAGGAGTGTTTGACATCTTTGCAGTCCCCCTTTACAAGTCAGGAGATTTATTTTTGCTTTTAAAGGCACACAGCCTTTAAAAAAATTAATTAAAAGGTGCCTTTACTACAGTGGCTTGAAAAGGCATTGAATGTAATGCAGTGGGTACAATACAGGATCAGAGACCCTGGACATCTCCATCCTACCCACTTCTACTGTCCTGCCATATAATCTCAGCAAACTATGTCCCCTCCTTCTTTCCCTCTTGGTATTCTTACCTTTTAATTTTCCTTTTAGACTGGAAGACTTTGGAAAAGGAACTGTGTCTTATGACATATCAATAGAGTCCTTCAGTTCCCAGTGTTCTGCTCTCAGTTGTTCTTGGAAGACCAACAATTCTAATTACAAGGAGGCAGGATGCATGTGGATGCAACATTATTTTGTTCAGGCTAATCAGCTCAATTCCATCAGTGGAATCTCTCTCAATTATAGGAGAATCCATGTGTGTGACTGAGACAGCAGGAATCAATCCTAATTACTCCCCACTGCCTGCACCATTCTCCTGTGCAAACAGGGAAGGGACACGAGGTGTTCCCAACACAGCCCAATTCCTTCTTCTAGGAATCTGTTACTGCCCTACCAGGAAATGCTTTTGCTGTGCCAAGCAAGGAAAGCAGCAGTATTTATGTCAGAAACAGCAATAAATGAATGTTTCAAGCAGAAAAACGGTTGTAAAACTCATCAGAGCCCTTCCTAGAGAGAGCAATGACCCATCTTCCTTCCACCAGCATGTTCTGAGCAATGGATCCAACAGCTTGTCAAGGAGAAAATACAGAATTCCCTATGTTTTATGCAAGATGAGAACTCCATAAAATCATTTCCTTGTCCTGACAGAAAAAGCTACATTTTGTGCTCATGGTAAATTCCCTTTATCCTGTTGTAGGGTCTCAAATCAACCTTAAACCTAATTCACCTAAGGATGAGTGTTGGGTTTAAACACCACCACTCACGAGGCACAGAGCAGGAGTCACCACTGTGGATGGAAGGGGCAGGACCATCAGGTCACCAAAACTGGCCCACAAGTGGCAGGATCTCCTGGCTCAGACTGTCCAGAGAAGAATTCAGAGCTGGTTTGATCCCACCACCACCAATGACATGCACAGACAATATTATAGCTACTCCAAGTACCTCTTGAGCATCCCTGGCAATCAAGCTTCATGTTTGTGTGTACCAATACTAAATGGAGTGAATGGGTTGGAGTGTTTCCTTTGATCATCTGTATTTGTATATTAGACCCCTGAATATGCTCCTTCATGCACAAATCAATCTGAGTTACAAAAGATATTGAGCACAGACTGCCCAAAACAGTCATGAAAAGGGGTCAGCTCAGCCAGCCTGTGCTCCTGCCTGCAGGGCCAGGTTGCTGAACTCAGCATATAAACCTGCTTTTATTTTTATCCACCCAGATCTGAGTGCCTTATTTTGAAAGGTCTGCTACAAATCCAACCAGCAGCCACAGAGGAATTAGAAAGCTGCTGTGTCTCAGAAAATAATTTTTGTCCAGGGTGTTTGTACAAATAAATGAATGAAATTATTCAGCAGAGTTGAAAAGTCAGGACAAGGGTGCAGTGAACCAGAACGGAGTGATAACCAAAACCCTCCTGCAGCACAGTATCCTCTCTTTGTTTTGGAAAGTGCAGCTTATTCCTGGCAGGAATTGCACTTCCACAAGTTATACCCACACATCAAAGAACGCAGAAAGAAGTGTAAAACAAAATTGGAGGAGACAATCAGCAAGATTTTACTTTAAACCTACAGTTGAAGATCAAAAGGTCAACGCCACGTTTCCATCTCTTTTTGTCCCGATGATTCTAAATTGTGCTGCTCTTCTCCAGGGCTAGGTTTGGAAATTGCACACAATCTTTGTCAGAGTTTGACCTTGCAAAGATCTGCCACAATAGGGATTATGGTGTTGTCAGAAGATTATTCTGCACCTGTTTCCGTGACATTTGTCCCTCACAGAGGAAGTGCAAATACTGATGACATCGACCCTCAGCGATGCCTTGTCACTCCTGGTGAGACATAGCTGGGAAGCAAAGAGACAGAAGGGAAAAGGTAATGCAAAAATAAAAATAGAAGCAGAAATTGGAAACCTTTATTCCCCCCGTCTACCACTTCTACCAACAAAGCAAAACAAAAGGTGCACAGGAAAAATCAATAGGAGTGAGCAAAAAGAAAAACGTGTGGGAAATATACACAGAGAGATGCAGGAACTCCCAGGAATTTATACCAAAGTCACATTAAAAACTGTATCTCTCTCCAAAATATGGAGAAACCCTGGATAAAACATGTCTGACATAAAAGATTGCTGAGATTGAAGTGACTGACAATATCCATGGGGAGAAAAGACAGATGAAAACCAGGCTGTTGCAGCTGGATGCTCTGACTGAAGTTAGATGTTTCTTAGCAGGAGAGAAATGTAATAACTTTGGAAAGAAAATTGAATAAAGCTAGAAAATGTCCTCTGCAGGATGAGTGAAAGGCTGGCATCACAAGCACTGACAACAAAGCTGGAAACAAGCTTGAAACCTTAGTTTTCAAGTGGTACAAAGCTCCTCTTCCGGACCCTGTTAACTTCCCACTAACCATAAATGGGATTAAAGGACCTAATAAAGTTATTCCATTTTCCTGGAATTACCTGTATTTTCAAGCTTTTTCTGGCTCACAGTACCATGATATTAAGTTTCCTCATTCTCTTGGCTGCTGGTGGAAAATGGGAAAGTAACTTTGCGGGGCTGTTATAAAAATCTCATTCTATCTCAGTGTCACCAATAAATACTGTCTTTGATATGGATCACATCTGTAACTCTGCAGGAGTTTTCCTGTGAAAAAAGTGGGGGGTTTTTTTTCTGAACTACGTAGCATAACACAAACAAATCTCTAGCTTAGAAATTTAAAATGGACATATTTCTTTTCAATAACCTTGAATGTTTTAATCCCATCTTACCAACAGCAACATGAAGAGAAATAAATCTAATTTTTGTACCTATGTGACACCAAAATCTCCTTGATTCCAGCTAGACCTTAAGCACATCAATGACCTAAATCCTCATTTCTAAAAAGACAGGTTGAGATTTAATTTACAAAAAACATAAGCTATTTTTAAAATATTCACCAGTTTTTCATCTTCATTCATTCTGATGCACATATTTAAACAGTTTCCAGTATTTCAGTTTTCTTGGCCAAGCAGAAATATTTATTATACTTGTAAAGTTTATATTACCCCGTAGCAAAGCAATTTATCATTACTATACATGGGTGACTTTCCTGATTATTAAAATACTGTTAAAGTGAAAACTGCTCAGCTCACCACACTTCTCCCTAATTTATTCTTGTTGTTTGACTTCAACTGCAATATAACTGAAAAATAATACATCTGAGTGGAGAAACTGAGACACAGGATGGATAGTCAGGAAGGTGAGAAGGGGATATTGAGTTGTTCTGGGAGTGTTTTGGAGCTGGTTAGAAATGGCCAGTGGGAAAAGGAGGCTCAGGGGGGACCTTCTGGCTCTGCAACTCCCTGACAGGAGGTGGGGCAGGGGGGTCGGGCTCTGCTCCCAGGGAACAAGGGACAGGAGGAGAGGGAACAGCCTCCAGTTGTGCCAGGGGAGGGTCAGGTGGGACATCAGGAGGAATTTCTCCCTGGAAAGGGTGGTCAGGCACTGGAAGGGGCTGCCCAGGGAGGTTTGGAGTCCCCACCCCTGGAGGTGTCCAAGGAAGGACTGGACGTGGCACTCAGTGCTCTGGGCTGGGGGACAGGAGGGACTCCATGGGCTGGGAGGGCTTTTCCAACCCTAATGATTCTGTGATTGCCTGAAAAGTTAACCAGGGATCAGGGAACTGCCCTGGAAGTTGTCACAACTCCACTGCAAACACACCCCAAGCACACAGGAGGCTCAGAAGTGTCACAGCCCGACATGACTTTGTTTTTCTTTATATGGAGAAGGTTGTGGAGAAAGCAGAGTGATTTTTTAACAATCCCACAGGAGGGAATTGGAGTTCCAAGTGTATAAAGAAGAAAAGTTCACAAAAGTTCTAGATCTTTTTTCCAACCCAGTAAAAATCATAGAATCATTAAGGCTGGAAAAGCCCTCTAAGGTCATTAAGTCTGACTGCTCCCCTGGCACTTCCAAGGCCACCACTAAACCATCTCCCTAAGTGCCACATCTACATGTTTCTTAAATCCCTCCAGGGGTGTTGATTCCACTACTGCTCTGGGCAGCCTGTTCCAACACCTGACCACCCTTTCAGTGCAGAAATTTTTCCTCATATCCAACCTAAATCTCCACTGGTGCGACTTGAGGCCATAACAAAACGTTTTGTTAGGTTCAGATATTCCCATTGAATGAAAGAGAAGTGACAGTTTTTTCTGGCTTAAAACACCCCCTTCATGTTTCATTTCACAGCCTCTGTGGCTGAACTCGAGCTAGAATTTTGCACACCAGGGTTCCAACCAGCAGTGATTACTTATGGCTGAATCGACAACTTCTGCATGGGAGGAACTGGGATGGCAATTCTGACAGAGAACGACCCCTGAAAGCTGCCACGGGTTGTGCTCTAAGTTTTGAATTAAGCATCAGCCCTCCTTTGGTCTGAGAATCTTGTCAAATTAAAACCTGACCAAATCCAAATGCTCATAAGCAGATAAGAGCCCCGAGCTCATTATGGCAGAGCTTTTCATTCCCCAGCAGTTCCATTTCTCTCTGTCGTTTGCTGCCTTTGTAGTGATAACTCCCATCACTTTAGAGTTGTCACGAAATGAGATTTTCAACAAAACATTTATTTTTCCAATCTGAATTCACCATGTTTTAGGTAATACTTCCACATTCTTTCTTTTTTTTTTCCTCCTGAAACTGAACCTCAGGTCAAGTTGGAGGCTGCTCCTTGCTGCCAACAATTGCCCCAATCAGAGCGGCCGCTTTACCTCTTAATGAGCTGATTTTTTTGTTCTGTTTCTTCCTCTGCGTTATCTTAAAATGCAGAAGATGGTAATTTAGTTTAGAGTACAGAAAATCCCCTCCAGTCAGAAATGCATTCTTCTGAAGCTGTAGTGGCCAATAGCAAACAAAGTTCAGCTCTTTGGGTGATGTCAAAACAATGCCTGATGGTAACAAAGCCAGCTGCTTTGATTTATATTGCCTTCCCCCAGCAGTACAAGCCAGCGTTCTGCTCGCCCTTTTCGCTGCAGTTGCACATTAAGCTGAATGCTTTGGAGATTTTCTCCAACAACTCCCAGATCTCTTTGCTAATCAGTATTCGACACATCTTTCCTTCAGCAGATGCGCTGTTTTTTCCCTTTGTTCCAAGATTCATTGTTCTCCATTAGCTGCAGTTGCCATTTATTAGTCCAGATGCAGAAACGATCCAACGACCCCTTATGAGTCGGTGTAAAACACCCACCCACACGTCTGTGCTCAGCAATAGGCCCTTGGATCATCATGTATTTAAATATATGCACTGAAACCATGGGCTGCTTACGTGAGATTTATGGTGTTCCTCAAATGTGTGTATGACAGCGAAATGTGATTTTGAACTGTTAAAAGTGAGCCAGCTTCAAAGACGGTTTTTTTTGAAGATTTGCTCTTCTGGGCTTTGAGAACAACACAAAAAATCCACAGAAGCAGATCCTCAGCTGGTGAGAAATCTTGTTAGAATTAATGCTGCTGTGTTGATTTACACCAGGTAAGAGTGTGATCAATTAAATCTGTGCTGTGAACTATATAATTTTCTAATGAAAATTTAAATGTAGTCTTGCTAGGCGACAATATTCATTTTGGAGTGAAAAAAGGAGAAAAAAAATGAAGTATGGAAACACTAGGAGGATCCATTCTTGAAATACAGTCAAATTGGTAGGAAATGGAGTGTGTCATGCTTAAATATTCAAACTACTGATAATATAAACAGGTGGCAACCATATAATGTAAAGTACATTAACTTGGAATTCTGTAGACACTTGGAAGATAGGAAAATAGGATTTCACATTGCATTAGTTCACTGGTCCATGAAATCCTATATCCTTCTTTCAACCCTGGCTAGTAGTTAATTCTTCAGTGGAGGACAAACCCACCCCTCATAATGCAACTCAGAGACACAAAATGCTGTAAGACAGGAGAAGCAGGAAAATAAAGGGCAAGACAGTCCTTGGAAAAAATTGGAAAAGGCCAAAAATAAGAACTCATAGCTTTAATAAAGAGAAGAGATTCACTCCCTTAGAACCAAGCTCAGCTGGGTTTTGGGTAGCTGGAAGAATGAGGTGCTTTCTCCCCTCAGGTTACCACTCATCTCCCCATCAACGCTGCCTAAAATTTATGGTCACACTGCCCTTTATGAATAAAGATGTTTCCACTTCATAAAGCCAATGGTATTACTGGCACTCACTATTCCCCTTCTTGCGGGGGGAGGGGGAGGGTAGCAAGGAGGGCAAACCAGTGACCCTCCCTTTGTGACAGTCCCTCCAAAACAGCCCTGAGAGTCACTGTCAGGGGCAGGTTGGGAAGATAATATCAAACACAGGGACTATTGTCTTAGCTACCACAGAAATAAGTGTGGGTTTAAATTAAATTAAATATTTTGGCATATTCTGGTCCCACCCTTGGAAGTGTCCAAGGCCAGTTTGGAGAAACCTTGTCTAGTGGAAGGTGTCCCTGCCCATGGCAGGGGTGGAATGGGATGAGCTTTAAGGTGCCCTCCAACCCAAACCATTCTGGCATTCGTTGCTTTTAAAAATGTGTTCACTCTGAGAAATGCACCTGGAGCATGGTCAGAGGACACCAGAAGGGACTGCCCATCCTGGTGTGGGGCACACCCCCCCCGGCAGGGCTCCTGCTTCGTGCCACCACCCTGCCTCACACACAGCTTGGGTTTTCTACCCTCTTGGGGAGATGAGGGAAAGAAAACCCTCAGAGCAGCAGGGGAAGCACCTCAAGAACCAACACAAAATAGTATCTCTGTGTAAACTCAAACAACACTATTTTCCCACTAGATCTGGGCATGGATCCTATTAAACAGCATGGTCACTTCTTTCCCTTGTTCCCAAATGACTTTTCACACCAATAAAATGACAATTTACAACCAAATCATTTCAGGACTGTAAACTGTTCTAAAAGCTGAGCTCAGGCAGGGGCTAATGATGCAGTAGATTTACTAAGCCAGGTCTAAACATATGAGAGCGATTGGAAAAAATATACTGTCTGATACTTTTTTAATATACTTTGGATAACAACAGTACACAGAAAAGCATCATTTAATATCTTAAATGATCCATCTTGTCATGCTCTGGCTTCATCTCAGATGATCTATTAGTTTACAGCATTCTATTATGGAGATAGAAAAAAATAGCTTGCAATAAATTATCACAGCATCTATGTACTTTTCAGTATCTCCTTCCTTTCCCATTTAACACATGCCAATGTAAGTCCTTTTCCAAATGCATGGGTCCTTTTCCTAATCTTTGGGAGCTCTTTATCAGCACAGACCACAGGATTTGGGATATCTCTCCTGGATAGCAAATATTTGGTGTATGATCACTAGACCTTAAGTCTTACTGGTGCACAATAGCAAGAATCCTGATCCATTTTGGAAGATGATGAGCAAGTCAGACTCTGCAGATACCAGGAAAGGAACAAAATTCCTGGAAGAAACAGTTCTAATTCCCTCATAGGTTTTGGAAACTTCTTGAGAATGCTGCTCTACCCTTAAAATGTCTGTTTGCTAAGGAGCTCGGGCCCAGCTCCCACTTGTGCTCTCTGTGCCACTCCTGTACCGGGAGGTTGCCAAGAGCAGGTGGGTTTTCCAGGATGGATGTGACTCTTTCCAATGGCCTCAAGTCATGCAGTGAAGGGATTGATCCTGGGAACCACAGCTGGAGTTTAAAGGAGGTCTGGAGGTGCTCCAAAAATGAAAATCCCACAGAAATGCCATAATAGGGCAGGCACCAAATGCCTCCTAATTTATGCAGCAACAAGCTGTTCTCCAATTTGGGTGCAGAGATGAGCACAGCTCCAGATCAAGGCTATAATCTCCTGCATTTATCAGCCTGGAGTTCCTAAACAGCTTCCTCCCTCCCGTTGTAAATGACATCTTTTGATACGTGTTATCACATTTTTTCATACAAATTCCATTGAAACAGCAGAAGAGCATAACAAAACACTGAATTATTCCTGCTAGATTCAGCAACTGGAATTAAAGAGGGTTTTTTCCTTCTTGATCATAATTGTAATATTTCATATTCCTTCTACAAAGAGCAGAATTTAATGGCTGTTATGGATTTTTCACCCCCTTAGAGAATTTCTGAAAAATTCAATTATTTTTGGAGACTGCTTGAGTTTATATCTCCCAGTGATGATGAATTACCTATTGTATGGCTGACTTAAAAACAATACACAAAAATCAATTGTTTGACAAAAGGAAAGACACAGAGAATCCGGGATTGGCACAAAATGCCTCTGCCTTGAGTTTAAAAATTAACTAACGTCAAGAACTTTGCCTTTTTAAACCACTTTCTGTAGCAGCATCTGATTACATTTCAGCTGTTTTGGTTTCCCATAGAGATTGACTTTGCCAACAAGATGAGTTGCCATCAAGAAACTGTAATTAACTTAATGAACTTTGTCTTTTAAACAGTTGGAGATTTTAGAGCTCAGAGTAATGATTATTCACGAGTAGCAGAGTTTTGTTTCAAACATCCATATTCAGCACCAGATACAAGAAATTTGCATGTTCACATTTTCATGCTCAGGCATTACAGTGGTTTTTAGAATTGCTGAGTGTCTAAAGAGTAATGTTAGGCATCAAATAATAGCGTTAGAAATCACAATAAACAACACTGAAAATGGAATTTAAGTAATGCCTCTTATAAGCAAGAGTTTTACAGCTCAAATCTGCTAATAAATGAAAAGCATTGCACCAGACCACTTCCTTCTGTGAAGCCCTGGGATCTAGTTGGAAGCCAACTTTTCATTCTGTCCATGATTCCAGAAACAAATTATCTCATAGTTTGAGCTGAGTAGCGTGAATTGTCAAGAAAAAATATAGTTAGCCTGAAGCTATCAATACAAATTGTTGCAGTGCCAAATGCTCAGGCTTTGCAACCAGCTGATCTTCCCTCTTTAAAAGTGTTTTCATAATAATCTCATGCTAAACAAATCAAAAAGTGCTGCACTGGTAAAGTTTGACTGTGTAGTGCTGTGATTTTGCCTCGCACACACTCAGCCTGTTCTCATCCCCAGGCCATCAGATGTTTTAGTTTGGGGGGTTTGGGCATAAGTTGCTCAGCAACTTTGAATTAAACTGTGATCTTTGATGGGGAGTAAAGTGTAAGAAACTCCTGCAGAGTTCTCCCTCTCTGAGAAAGGCTGATTGTCCTGTCCACACCAGACCCAGCTTCTTGTCCTAACTCATTAAAAGGAGCCCTAACTCTGAACATGATCCTGCACAATGTTGCCAGTGGAAGAAGGAAGGTACAAATATTCAGATGGTAGATTTAGATTAGATATGAGGCAGAAATCCTTCCCTGGGAGGGTGGTGAGGCCCTGGCACAGGGTGCCCAGAGAAGCTGTGGCTGCCCCATCCCTGGAAGTGTCCAAGGCCAGGTTGGACGGGGCTTGGAGCAACCTGGGCTAGTGGAAGGTGTCCCTGCCCATTACAGTGGGCTGGGTGGAACTGGATGGGCTTTGAGGTCCTTTCTCACCCAAACCATTCTGTAATTCTATGATTTAACATCCATCTTCAGAAAGTGGCCACTGTACCTTTTTCCTGTTGGCACAACCTCATTAATTAGACCTGTAATTTATCCTGCCCTAGAAAAGCAG
Source organism: Corapipo altera (assembly GCF_003945725.1). NCBI lineage: Eukaryota > Metazoa > Chordata > Aves > Passeriformes > Pipridae > Corapipo > Corapipo altera. The sequence continues at coordinate 15,055,819 of NW_020884882.1, read as the reverse complement.
TGTCCAAAACCATCCCAGCAGCACAGCCCATGTACTCCCACACTGCTGGGAGACAGGGATGAGCCTCCTGCCTGCCTTGGGGTCACCTCCCCACCAAGAAAAATGAAATCCTGGGGAAGAGTGAGTGATACATGTCTGAGGAGCAAGGCATGCATGGGGTGCGTTGTAACTACAGTGCCAGCCTGCCAATTTTAATGGGTGACCTCATCTCAGACACTTTGAAAAGACTGTTTTCAAAAGGCAATCCACATTTCCTGAGAAAACTCAGTTTCCTGACAAGGCATTCATGCTGAATCTCTCTCAGGAAAGAGCTACCTTGCATGGCTTAGAGATTTGTCAGAAAATGTGTGGGGTTTAATTTGAGGGTGTCAGCATTTATTACTTTTCTGTTTGGGGAACTTTTTTTATTATTATTTCACTCTAGAAAAAACGTTCCTGTTTTAAATATCCCTCCTGCTAAAACACACATAATTACATTGTCACTGAAAAGCAAGAAAGTTGAATCTCGAAGCTCTTACTCACCTGAGTAACCTCCCTGAATCAGAGCAGTGGGATCAAGCTCCTCGTTACGTGTCTCTGGAAGGCATTTTGTTATAATGCTCCTGGATATCTCCACTGAGGACCCTCCATGAGCCTCTCCCGTTGTAAGGGCTTTGCCATAACTCCTGGAAATGCTGTATCCCTGCAGACAGATGTACAGGATGAGTGGTCCTGCTTCCCTTCCTTCCTGCAGAGGGGAAATAAGAGCCACCACTGAGTCCCCATGTGGTGACCACGGTGCTCTCCAGCTGTTTATAGAGGAAACATTCCCCACTGGTGAGGGTTTTCACGCTGAAGAGTTACAAAAGGGAAGCATCAAGCAATTCCTGAACCTGCCAAAGGTAGGAGCAAAGGTTTTCTCACTGTAGCAGCTGCAGGTTTGGGATGAGACCATAAATTCTTGATTAAATTGTGTGCATGAAGGCATGAAATTCTGGTGATGGTATTAACTCATCATTTTTATGTCTGAAATACAAAACCGTGGTTAAACACCTTCATAGCACAGACATGGCAAATAATTCAGTTCAGGTAGATTTAGCTGCCTAAATTAGGTTCTACTAAAGAATAGCTGCATCCACATGAAGGCTTTTGCCTGTACAGACATGCAGATTTACCTGTGTCCAAACATATCTATGACACCCAATATCCAAATTCCTCAGCACTTCTGTTGTTCATGGAATTAAACCTTACGTAGAGTCCTTGAAGACCATGACTGCAATAAGTGGACTAGTTTGAACTGCAGAAGCACTGAAGCTAAAAACAAAAAATACAAATTGTCCACACACAAAGCTGTGCTAATGGTGAGGGAATTCTGCATCAACCTCAGTTTGATCAGCAGCAGAGCTCACTCCATAACACAACAGAAGCGAGGGAAAGGCACTATGATGTGTAGAAAATGCAAAGAAAAAGAAACAGAGGTGTGAAACAGCAAATATTCTCAACAAAAATATGAATGAATAAATGAATAAAAGCACCACAACACATGAAAAAGTTTGTCTTAGCAGCAGAGAGAGTGAACAGCTGACGGTACCACAGGACATCAAGAGATGCCAGCGGGTTCACTGAACCCAAACCCAGCTGATGTGTGGTCACAGCCCAGCTCCAAAACATCTGGTGTCTAAGGGAAGAGTCTGGCCTTAGGCAACACCATATTTATTGCAATCTCCATCCCAAAAAAACCCCTGACAATGAACCAAACTACCACTTGGGAGATAAAACACAGTTTTCTCTAACCTGTTTTAAAACACACACGTCCCCACACAGGACATTATTTGGAGGAATGAAGACAAATCCTGTCAGTGCAAATATGTCAGCCAGCTGACAATATTTTCTGACAAGTACCTTGAGGGCAGAAATCAGTTAGAGCAGCTGGACAAGCTGCCCCTGCTATTCCTCACCTGTGCTGATAAGCTGCCCTGCCAGCCCTGGACACAGTCATACTGCACATTTCAGCTGCTCTAATTTAGGTGAAATTCTACCTGTTACTTTCTGTAAGGCTTTCTAAAAATCAGGACACCTTTTATGATCCCCTCTGGTCTAGAGTCAGTTATAAAGTGCATGTGTTTTGCCTTTTCCTAAAGCACAGTTACTGAGAAAATGGGCTGTACAGGTATCATTTATGTGGACGAGCCAGTGCTACCTGTAGTTACATCAAGAGACAGCTCAGCACCTCCACGTGCTGAAACAGGAAAGATCAAGAGCTGTTGAGCTCTGGAGGTGCAGGACAATGTTGTCACCACTCAGCATCATTCCCCCCCATTGCCAGGGGCAGGCACATTTCCGTACAGCTGTAACATTAATTAAGGTTACCTTTTAGCAAATTCCTTAAGGGATCCATGCTATTCCCTAAGTCAGGCACTGCAGAAGCAGAAACATGCAAACAGAGCAGTTTTTGTATCAGTGTGGTAAAACATCATCTCATCTGCCCCAAGATAACAAAGAGACATGAAAGAGAAGAAACGAAGTGATGGTGAGAAAAAACATGAAAATATTTTTCTTTTGGTATATTCACAGCCTTGTGGTGCATGGAAATGCTCCAGCAACTACCTACCTACCTAAATTTTAACCTTGATTTTTCCACTAAGTGAACCAGAGCATAATTCCAAAAATAACTCTATAACAGACAAGTGTGAGTTCAGGGATTGCCCTGCAAACAGAGAGAGATGATGTCTTGGGACACCCCCCTTTCATCTGCAGCCCTCCACATTTCTCCCTTCTTCCTGTTTTTCACAGAGGCTTTGCTGTCTCCTCACTTTTAGGTTTCTCATGAAACTCATTTTCGGCAAAAATCTCAGTCCAAGACTGTAGCAAAGGAGCTGCTCTCCTGACCTGCCATTTTCCACTTCCAGAATAACAGGTGGAGGGGGAAAGGATATGTGCAGCAGGACTGATGAAACCAAATGCCTCCTTTAGGGCTGTTCCTTGAGTTTTCTAAAGCCTTCAGAAAGTTTTAGTAAGACAAGTATCAGAGATGGTGGGGTGAGAACATCTGCATCACCCCAGGGCTCCCTCGTGTGAAGTGGGGCAGAACAACATGTTCTGAACTTACAGACACTGCCATGGGGTGTTTCTTCTCTAAGTTTCTTCCCACTGTTGGAAACTTAGATTTTCCATGAGCTTTGTAGACACACACCAGCTCACCGACCTCAGGAAGCGCCTGCAGAAACTCGTGAAAAGTTTGCTGCAGCTTTTCTTACTGTGATGAACTGGAAATGCAACTTGTTCCTCATCAAAACCATATTTAATTTCAGGGAATTCCAGTGCTATCAGAGGAAGTGTTTGCACATGGGTTTATCACAGCCCCACTGGCAGCCACTCACACTTGGTTTCCCCTTTAATCCATACCCAGTTCAAAGCTGCCTTGAAATTCTCCACGGACCATTTCCAGTCATCTGCACAGATCTTGTGCCCATTCTGGGTTTCATTGAAGTCACTGGGAGAATTTCCACTGATTTTAATTGAACAGGCTGTTTAGCTTTCTTTTTCCCCTCTGGCAATGAAACATTCCAACCAAAAAAAAATTTCAACACCGTGTGAGTGTGGGTCTCCTATTTTATGGCAAAACTGAAAAGCAGCTCATGTTCACCCAGGATTTTAGTAAAATTTACAAATAAGAACCATTTGGTGTGTTTTCCTCTTAAAGCACACACCAGTTGTGTAATTGGTCTGAGTGTGAAACTATTCTGAATTATGCATTGAGATTTGCTAGAACAGGACTTTTAAACACAAAATATATTTTGAGTTGTACGTTACACTGTCAGTTTTCTTAATTAGTTTGTCTGTTGTTTTCTTCTTCCCTGGGAAAAATATCATAATTTCCATGTAATTACTAAAACAGTGGATCATAGCATGATTTCAAATAGGATTCAGGGCAAATTTATTCCTACCCACTGTACTACTGTCATAGAATCATGGGATCATTAACGTTGGAAAAGACCTCCAAGATCATCAAGTCTAAGTTCTGACTGAATACATACTAGAATATCTGAGCCCCCAGATCTGCTTTCTCTGCAAAAGTGAACTATTAAACATAAAAAGAGGACATTTTCCATGATATTCATCCTTTCTGAACTGATTGGGAAGAAAAAAACAGGATGTGAAGACAGCCAAAGAAGACCTGTTGGGTGGCAGTGGTGAGGGATGCTCAGTGAATTCTTAAATAATTGTGCCCTAATGCCAAGAATATCCCAGGGTTGGCACTCCCCTCCTTAATTTCCTTCACTCTTAGGAAGGAATATTCCTTATCCTTGTCAAATTCTATGAATATTTTGCTTCCAGTGTTAACAAAGGTCTGATTCCCCCCAAGTGCTGTGACAGGGCCTGTTCAGGGTGGTTATTGTGACTGCAGGAGCACACCCCAACAGGAAGATGCCTTCCCTGGGAATGAAAGGAAATCCACAACAAAAGAAGTCCAGAAAGTTCAAGTCCACCTCAGGTTCACTGGTTTCTGTGCTATTCTTTCATGTTATTCATATTCTCACAATGGAGAACTGCAGAATTCAAACACATTTTCTCGAGGTTTCTTTCAACGTACAAAACAGGGTTGATTCATTTAAACAAATAAACAAAAAAAAACCCAAAACCAAACACCAAAACCCCACCAAAAATCAAAAAGAAACAAAAAACCACCACCAAACAAACAAACATAAAACCCCCAAACACTCCTCCTCTCCACCTCCCCCAAAAAACCCAACACGAACCCAAACGACCACAAACCCAAAGCCAAGCTGTCTCTTTTGAACTCAAGTGTCCAAACCCCAACAATTACCTGGATTGCTCAAAAAATAAAGTCCTAATAACATCAAATTTCGAAATTTTTGTCCCTGACAGAGCAGAAAATCAACCCCCTTCCATGCCTGGCCAAGGAAAATAGGCATTTCTTGGTGATTGATATTCCCCTCCACCCAACACAGTGTTAATTGAATGGATTCCATTAGGATAGGAATAGAAAAGACCAGATTAAAAAAACAAGCCAGCTGTAAACCGAGCCAGTGATTTTAATGGGAAGAAAATAAAGGCCGGCAATTGCGTGGTGAAGTGCATCAAAATGTTAATTACTTCCAGTCACATCCTTCTGAACTAGTGGAGAGGATGACGGAGATAAGGCCTAATAAAAAGTCTTCCCAGACAGCAGAATTTTAGCCCTTGGTTATCCTGCAGTGGAAATAAATGGGTAAGATGAGGAATATTTGCAGCAGTGTGGACTTAGTGTTTAGAATGAGTTCCCAAATCGTGAGCATGTTCTGGCTCTGGTTTTTGTCAGTGTTTGCATCTATTCCAAGTGAGGGCTGGTATAAACATTTCTATTTCAACTTGGAAACCGGGTTTCAGCAAGACACTTCAGTTCAGCCAAGCAGGACCAACCTAAGAACCAAACATGATTTGGTACCACTTTACTGTTCTCATAACTGGTTCCTGCAGAGAACACAGTTCCCAGCAGTCCCAGGACCAGTTTTACTTTCATATTACAGAAATACACCTCAAAGCACAGTCACAGGTGAGCAGCAGAATGATGGTGCAATCCCTTTCCAGGATACATCCTGGATTCCTCAGAAAACCAGCTGTGCAAATCTGTGCCCTGTACCTCAGAGTGAGGCCAAGCAACCAAGGTCCTTGCCTACCTATACACCATAGATAGGATGTGGGAAGTTGATATTCACAATCCAAAAAGATTGGGTTTGGCACGTGACTAAAGATATTTCAGAAGGTGGTTTTTGAGGCACCAGTTTTATGAAGGCTCTGTCCACACCAAACTCTTAGAAAACTCTGATTTCTGAGGTACCTAGAAAAGATCATTGTAGCCAACAGTCACCTAAGGCAGAGGAAACTGTGGAAAATCCGGCCTCAAACACGAGTCCCAAGTTGTTCTGAAAATTCTCACCCTGTGGTCTCCAGACAAAGCTATCCAGGTATTTTATAAACAGCCTGATCCTGACTTTTCTTCTTCCCGACTCCAAACCACATCAGCCACCTAACAAGGAGCATGAAAGTGTGCTCCCTTTGATTCCTCTTCCCAGCACCCTCTCAAGAAGAGAGGGATGCACTTGGTTCTCATTTGTGTGGGAAAATGTTGACAACAAGTTCTGATATCCAAATCCGAAAGAATCATGTTTGTCTCTGGTTTTAGGAATTGGCTGTGGAAGAAATGTCCTTTTCATTGCTGATGTGAATCAGGACATAGAAAGAGAAGAATTAAAGAAAATGCTGCTGTTCCTGGTAGAATAATGGTTCTTACAGCCTCCCTTCCTGTCAAGGAATGGAGTATTGATTTTAATCTGACAAATCTCAAAATTACAGGAGGTTCTCCAAGTCCCACAGAGCAGCCCTGATGAGACCCTCTTAGCTTTCCTTCCTTACTTATAACTACAAAACGTCCTCACAACTGCCCTAACGGGAGCACGGAGGAATGAGAGTCTGGGGAATTTTAAAATGTCAGAAATATGCAAATATTACGGATTAGTATTCCACAGAGAGCCATAATTTTCAGTGTTTGCACTCATTTTAGCATTCCTTTTAAATTAAAGGCACAATAGGTAAGCTGGCAGCATGCAGATGGTTTGAAGAGTTTAAAACATCCTTATTCATAGTTTGGATGTTTTTTCCTAACAGGAGCTATTTAGAACCCAATATTTGTGCTCTTTCAAATGTAACAGGATTTGGTCTGAGAACTAAATTCACCAGGAAACCAGTAAGTTATTCGACTTAATGGTTTTGCATGTTTTAAACATAAATAATATGTGTTAACAACATCCCTTCAGATATTGAAACCTTGAGATGCAGACAGCTACCTGTTCAGGAAAGATTGCAATGGAACAAAGCTATAATTCCCAGGGAACAGGCACAGGAGGAATGTGCCACTTTGGAGAGCCATGAATTAGATCCAGAGAGCACCACTACACTCCAAGAAATGCAGCTGGGGGTAGATGAAGGATGTTGACACTCCCAGTGCATTGCCACCTGCCAGAGGTAACTCTAGAAGTGAAAATGCTCAGTGGAAATCAGATATTTGGCAAAATCCATTAAAAACATCCACAGGCTGATCAAGGGGTGGCTTTAGAGTCGGTCATCAGCAACCACTGAACTCAGGCCACGCTCATATTGCTCTCTGGCTTGGAAAGGTGTCCCCTCCCTTTGCAATTTTGAGTTCAGTTCCATCTCCAGGGGTTGACTGAAATGCAGGGAAGTTGCTCTGGATCTGGTCTCTGGAGGTGGAGCATCCTTGTTCCCTTTTCCCTGCTGTCTGGCAAGAACCTGACACACATGGGAGCAGCATCTCCAGTCAGGGACGGGATGTGAACCACAACCCTGGTCAGCCATCTGGAGCTGGGTATCCTGATTCCCCACATCCCAGTGGGTGCCTTGAGCTGGGATTTATTCTCTCCCTCCAACCTCCTCCCTTTTTCTGGCCTCGGGACTCGCAACCTCTGCTGTGACAACCGCGAGCGGTGAGCGCTGTTTGTTCTGACCAAGCTGTGAACAGATCACTGCTAGGGGGAAAAAAAAAAGGTGATGGATGCTCTTCTTCACCCCTCAGCTCTCAGGATATGGAACCCAGTGGTTTGGGGGTCTCACCCTGCCCACCATGGTGCCATTGTACACCTACAGTTGCTTCGTTGGCACCTCGAATGAAAACGCCGGAGCTGTGGCTTGTTGAGCTGCCCCCAGAGAAAACCTGTTGCCCACCTCAGCCCATGGCTCAGGTGGAGGCCATATGGCTGCTGCTCCTCTGGGGACAGCTCCAGGCACGTGCTGAGCTACAGCAGCCAGCGATTTGGGAATTCAGATGTCAAAGATGAGATGAAAGACATCTATTTCTTCCTCTGTCCCGGCCCCTTAAAGACGTTTGTCCCTTTTGGGTTGCTCAAAGAACCCTCCTCGTGTGCCCACCAGCACATTCCTGGTGGAGCCTTACCAGTTAATAAACTTTCCCCTTGTCAAGCAGGGGGAAAACACACAAAAACAACCCAAAGAAACAAAAGCTTATCCTATTAACTAGTTGTCAATTATCCTTGATGGGTGATTGTGCCAGTGGCCACGGGGAGATGCTGGCAGGTGTAATTACTGGATTCTTTTAGCAGGGTTATAACCTCTGACTTGCAAGGCCTGTCTTCAGGTACAAAAGAAAGTGAAATCACTGAATAAATTATGATAAGCTTCTGCCCTGCATAAATAAGGAGGATTTCAACTGAAACTGGATAATTTTAATTGCCAAAGCATTTTATTTTCAGTGCATCACCTCTCATGTTGGATGGTGTGAGCAAATATCCTCACAAAGTGTGGTCTCTTGTTAAAAAATGCAGGGACCAGGACTGAATATTACAAGGAAATATATTTATGTGGAAAAATATTACATGTCGAGCTGACAAGAATCTACTTGTGCTTATTACAAAAAGCTACAGCACAGTTTAAAACTGACAATCCATTACTAGAAATCCATCTTTTGCTTAGGATGATAAACCAAGATTGAATTATAGATTTCACAGCAGCAATTCTGACATTCTGCATTTAAACCCGCACCTTCTGCTTTCCTAAAGCTTTTTTAATCCATTCATTTGAAATAAACGGTGATGCTCAAAAATTGCCTCAGTTCATGGACATTTTCTCTGCAGGAAACATAAAAACACAACTCTCAAAATCCTTCACAGACCTTGTTAAAGGGGCTTTCTCATAAAAACCTCATTTTTAATGTTTATTTAATTTTTTTAAGTTCAGTTTGATTTGTTAACAAGTACATGCCCCAAGTGCATGTCTGCATTTCCTATTTAATTCAAATTTGCAGGGAGGGCTCAGATGTAGTTCTGTGTTGGGCAGGATTCTGGTTTGAGACCATTAGCATTCATACATGAATATTTAGTCACACGTGAAATCCATCTAATCCACAGATTGCAACGCCAGTGAATAGGGCAAGTTTGTTATCCACATTCTTCCACTAAATTAAACCTTTCTGTCTTGTGTGAAGTCATTTAAAATGGAGATTTCTGTTCGCTGTACCTTGTTCAATGACAGCCCCAGCAGCTGGAGTATGGGCCAGCTCCTTCACACTGATGTTATCCCAGGAAGGGACACCACGAGTCCCCAACTCCAGCTCGCTGCTGCTTCCTGCTCGTCTCGCTTTGATAATTCAGCGACAAATAAAAGCAGTTAAAGCACTCAAAAAGCTCATTGGACTGAGCAGACCGGGCCAAATCTGGTGTCACTCCCCCTAAAGAGCCAAGCCCAACGTGCAAACACACGTGTGTGGGGGAGAGGGAAAGACTTCCCAACTCAGCCTTAGAAACGTGGAAAAAGTTCAACATTCAGACTCCCCCAAATGTTAATCAGGCCGCCGCCTTTTGTCACTCCGCTGAATGACCGTAGTCAGGCTATTTAAAGCAACTGATGCATTCAGTTGTTAATTGTGAGTGCCCATTGAGGGCACCTCAAATGAACCACAGTCTCCCTCGGTTCTCATCCCCCCTCCCTTCCCAGCAAACGGCTGGAAAGGCTCTAAGACTGAACACGAAGTTCATCTCCTGAACCAACGAAGTCCTGCAGAAATTGTTATGGAAAAGGACGGGCAGTTTTGGAGGAAAGAGGAAACTCAAGTATTTTAGTGGTTTTTTCTTTATCACCCAAACCTGCCCTTGCTCTGCTCTTGTCTGTTCTCAGACCTCCTGAACGGAAAAGTGCCCAGGCTCTGTCCCCTTTCCATGTGTCCCCAGTCCAGGCCAGCTAAGGAGAATCCTGTGTGAGAAGCTGTGACCACCCTATTGTTGCCATAGTCAACATATTTTTTACAAAGTCAGAAGAATTATTCTGTATGTCAGGTTTTTCACCTCCCTCTTTCACTTGTCTGCTCACGGGGAGGCAGAGGTTGTGTGCCATCATTCCTTAAGTGTTATTTTATGTGCTAGAAAACATCTATTTCAGCCCTCTACATAAATATTTAAGCACCAGTTCAAGGATTCATGAAGGATTTCAACCTAAACAACCAGTCCAAATAATGTCAATGGTTTTATTTGCAGAGTGTAAAAATAAGTGCAGTCACACACAGTTGCTGTGTAGGGCAATAAGCAGCTCAGTGTGGATGCTCTGCATGAATGGAGGAGAACACCTGGACCATCCCCCTGAAAGCCCAGACGACCATCTGCTGGCCATGATAAAAAATTAAAAGGCAAACAGCCTTCAGGGAAAAGCCATGCATCACTAGAAAGAGCCACAGACCTGCTTCAGGTTAAACCTGAACGACATCCCATGAAAATCAAATTCCTGGGTACAGCAATCTCCTGAGCTGCTGTCTGTGAGGAGTCCTGCTGGGGAGTCCAAGCAGGGGCATGAAAACGGGTACCACTGGCAGCACAAATGCCTTGTGTAGCCCTGGCTGTGAGCAGTGGTGCTGAGCTCAGAGTGGGAGCACTGAGCAGCCCGGGCTGAGCAAGGAAGCAACATCAACAGGGGTGATGTGGAGCTGGACAGCACCAGCACAACAATGCAAACCCAGCCCCCATAGTTTGCTAGGGAGAGACAGAGTTTCTGTGTGCATAAAACAGAAGGCTGAGGCCTTGGGGATCTATAACAAATATTTATTTCAAGAACAAACACGCAGAACCTAAATCCAAATGTATAAAATCTGGATGTGCGGAGTTTAAAGCTCCAGGTACATGAGCAGCAGGGACATGAAGAGCCACTTCTGCCACACACAGTGGGACTGAAGAACACCATGGACCTACCACAAGTGCTGTCCAGGGATATCCCAGCACTGTTTCATCTCTATAATGTTCCAAACCCTGTCCTATTCAGCCTGGAGCTTTTGTTTTGTTAAGAGAAGGTGACTAAACCCTGTATCCATTCAAATGGTAGAAACAAACATCTCCTTGGTCAAATTTTCTTTCTCTTTCTAACTGGAGCCACATTCAGGATCTCTAATCAGTGCATTCCCAGCACACACAGGCATGGCCTCAGCTCCTCATTCACAAGCCTTGCAAAATACTATTTAAAGGAAAAATTTCTAAAAATTGAGGTGGTTTGGTTTTGGGGGTTTTTTTGCAGTGGTTTTAGTAACAGCTTGTCTTTGCTTTTAATCCCCAGCCCTGGAAGTGTCCAAGGCCAGGTTGGATGGAGCTTGGAGCAACCTGGGCTGGTGGAAGGAGTCCCTGCCCATGGCAGGGGGTGGCACTGAATCTTTAAGGTCCTTCCAACCCAAACAATTCTGGAATTTATCAGGATGCAAACAAAAATAATGAAAAACTGTAACAATCCCACCAGTGTTTCAATCAAAGTGCCATTAACCCCCTGGGGAGAAAAGTCATAGGGGAAAATCTAATCTACGGATCCACGCTCAATAAATTCCCAACATTTTTGGAAATTCAACTGAAATGAATATATTTTGCCCTAAAATGGGACTTATTGTAAAGTACCCAAATACTGACTTAAAATATACTTCTGTAAAAAGCCCATGGAAGATTAGTTGAAGAAGGTTACATTTGTATTAAAAAGAGGATTTTTAATAGGCAGTAAAACAAAATAAAGAATACCCACCACTTTTTCCTCCTGATTATTCAGGTGGAGTGAAATATCTTGTCCTGTTGCTTACAGATGGAGTAGGTTTAAATACAAAGTAGCCAGATTTTATTTTCCTCTGTTGACCATTCTGTCCTACTCATTTGTAGCCTGAGAGACACTCCCAAGCAGCAGCACTACCTTTAACACCAGTTTTTAAGCTGCTCATTGAAGTGTCACAGTTACAAGCCCTAAACCCTGGCTTTGGCTGATTTAGCAGCTTCTGTACTCTGAAAAATCCAAATTCTATTACCAAAGAAACCTTGCCAATGACATGATATTACACAGCATGAAATCACTCCGACATCTCATCTTCTAAGGGACTTACATGACAGAAAGAATCAGAAAATCTACACAGTCATCATAGCTCACAATTTTTCCAGTTCCCAGCCTAAACAAGGCACCAGCCTGTTTTCTGAGCCCTGCATTAGCATCATTCAGCATAGGGAGTAATTTTCTGTTTGAAAAGAAACCACATTGGGATTATAAATTAATATTAAAAGCAACCCCCACACTCTTGTTGTCTCCCCAAAGAAACTGAGCTGGAGAGGAGGAGGGTTGCAGCAGATGCAGATGTTCCCTTGTATACTGTATTTAGAAAAACAGAATAACAATAAAACCCTGAGGCATTATCTGCTTTCTACCTGAAAAGGCAGGAAAGTGGCTCAATCTACATTCTCTTCATTACATTTTCTTACTGTTTTCAGTGACACAAGAGCATCACATCAGTACTTGTTGATGTGGCAGCAGTACCAAGGACTCACATGTGACACTGGCACAGACCTGGCTGGTGCCCCAAGGAGAGCATGGTTACCATTTTTCTATTAAAAATGTAGAGAGAAGGAAAGTTTATCATAGAAAATTGAACCACAGAGAAAGGAAGAGGCAGATTTCCTCTGCTTCACACGCCTCACAACAGAGCCAGGATGCTAAACTCGGTATCTGCACTTCAGCCCAGCCAGAGCAGTCATTTTGGGAGGAAAAAGGGTGGAAAAACAACCACTTGTGCCAGGGTGATGTGATCAGATATCTGACTATGCAGCTTTTAGTCAAGCTGAATCCTCCTCACTTGAATCATCTAAGAACCAGCACTCCAGTCCCAACTGCTGGAGCCAGACCCCCTCACTGAGTTTAGAAAAGCTCAGCCATCCTTCAGAGACAAGGACAGGCAGCTCTCCACTCTCACAGGAGTAGAGGAGAAGCAGGGAGTCTGTAGAACAAGTTAAATCCGAGCCTGTCAGCTCTCAGAAGCTCTTTTTGACCAAAAGATGAGACCTGCCTGAAGCAGAAACAGCCTGAAAAGGGCCAGACCTTCCCCTCCTTGGCCACCACCATCTGTGGGAGCTCAGGCAGCATGGAGGCAACTCAGAATCACCTGGTGAAACATTCAGCAATTGGTGACATGAAATAAAATTCCCTGAGCCATTCCTCAGAGCTAAACAACCCCACTGCCAACATTTTAAGGAGAGAAACTGCAGATCTTCAAGTGAAAATGAACCAGTTGAAGGAAAACTGAGGCTAATGGATCCTTGGTAGGTTAAATTCTCATTTTCTCTTAGATTCATTGAGGTTTTAACTTTGAACTAAAACTCAAAACGTAACATAATTGGAGGTATTAAGCACGGATTTTCAGAGACGAATGCCAATATCCACAGAAATTAGACTGGAAAATAGTTTTGAAAGTTACTCCTAATTTTTTTTTATTATTATTGCTATCCATACTAAGTAGATAAATAAAACAATAGCGTAAATAGTAAACAACCCCCACTATAATAAAATAATGGGTGCCTGTGCTAAGGTCAGATTGTTGCTGGGTTACACCTTTACGGTGCACACACCCAGGGTTAGCAGTGATGTCTGACTCAGCTCTTGGGACAGTACCTAAATCTCAGTAATTTCTTAGTAATTCCAGCCCACACCAGCCTGCAACCAAGTGCTTGCAATACAGAAACAGCCCTATGATGTCTGCCAGGCTGGAGCCTTGAATCCCGAGGTAAATACATCATTTTGCTCTGCTAATAAATAAGCTCTGTCCTGGTTAGGCTGGAGTGTGTGTCACTGGGGGATGATGGCAGGGGCAAGGATGGGGTCTGGGGGTCAGGGGCACAGTCAGGGCAGGGACCCCCTTCCCCAACAGCTGCCTGGTGTGATTTAAAATATCAGTGCAGACACCTCAGGGCTTCCCTGCTACCTTTATATGGGAACACAAAGAAATAACTGGTATTTAATGAACTATATTATAAGAGAGGAGGAATTCCAGTGGCAGATTGCAGCTACAGCCTTTAATCTTCATTATGGATTCAAACACAAGCATCTAAAGCAAGATTCAAGTGGGATGATGAAATTCCTCTTGTTTAATGGATAACAATCAAGGAACACATAATCCCTTATCACAACGATTCTGCAACTCCTCTGTCCCTTTTATGTGCATAATATATCTTAATGGGCTTTACAGCAATTTAGGGCCCAAGACAAAGCATCTGGCAAAGACTAATTTACAACCACGTCGCTCACGAGGAACACACACCATCCACAGGGCTGAAATATGGGGTGGCACAGGCATTTAATCTTCCTGCTATCCAGAAGTCCTGTAAATACTCTTCAAAGATATCAGAATTTCTAGAGAACAAGGAAACCCCCTCCCAGTGTTGCTACGTTTCCTTATGGCATTATTTCTCTTTTAATTGTTATCTTTTGAGCAACAGACTGAGTTCTTTTTCACTCATTAATAAGATTACCTCATGTTAATTGAGATATTGTCCATGTCCTTCCTAGACATTCTTGCAGAATAACAACACCACACATAGGAAAACAAAACTTAAATAGAATTATCAGGATTTTGAATTAAAAGCAATTTCAATGATAAATAAATATAATATGCGACATGGAATAAGTCATTGAGAAGGTAAATACAAACAGTTTACAGATTTCAGGCATTTTAGAGAGAAAATGTTGAGGAAAATCATGATCCCAGTGTAAGTGCACAGACAAGGCAAGTGAGGGAACGATGAATGTATGGAAAAATGGAATTAGTGTTCCCTTTTCATTTTAAGGACATGTCAAGATGTGAGACTGAGATGCATTTGTTTTAGAAGATCCTTGCTGATCACAGCTATGTTCTGACAAGTAAAAAACACAAGTGCTGTAAAAACATGCACAAGTAGTGCCTCTACCACAGCATTAGTTAGGTCCTAATGAATTTGAAGGAGGTCTTCCCAGAAAGACCTGAAATATATTCAGGAGTACTGCTACATTCTATAGGGCTGCAAGCAGTTTAGAAACCTTGATGATATCTGCACTAGTCATTCATTTTACTCCACTGGTCCTGGAATCTTTTTGAATGAATCCTTGCTAGAGCTGAAGCAGATCTTACAGGAGGTGGAATAATTTTCTATAAGAAAATTACAGTTGAGAGAAAACCCAAAAAACCTGCTCAGCTGTTGAAATGGTTAATTGCCTGCTAAGACTATGTATCTTTTTATTCTCCTGACAAGCATCTTACAGTCACTTTTGAAGTAGCTGATTATCCAGATTTGGGTTCTCATAGGCAAAAGCAGAGGCTGATTTGGTGAATTGTTCATATTCTCTTTGCACCTGCAGTCTCCCACTGACAGACAAATTTTCTAACCACTTCACCATTCTCTGAGTCTTCCCTGTACTCCCTGAAATTCCTAAATTGCAAAGATTGTGCAAATACTACCCTGTTGATAAATGCTGGGATGTGTGTGACCTTTTGGTCACTCACTGTAATGGGAGCTATTTCTCCACTAATTATTAAACAGTAGTTTTCAGGTAATTTTGTGACTATTTTGCAGGTATTAACCAACTGTATATTACTCATATTGTTCTATAAAGACCTGAGAGGGGGAAAAAATGAAAATTTAAAGTATTCTTTAAAGGATATTAATTTTCCCAAGTAGGCTACTATGTGGGCCTTGTCACTTGATTGGGAACCACCTTCATTTGAAAAAGCTCATCCAAAAAGATGAGTGCCAAATGAAAGGCCAAGCTCAGACTTTCCTGCTCTTGGTTCAAGGATGAACAGCCAGAAATGTGGTACCCACAGAGTCAATAATTCCATCTAAGCATTTCACAGCTGCTCTACTAGAACTGTGTCTCTGATTAGCACGTGGACCAGAACTTCTCTCTCTAACTTCTATTCTGCCTGTAAAGGATTTAGAAAGGTGAAGGTTGAACAAAATTACAATTCCTTGTTATATTCTGGCCAGGAGAGCTGAGGAATGAAATAGGGATTGCAAGGTTTGCCATCCCATCAGCAGGGAGCAGGCACTGGAATCTCATTCCCTTTGATCCCTATGGATCCTTCTGGAACCTACACACGACTCTTCTGGGCCAGAGTGTATCAGTGCATTATTTTTAATGGTGCTAGCAGGATTTCCATGGCTAATTTAGGTTTGAGGGTGGGTTTTACTGTTATTTTTTTAATGACTGTGTGACCAAGCCATCTCCCCCTTCCTCTGCTCAATAGATTTATGTTGTGTTGAGCTACATCTGTTCCAGTACCTTAAACTGCTCCAATCTGAGCTCTATTGACATTTTCATTATGTGTGAGTTGACAGTACATGGTTGTATTAAGGGATTTCCAACGATGGGGGAGGGAGGGAAGGAGGGGCTGGGATCTCTCTCTGCAGAGATTTCTACTAGATGATGATGCTTTTCAGCCTGGCAAAATGATAATGCAAAAAAAAAAAAATTAGGGCGTTTTAGTCAGTGTAAGAGGACAAAAATCACAGCATCCCTGTGAAATAAGTGCTGGCTGGAGAGCAAGGTACGTGTTATTAATATATATCAGTATCTATATTCCAGAAGGAGATGGCCAAAGACTATAATTAGCTCTGAAGCTAAAGTATGAGCAGCATAATAATAACTATTAGTCTAAAAAGGAATGTAATGAATAAAAGCTCGGTTCACAAAGGAACATAATGTTAATATTGAAATCTGGACATGGTAAAATGGCAAGTTGTAAAAGAGGAGCATTTAATGACACTTTGTGTCTGTGCAATTTATTCAGGATATATTAAAAAAAAAAAGGAACAATTATAATTTACAAGAACAAGGAGTGTTTTATATGTGTTTTGTCACAGTCTATCAATGATCCTTGCCTTCAATGCTGTCTCCAGTGTGCACATGCACAACCTCTGTGCTGCACAAATACACCGAGATATAAACACACATATATATTTCTATATCAAATCAGGATTTTTGTCTTCCTACAGCAGGAAAAATGGGTAGAGAGAACAATACTGGAAGAGATAGATATCAAACCTTACAGGAGATCTCTCTGGTTGCTCTCCAGATCTGACCTTGAAAGGCAGCTTGCACATGATTGTCAGTGAGTGCCTCCTCCTTTTCATTGACCAATTATTTACACATTTCTATTCAAACCTGAGGCTTGAGAACATGGGGGAAGAGAGGAAAGCTAATGCAGGCACTTTGCCCTCTTTAAAAGCTCATTCTTATTGTGAATTGAGACAAAGAAGTTGGTTAAACTCATCACAAACTAAACAAGACAAAGAGAGTGTTCTCTGTGTTCATATTTCCTCAGTGATCCCAGGTTTGTTAGGACAAAGCAAGATAAAAGTGTAGGCATTTAACAATCAAAGCTGCTGTCCCAAAGGATATTGAGATCATATTGAAATATTTCTAGTTAGAGTTATTAGATTATTATTATAATCTGTTGATCCATCCTTTTTAATATAACAAAATACTTCTCTCTCTTCAGAATTAAATTCCTTTCTGCTGAGTTTGCAACTAGAGTGAAAGGAGAGAAATAGATAAAAAGAGAATTAATCAAAACCCCTGAGCTGACAAACTAGTCATGTTCTCCTCCTATGGTTCCATCACCTCTTCTTTGATTTCAGCAGTGACTGACTATTCAACACATTAAAAATGTCTGTCACTACACTAAAAGCTGCCATGCTCTTGACCTGGCCCACGTGTCTGTTCTTCTTCCTCCACACTCTCCCTTCAACTTTTCCTATTCCTTTCCCTGCTTCTGCATTAATATTCACCCAACTTCCTCTGTATCATCTGTCATCCCGTCACCTGCACCTAAAATAATCTGCTGTTTTCCTTTACCAATGATTCTATCTCACCACATACGAGTATCTCCCTATAGAATATAAAATAAATAAAATAATCTCTTTCATAAATGAATGCTCCTCACCAGTGATAACTGTGAACTGCTATGATTTACATGACAGTTTGCTGGAAACTTTATAGGCAATTTTCCTCCCCCACCTGACCTCAATGATGTATAAAATATACTTTAAAAAATGACTCAAACATAATTTGTGCAGGAAGGTTATAGAGTTATAGAATGATAGAATGGTTTGGGTTGGAGGGAACCTTAAAGACCATCCAGTTCCACCCCTTGCCATGGGCAGGGACACCTTCCACCAGCCCAGGTTGCTCCAAGGCCCATCCAACCTGGACACTTCCAGGGATGGGGCAGCCACAGCTTCTCTGGGCAACCTGTGCCAGGGCCTCACCACACTCACAGGGAAGAATTTCCTCTGAATATCCAATCTAAACCTCCAGGTTCTAATCTGTCTGCAAATCAAGAGAGCTTTCCCAAAGGTTCTGGTATTTCACTTTAAATTAGGTTGAAAACAAGGGCAAGAGTCTACTTATTAAAATAAGTCACTTCAAACCCAGCCTAGGATGATATCCATAGCCATCAGGAATGATTGAACCACACTGACCCTACAAAAGCAATTTTGAGTAACCTGTATAAATAGAGTGGGTAGAACTACAGGGAACAAGATGAGTCACCTATTTCCAATACAACATTCTGCCAACGCTTCAATAATACAAGACAGCACCAACAAAACAGATCAGATCTGTTAGTTACACCAGAAAAGAGCCTAGAAACTGCAGATTTTCACCAAAACTCTAAGGAACGCCTCAGTAAACATTAAATCTTCCATAACAACAAAGTGAATTAAAATATGCAGCACGTTGGGAGAGTCTATCAAGAGTTCAGGCCTCAGTGATGTGCAGGGTTGGCAAGGAGGACCAAAAGTTAACATAGCTGCAGACAAAGCAATTAACATCTCTGTTATGTGCTATTGATCCAGGGATCCCTCTGTTAACAAACCTTCCAAAACCAGCCAAGAAAGCACTTGCTAATAATGCAAGATGAAACAGATACCAGCCAAATAATCAATTAAATGGAGCCATGAGATGCCTCCTTTGAGGATCAAGGAGGAGAAGAGAGATCAAATGAAGGAAAAAAAAAATCATAATTTACAGTGAGGAAAACTGTAAGATGTTCATTTGAAGTCCAAGCTGATAACATAATGCCATGAAACAGGGACAATCAGCATCCTGGAGGGATGAGGATGATCCTCTCCTACTGGAGAAAACCTTCCAGTGCCTCCTTCAAAGGGAGGGACTGGATGTGACCCTCAGTTCTGCCTTCAGTGATCTGGGAGGCTGAAAAAAGAGGTTACATAGGGGGGAAAAAAAGGACACAGGAGCCCTTTTACTTGTGAAAACTGCAAGGAATCACAATGCTGTAAAACAAGGTTATGTCAGCCATTGAGGAAGAAAAGAATTAAAGTAGCCTTGCTTTTCCTTCCTCTTGGAAACTCAGGAAAATCTAATTTTGTGCAGACTATGGAAGCCATTAACAAAGAACAGTGAGGCTCCTCTGCACATACAACTCAAAATAAATGTAATTATTCCATTTCACTTTACATCTGGGGTTTGTAGTTTGTTTTTGTTTTGGTTTTTTTTTTGGTTGGGGCAGCCTTTCTTCTTGCTAAATAGGTGAGAGAATTTGATTTTTTTTAAACTAGTTACAATAGTTATTCATTAAGTTTTTGTGATCAACATACAGAAAAAAAATCCCTCCACATACAATAAAAAAATGAATAAAAAATAACTGTCACAGGACTTTTGTTGGTTGACCATGTATTTTAAATAATAATCATGAGCATGAGACCTGGTAAAGAGCTAGAAAGAAGACATCCAAATATTTTTGTTGCCCTTCCCTATTCTGCTTAAAGAACTCAAATCCTATTTTTTTCATTCAGCTGGGATTGCTAATAGTCATTACCCCATTAATTTAATTTATTAACTAGATAAAGCATTAAGCAGAGATAACAGCAGCCCCACTGGAGCTTTTTGATCAATAGTCTTTAAAAATTACAAATCACCACATTTGGGTACTTTAGGTGAGCTTTAATTTCTCCATGGAAATACTTTAAAAAACCCACCACTTATGAGTAATTCATGGAGTAAACCAAATACATTCACTATCAATGACACTATTATTTCCATATAAATGGGTTGGGGAAAAAAACCTGTGTTTCAAGGGGTTAAAATATCACATCTGAAAAGATTCTCCTTTACAAAATATTTAGATATTAAAAATGACTTGAAGTCTTGCTGCAAATTCCACAATGGTACCAAACCAAGGCAGTTTTATTTATTTAATTACAGAGTCAGGAACTTCTAATGGATTGAAAAAATCAAGCCCAAAGAACAAAACATAAATCAGTTTACTTGGGATATTTCAGCAATTTTCTTTTAATTATTCTTGTTAATTTTTTCCCCCACTTTCCCTCAGGCAAATGTAGCACCACCAAAACACTTGTCCTGGCAGGATTTCAGCACCTCCCCAGCTGGCTCCTTGGAGAAACATCTGCTCTCCCAAAAAGATTGGAAGGTTTGTGCAAGGCAAGAAGTGGAAGTTGGTGAATGATGGTGACATGGCACGTGGGGCACAGAAAGAACGTCACTCTGATGCTCAGAAAGACAAAAATCCTACAGGAATAGGTGCAAAAAAGCACTGCAGGGATCAGCAAGGGCAGTTAATGAGACAATATTCACCAAGCTGGAAAATTCAGTTTTAGAGAGCAAAGCCTCCATCTGCTTAGAGAGTAAATAACCCTATTTGTGAACACACCACAAGGAGGAGGGAAGGATCTGTAAGTGAAAGAAAGAGGTAAAAAAGGATTAATATAAATTAGCCAGGAATAAATTTAGTCTGAAATCAGATGGCAGTCTCTACCCATTATTGGGGAAAGGTTACAGAGTAGAGTCCCAAGAGGAGAAAAATTCTCATTAGTTTAAAAATGGCACTTGATGGGTTCATGGAAGGTATTCCATGGCTTGGATATCTCCTACAGCAGAGAACTGAACTCGTGACCCAGCTGATCCCATTCATTCCTGGGAGTTTCTTCACATCAATGTGTGTGTCCAATCATAACCTGACCCTTTCTCATGCTTTTAATGCTTTAGGTTCAACTCAATGCCAGAATTCATGGGTTTGGGAGCTTGATACATATTTTTTTAGTGTTTTACACACTCCAGTATCACATTTTTTAAAAGAACAAAACCAAACCAAACCTGACACTCTGCTGCAGCTCTTGATTTTTCTCCCCATACTGTTAAGGCCCCTTTATCTGAATGTTATTTAATGAGTGTCCCTGAAGGGATTAGCATGTCAATGTGTGTATATTGATTTCCTAATCCAGTCCATCAAAGCTGTTATGATCTGGCGACAGCACAAGAAGCAGGAGTTCAAGGTTCTTCACACAGCTCCGACAGTATGTTCTCGAGCCTCTTGATGTGAGAATTAGCTCACTCCTGAAGTCCAATTAATCTGATGAGACTGTCAACAAAGATGTCATTTCTAGTCACATTTTTGGGGATGTGGACACCTGTCTAAAACACAGGATGAGATCATCAGCTCATTAACATTTTCCAGCAGATGGTAAAAAGCTGCATTTTCTGTCATTTTGGGCTGCTCCATGTTTTTTACAGCCAAGGCCTCTGAGCTGTGGGGCTGCACACCACAGAAACCAGAAGAGCTGGTAGATATGTACTTAAACACCAACACCAGGATGCTAGAGGAGAAATAGGAAGAGTTTGCAATCTCTTTCCAACATTGAAATACATAAATTGGAAAAAAATAGATCGAGACTGGCAGAGGGAGATTGGTTAAACAAAGCCTTTTTCTGAGTAACTTAAAATTTCATCCAATAATCCTTTCACAGAGTAATTTCGGTGTGGAATGTTTCAGTTGCCTGTGGGGCCATGACACTATCCTTTTCTGAGGTCTATGACCAAGACCTCTGCCTGATCCTACACCAGACACAGAGTCCTTCAGCTGTTCCCTGATTCCATGGAGCCTGGAGGAGCAGGAGCCCCAGCACTGCCTGGTGCCATCCAGCAGAGTAAGAACCACTTTGACAGTCCTTGTGCAGACAAAGCACAGGCTGCTGCTCCTCAGCTGCACTGCTGAGGTCTCAATCCTCTTACCCCTGCGTTCACAGGGAAGCTGTTTAACAAAACTGGAGGAAAATCAGATTCTAACAAGTTTCCAGCTGGGCTAAATACAGCAAAAAGAGAACATGTAAGTGCACATCCTATTTAGAATTATTGCAATAATACTCAGAAGTGGAGTTTTCTCAGCATCTGGAGAAATTGCTGTCAAATGAGCAGAATATTTTGAAGGCTTTATGAGGAACCCCCCCCTCTTTTTCTTAACAATAAAACTCCTACTATGCCACCCTTATATTGCTTTTGCTGCTCAAACGTGTCACGGCACAAATTGGCATCCTTCCTATTTTTGATATTGTCTAATTCCCTGGGTCATTAGTTATGTAATCATAATCATTTTTCTGCTGGGCTGATTGGTGCTATCTATCTCATCTCCTTCCCTCATCTCACCTCTTTAGTAGTGTTTGAGCATGGATGGGAACATCCAAGTCCCTCAGGGCACCATCTGGTCCTACCCTGTTCAGAGGGGGCTAAATGAATGACATACTGTATGGTACTTCCTACTCATTAGTTACTGATTCCTTGTGTTGCTGGGTTTTTAAATTCATTCCATTACATATTCTTCAGCTAATTTGTTCATTTCTGTCTCCTTTTCTTTATATCCATATCTAAAGGCTTCACAAAGAGGGGGGAAAAGCCCAGTGGATAAGGAAGTGATGTGCTGGAGGGATGATGTGATGGATCAGGAGTGATATTGTGAACGTGAGAACAAAGGAGATTGTAGATCAGTGTTTAAACTACCCACAGAACACAGAAAATACTCACAGGCATCACAAAGTAATGGGGGAAGAATATACGAGTCTATTTATACACATTTCTGTGAGTCACCTGCCCGTGGGTAAGAGATCACGTTACACAGCCCAAACACCAACAGATGAATCTTTTATATGTAAATAACACCAAGGCTAAGAGCTAGAGCTATCTCCTCCTTTCCCAGAAGGATTAAAATCCAGCCTGTGCTGAAGTAGAAACAATTAGAAGATGCCTTCTGAAGTTGTGATTAACTCATGTTCCAGCCTTCCCTCCCTGCACTGCCTGTGGATAAAGGGAGACAACATTTGCATTTCTCCCTCCTTTGTGCTCATCTCCCTAAAACAGATTGCTTTTTTTTATTGTACTATGTAGCACCATAAATGTAGATGGCCTTTTAAAGCCAAATATCACTCTTGCTAAGTAATTGTCAATTAAATTCAGTATTAATTATTCTTAATAGCCCAATCTCATCCACTGTTTTCCATGTGTCTCATTTTTGCATGCATCTAATGTCAGAGCAGACGAATTTTAGTTTGGAGGTTTACTTAAACCCTGTATTTAATGAAATCATTGTATTGCTGGGAGAATATGTAAATCTCTGAAGTGGAACTGCAAAAACTTGTTACAAAACAAGTGCAGGCCATTGGCACGTTCAGCTTTTGTAACCAAACATCAAATCATACAATGACAAAAATGCAATAACTTAATAATCAATGCAGGCTGTAATTATACTGACACTCAAAGCCTTTGGTTTTTAGGGTTTAGTGTTAGAAGGCATGTTCTCTAATCCCCATTAAGACAGAAAAATATCAAGAACTCTATTTCTACCCTAATTTCCAGCCTCCACCTTGGGACAACCTGCCTGGAGGGTTGGAGAAATCGTGTGCCACAGCCCATCAGCAGGGCAGGACCAGGGGGTTGGGGTTACCCAGGAGTGGCTGGAACAGAAAACCTCAGTGAGACTCTCTCCATCATTCCCTAGCAGTTAAACGTTTTCTTTTCCCTGTGCCCACAGGGCCAGCCCCTCATCTGGCAGCTCCACTGGCAGGAACAGGCTGAACTAGGATGCAAACCCCCTCTGAGGGCAGAGATAAATGAAGACTCAGGTGTTTCTCCCCTTGGAGTAGAACCCAGCGGAGCTCAGGGTGTGTTTCTAATGGGTTAGTTTTACCCTGGCCTCAGGGATGGATGTGCTGGCATTCCTCTCCAGCCTTTTCCACGCCCTGCTGGCAATCCTTATGTACAGGAGTCAGTTCTCAGCAGACTTCAAGCTCTGCCTGAGCAGTTTTGTGCTCACAAATAGCTGGTGCCTCATTAGGCAAGAAGCAGCAAGAGGTGGAAAGGGAAAGACAAAGGTGATAGCCCAGCTTTGCTCTCAGTCCTGACCAGCTGCTGGGACAGAGCAACTCCTCCTCTTGGTCCCCAAATTTCATTTTAAAAAATTTCCTTATACCTTTTACAGTTTGCACTTATAGCACAGAGTGACCTTGTGCACAAACAGGGGGTCAAAGATACCCCCAATCAATCTGTCACTCCCTCAGTGAAATGAAAGGAGACATTAAGCAGTGTTACAGATCCATGAAATCCAAGGGAATAGTGTCAGCTCCCTGAAATGGGGGTTATATTTTCCACATAACAGTCTCGTACCAAATAGCAAAACAGAACATAGGATAAAATTCATAACAAACAAATTTAAAAAGATCCTCAGTTCAGTGACTGTAACAGGCATTCTTCAGATGCCTTGCAGCCATTCATTCTTCCTTATATCCATTTGAATGTTCCCCCTTGGCCTTTTGTTTTCTTTTTAGCTTTCTAAGCCTCTGTGCCATTCCAGAAGCTGTTTACCCCTCTCCCTGTCCTTTCCCTCCCAGCCCTTCTCATTCTGCCTCTGCAAGACCCTTTCTCCTCTATGATTCCTCTCCCTTTTTGGCAGCGTGCTCTGTGCTCTTTTCTAAATTCTGTTTTGCTTCTTAAACCTTTTTATATTTTTTTCTTCCCCCTGGACTGACTCTCTTTTTCATTAACCCAGACTCTTTCTTCCCCCCCCCCCCCCCCCCACTTAAAAAGAGCATTTTATCCTGGCCAAACGAAGGGCCTTGCCATGTTCTCATTTACAAATGTCACTGCAGCAGGGCTGAGATTCTGCTCGGGCTCTGGGAGCTGGGCTGGCACAGAACAAAGGCATCGCAGTGCCTCGCACACCACACCGTTGTTTCCCCTCAGTCCTCCTCCACTAACAGCTTGCAATGACATTTTAGCAAAAGTCAAGCTCTTTACAGCTCCTCCCCCTGCTTCCAGCAGGAATTCAGAGTCCATTTAGGAGAAACCATGAAAGACTGACCCTGAGTAACAGAAAAGGAGGCACAGCCCCTCATTTCTATCAGGCCATCTTTATTTTAATCCACTCCAACATTTGAGATTTTTTTTCCCCCCTTCATCAAATATTCAAGTGTAATTTGTAACTTTTAGTTCAGCACACGAACTCCAACAGGGCTCAGCATGCACAGGGAGGTGTCTCTGTGTGGACCCAAAAAGGGATAATAATCAGGTTGATATCACCAGGACTGAAGTGCTGAGTGCACATCTCTGCCATAAGTGGTATAAAACCACATTTAGCAGAAGGCTGTGCAAAGAAATCCATGATTTTATATGTAAGGCATCACCAGCTAACCCCAGCTTGATGCCTCACTGCCAGACCCCTCCTCAACCCCAGCCTCCCTCCTTGGTGCCCTCCAAACCTCATGGCCAACTCCAGCAGCTTGAGCCTCATAAGCCTAAAGAGTTCTTGGTGGCATTGCCTCTTTTGCTTATTTGTGTATGTATTTATATTTATCCACCTAGAAAAGAACACGAAAATAGGAAATTAACTCCTGTAGAGGTTGGCAGACTCGCTGCAGGAGCTCAGTGTTTGCGTTCCCTCATTGCCTGTGGAGAGGAGCTCAACAAGCAGGTTCCCTGCCAATGGCAAAGACCCAGAGGGATGGTGGAGGAACAGCCCATCTCCTGCCTCTGTGTGACAGTGAGGGACAGCCCAGTGTCACCACTGTGGGTCACCCAAGGCCACTGCACAGAGACAAAGGGCCCTGGGCACCAACAGCCCCTGGCAGTGGCTGTATGGAGATACCAGGAGCCATCAGGAAGTCCTGGACTGAGCAAGGAGAATCTCCCAGCCCTGCTGTGACAGGGAATTAAGTCAGTGGAAAAAGCCCCCCACTGGCTGCACTGGCAGCTTGGTTACCCCATAAAAACAAACAAACCAACCCCTCCTCCCCAAAATGCCAGGAGAGTTATGTAAGGCTTTGCTTGCTTCGAAGGGGATTTCAGCAGCACTGGGGCAATTGTGGGGGTGGAAAAGCATCACTTGTCCTCAGCAATTCCTCTGATTCTCCTTCTAAAAATCTAAAAAGTTTTCAGGTTCTAAAACCCCTGAATGGTTTGGGTTTGAAGAGACCTTAAAGACCAGCCCCCAGCCACGGGAAGGGACACCTTCACTAGACCAGGTTTCTCCAAGCCCCATCCCATAACTGACCAGCAGATTCCCTGAGCAAAGGTTGGTCAAACCAGGTAAATAAACCCCTGGAAGGGTGCTCAGGTGGTGTCATACAGAGCTGCTGTTCTGTGACAACAGGAGCACCCCAAGCTGCCTCTGCCTCTTCACCACCAGCCATATTTAATCTCATTTACATTAAGACAATACCAAAACCCAGAGTTTGTTTGGTTTAGACTGCTGGAATAAACCTCTGTCATTCCTCCAAGCCCCTTTACAAGTTCTTACAAGGCAGAGCTTAGCAGAGAGAAAAGAGTGAAATGAAGCAGGCGGGCAATTTTCCCAGCTCTGAATGCAGGAATGAGGCAGGAAGGAGGATTTTCTATCTCCAGCACAGGCAGGTTCTCCCTGGGGAAGAGCCAAACCTGCTGCCAGCTCTTCTCTGCTCGGGAGATAAAAGTGATTTCCAGTGGGAAGAAAATAATTTTGTTTGGGGCTTTGAGTATAAATTAGTATTTCTGGGCTAAAACTGATTAGTTTAGTGGTTCCACTGCAAGGTTTCTCAGTCCACAGAAGAAGAATATTAGAAGAATACTCCCAAATTCGTACCTGAGTGGACAGACAGCAACTGGTTTAGCTGCACTTCCAGGAGATCTGATGTGGGATACCTGTGCAGCTGCAGGGGGCTGCAGCTCCCCAGGGAAGCCATTCCTTCCAGTTGTTCCAGTGGGAGCAGGATGCATTTATCCCACTCCTCATTTCACAGAATTATAGAATCCTTAAGATTGACACACCTCTCTAAGACCATTAAGTCCAACCATGGCCAAACCCACCATTAAATCACGTACCCAAGTTCCACAGCAAAATGTCTTTTTTTGAACACTTCCAGGGATTGTGATTCTCAAACTTCCCTAGGTAGCCTGAGTATTTTTACATAAACCTGCAACAGGAAGGTTGTTCTGTATGCAGAGATATAGGTAAAATGTTTAGTAACCCCCCAAAACCAACAGCCAAATAAAAAATGAGAAGCTCCGTGCAAAATTTGAAACTGCTCCAAAAAGACAAATTTGTCCCAATTTAACAGGAGCTAAAAGTCTGTGGATACAATAACTCTCTGCTACACACTGGAGTTAATGTTTTGATTGCTCTGGTTTATAGAATGGCACAACAGTCAACAGTGGTTTAAATGACAATAATTAAATGCCCTACGTATGAAGGAGCTGAAATGATTTATCAGCCAAAAGCCACTGAGTGCTTGATCACTTCATCAGATCATTAATCTGCCTTCCAGGAAGGTGCTTGGCACTTATATAGTCAATTATATGAGTTTTAAGTGACTGGAAATCAGTACATATACACAAGATCAGATCAATACAGGGCATAATTCAGTTCATATATTCCATCAGATATTCCATCAGATATTAAGTGGGGTTTTAAGACGACAATTTTCTTTTTATTAAGGCAAATTAATAAATAATTTAGTGCACATACAGTTCAGAGAATGACCAGTGTGAAATAGAAAACTCTTTCTATTGACACCTGCCAAGTTCTCTCGACATTCAGTAATTTAAAATGTTGGGAGACAAGTTGGGTTTGGCTTAAATTCTGCTGAGCTTCCTGAACACATTGAGTTGGATTCCTCCCACCTTTCTGCTTTGTAGCATCTCCTTTGCCTTCTCTTTTGGCTGGAGTTTTTGCCAGGGTGCCTACAGATGTCTACTACAGCCATAGTGTTTTTTTTGGTTAAAATACAGTCCTAAAAATACGCTCCTACACTTGGAGAGTGTCAAATTCATCCCGAGTGTTAAGCACATGGAAACACATCCTTGAGAAACAGCAGCCTGGAATCTAAATTAAGAAGCAAAATAAGTGGGACTTCACTTAGTTTTGACTTTTTCTGTAAAAACTGCTTGTTTTACAGACTCTCTTGGATGATTTGTGCTTCCAAGAGGCTTTATCTTGTCAGCTCCTCTCTCTCAGCTAAGAAAAATATTACAGAAAGTTGGGCACATGCAGATCTAGGGCTTCCAAATCTCCTTTATCCTTTTAAATCCCACATGCCTGGTGGCTTTCTAACAGCTCAGATGGTGAGAAACCAGCAGATGTTTGGGATACTTTATTGGAAATAAACAGTTCAGGGAGGAATCAGACCAAGTGGCTGAGCTCCTCTCCATGAAATCACCCAATTACCTTTTCAATGTTGTGTTGGACAAGGAGCCCTCCCTCAGCCTGGAGTCTTTAATTTACCATTTCAGAGGACTGGAGTCCTTAATATACAAACTCTGGCCATGTGACAAGGTCATTTATCTTCATTTGCACCTCTTCACTCTTTTGCTTGGAATAGCAAATAACTTCTCAGCTCAAAGCACCGGCCTGACTCAGCCTGAGATTTCCCCCCTCAGGTAGCTCAAGCATTCCTGGTCTGCTCCCAAGGGATTCTCCTACTTCCCAGCCTGCCTGGATCTCTTCAAGAAGTCTCTCTCTTTTTGACTGGCAGTGCTTCACCTTCTTTCATGACCTTCTGAGCAGCCCCACAGAGAACAGGAGCCCTTCTCTAAAGAGCTGCTTGGCCAGAGACCCTTTCCTCTCTTTTCTCCTTCACCAGATTTCCAACAGAAAAATACAGCCAAGACCAAGTAGCCAAAAGTAGATCATGAAGGGTTTTTTTGGGCATTCTGGAATTATTTGGTTTATCTTGCTGTTGTTGCTCATAGGAAAACACACAGGTCTCATTACAGCCTTGAAGGCAGTGCCTTCTCCTAATCCTTCTTGGTTCACTCCCTTCCACTTGCCAGCAAGAAACTGCTCTAGCACGAGTGATCCAGACACCCCAACCTCATCAGAGTGCTTCGTAGCCTGTTAACAAACACAGCTGCACCCACAGAGAGCATTTTAAGTAAGTAAATAGGAAAACATAGGCACTAATAAAATAAAACATGAACATCAGTGATACTTGCCCACGTCATTTGCATACAAATTCTAGCACTATATTAGTTATATATTTTTTAAATGCTCAATTTCATAAAAATCATTGCCTGGTGAACGCTGCCTTTTGACTCCTGGCAAAGAACATAAATTAATTACCTGTTTAGTATTCTGGGTTTGCTTTAGCAAAATGAGCAGCCAACCTCTCAGAGGGCCAAAATTCAAACAGAAACCCAATTCATGCACAAGAGATCGGCCTTACTTTCCAGCCTTAAAACTTGGATAGGGACCATACTGTCACCAGGGCTCCTGCCAGCCAAGGGGGTGATGGCTGTACAATGCAGAGCAAACATCCTCACTGGGAACAGGGAGAGAGTTTGCTGGGATGCACTGAAACCTGTCTGACAGCATCTACAAAGACTCCTTCTACTAAAGCACCCAGCTTCCTATGTCCTTCTCAAAATAGATCAGAAATTCCTTGTGCCAAAGACCAGTTCACTGGCAGCTGTATAATGGGCAGCACGGAAAACAAACAGCTGTGGGATAAAGCAGGAAAATCCTAGGAGAAAATGTCAGGAGATGGTGATGCTATCACATCAGGTCCAGGGAGTGTTCCTCATCTGGTATAACATTCTCCCCCCTCCCAGCCTAACTTTGTTCCTCCTGGGTTTCCATAAGTGTTTTTTTATAAATGCTGATTTCTGTAGCAGAGGGATTTCACTGTCCTACGTGCAAGACACAACACGAGGCGTCTCTGCAATATTTTAACATTCCAGTTTTGTGCTGTTTCTAGAAAACAACTTGAGTCTCTGGTAGCCATGGAGACCTGGGGCCTGGCTGGAAGTTCCTGGGCTTTAACTAGTTGTTAGTAAGTGCCAGAGGGCAGCCAAATGCAGAAGCCTCTCTGAAACTTTCCCCTTCCAGCCTGGTGCCCTGCTAAAGCAGCTGAGGGAGAGAACAGACATCAAGAAGCAGATGAACCCAACACCACATGTTGTTCCCAAGAGGAGAGATTTGCACTTAACCATCACCTTGTCACTGGGATTTCACACTCACTCACTCCAGTGCTGCCTGGAAACAAGGACACACACAGACACACACGGTCCCTGTCCCTGTGCTGACGTGGGCTCACACTCTGGGGGACAATTCTCCAGCTCCTCGTTGACAAATATCTCACCATCACATCATTGCAGGGAGTGTCTATTGGAGTTGTGGAGCATAAAAAAAGATGTGCTACTTTGAGAGCACATCTCATCTTTCAGTTTGTTTACTTGTCTGACCCAACAGTGACAGTTCTGTGAGGGTGGTGAGGCACTGGCACAGGGTGCCCAGAGAAGCTGTGGCTGCCCCTGGATCCCTGGAAGTGTCCAAGGCCAGGTTGGATGGGGCTTGGAGCAACCTGGGCTGCTGGAAGGTGTCCCTGCCCATGGCAGGGGGTGGAACTGGATGGGCTTTAAGGTCCCTTCCAACCCAAACCATTCTGTGATTCAGTGTCACAGTGAGGCAGGGGAAGCCCCAAAAAGCTTGCAACAGTAAAACTTTCCCCACCTGACTTCTTAATGTTAAACAATATTAAGTAATATTCGTACAGAGTTTATGTTTTGAGTAAAGAATGAGTTAGGATTGGGCTAGACATGGCCCATTCCTTTCTCAGAGAGGAGCTGTAACACTCCCAAAAACTTAAAAAAATCAGGTAATCACTAAAATCAGGTACCTGCCCTGTTCTGAATCACAGAATGGTTTGGGTTTGGAGGGACCTTAAAGCCTATACAGTCCCACCCCCTGCCATGGGCAGGAACACCTTCCACGAGACCAGGTTGGTCTTGGATGCTGCCACTGTCCTACTCTGAAACCAGAGACTGAAGTAAAAAAAGCAAAACCAACAATAAAAAAACCCTCCCCTCAAAACAGAAATCATTTCCATATGAAAAGACGATTATGGGAGGAATTAGAAAATACGGGGAAATTGCTGTGGATTAGGCAAATGGAAAAGGTGGAACTAAAATGGCAGATTAATTCCAGACTAAAACACTGTTACTGAAATAAGGAACTGCAAATTTGTGAACTTGCAGTGGTTTCCATAAGTGCTTATTCTTGTTTCAAAGTTGGAAATACTGGTGAGAGGAATCAGGCAACTCAGAAGAGTTAGGAAAGCTGATTTGGAGTCTAAAATAATCCATTTAGTTTGTACTTAAAAATCACTTTTAAGGGAAAGAAAATGTAAAATACATAATACATTACTTGTAGCATTTAATTATCCACCTTAATTAACTTGAATAATTAAATAATCCGGTTTCCATTTAGATCCAGCACTTTGCCTGCTGAAATACGTAACACGATTAAGGAGAGAGGCTGTTTGAATCTCAGGGATGAAAAAATTAATCTTGAAACCTGCTTTAGTAGCTGCTGCAACTGCATTTTGAATGTATTGATTAATTAGATTTCTATGCAGGGAAATTATGAATTTTCACATCATGCCAGAATGCAGAAAAAATGGGAAGCAATTGCCTTCTTCATTTCCCTGACTTTTATTAGGAGATGTTACTCTGAGCTAGTTCATTGCTGCTTGCACTGCAGTCACACTGGAATTTGTTGCTGTGGCAATGTAAAACACAATATAATGAGAGGATTACAGCAATGGTAAATATTCCTTTAAATTATCCACCATTACTCATCTGAAACTGCCAAAGCCTTGGAGCCTGCACACCTACAGCCAGTTCTTACAACCTCTAGAAGGTACCACAGTCAAAAAAATCTGATTATTGAAGACATTAAACACTCTCAGGTTGTATTGAAAGCAGCAGGATGACTGAGTTTCCAGCAGCAATTATTAAATCAATTTAACACTCTGTTATCTGTCAGTATTTTGAGTAGGGAGGTCTTTTGGGTGTCCACCTTGTCCAGGCTCCATCAGCTCCCACAGCTCTGCCCAAAGTTGTCAAATGGCATCATCAGGCACCCAGGTAATTCCTGATTTAATCCCTGACATAACAAGTGCTGTGAGCAAAGCACTTATGAGACCTCAACCTATAACCATGTCACTAGAAATCAAATGTGAAAATATATTGCTCCTGAGCAAGATCCCTAGGAAAGCTAAAGAAAATTTCATTAGTTTTTTTATATCATTAGTTTTCTGCCTTGTTCTCTTTAGCAGCCACAGCCCACAGAGGAGATACGGGTACAAATGCCTAAATAAAATTTTTTCCATAAAGCATTTTCCCAAATCAGTGTTCTTGTCCTCCTTTATTGATTATTAGCAGTAGCAGGCTGGAAAACCAGCTTTGGATAAGGTGTAACTGGACAGAGTTGAGCTTTACTGGTTGCCATGGAAGAGGGAAAGTTCCTTTTGAGGGCTACAGGGCATGGGTGAAATGGCTAATCCAAATTTTAAAGAGCTTTCACGTTGAACATACAGGATCTCTCCAACATGCAATTTTGGGGGCAAACCTCCAAATTATTTTTTTTTTATTTGTCCTTACTTTGCCACCTTCAATGTCTTATTGAATCCTTCCTCAGGAAAACCACAATTGCCTGAATGGATTTCCCCAACCCGCCTGTGTAGGTGGGTTACAAAGAAATCTGTTCCACAAACTCCAGAAGCCCCCCCTGCCAGCCCCATTCTGCAATGCTGCTCTGGCCAGTTCAGATGCTTGGCTTTTATTTCTCATTATATTCAGTTAAAAGTCCCAGCAAAGCTCGGTCATAGAAGTGTGGGTTTAAAAGGAAGAGACTTTCCCTGCCAGTTCCCCACCCGATTTCTTCACCTTTGTGTTTTCATCTGTTCTGTCCTTTAGCATGGTGTGTTTGATCTTCACACAATACCTACAAACCCAGGACAGAATGTCTTTGCCCTCAGAAATAACACAAAATGACTCAGCACTTGGAATTGTTTTTCCCCCACCCCGAACAATTGCCTGACCTTTTGCTCTCTTCCTGATCCTCCATCAGCATAAAGTGACCTCACTTGACTAAACTCATCACACCACTGGCATTTCCAGGCTGTAACCACAGGATTTTTGATCTGAAGAGGAGTCACTGTTCTGTGCACTCTCGTTGAGTAACTTTTTGGTTCATAAACTTATAGCTCCAGCATCTTTTGTGTATTCACCCATCTGTGGTGTCACAGCTGCACAGAACAAAGTCCTGTGGGTTTTAGGATGGCACAAGATGAAAGAAGATTTTAATAGAAATTTGAGACCTCAAACAATATTGCAGCTCTGACTCAGATTTAGAATACTTTAGAGTGTTTAAGGACATAAAATGTTCTTTGTCGTTAACATGATTCAATATAAATGAGCTTCCAGCTCCCTTTTCTTTCCTGAAGAGAGAAACCACATCCTTTTTTTACTACACTTGATATGAAAGCAAAAGGAATAGCATAGAAAGGAAAACAGCAATGGTCTTTTCTAGGGTCAGGGCACATCTTTTTAGTACTAGCTGAAGATTGCACAGAATATCTGTCCTTTTAGAATGCACTCATCTGAAAAAATGTACTTCTCTTAAAATAGGCTTCCTGTGAAAAAAGGCATAGATTCCATTTTGGTGATGGCCAAATGATAGACTTTTAACAAAAGAAGAAAATGTCCCTGTAAGTACAGAAAATGTTGGGTTTATGACTTCAACTTTGCTTTAAAGCACTGTGGCTCAACCAGGCATCTCTGTAAGGATTCTAAGCCAAGTTCAGGGGCAAGATGTAAGGTTTGGCTGTGCCTGGCTTTAGGTCTTGGCCACAGGCTGGAATAGCCAAGACAATTTCACAACCCTTTATCTGCTTTTTGAAGATAACAGAGAGGAAAAGGACCACTTGGATGACATCGAATTGCTCAGGACTTGTCTTCCAAGGAGGCTGGCAGGGGATGCCAGGACAGTGTCTCACACCAGAAAAGCCTCTGGTGAAAACAGAGGGGCTTAATTAAAGCAACAGAGCTCACCACTAAGCTTATGGCACATGGAAACAGGGATAAGAGAAGTTCCAAAAGTTTCAGTCTCAATTCCTTAGCTGGAAAAGGGATGTGGTCTTATGAAAAACCTGAAAGTGGACTTGCTTGGAGCCCAGCTCAGTGTTGAGAGCTGTGAGGACAGCAGGGCTCAGGCAAGGCTCTACTTCAGCCTGTGCTTGCAATAAATATTATACTTGGGAAGAAAAAAAAAATACTTGCAAAGGCTCAGCCAGATTAATTTATTCATCCCAACAATTTATTGATTAGTCTGGGCAAAGTCCTGCCCCAGGATTTCTGGTAGCAGAGTGATGCTCCAGTGTCCTACAGTGCCTCTGTCCTGCCCTTTATTAACCTCTCCTGGATTTCCTGAGAGCTTGGAATGTCAGGCAGTAGAACTGTCCCCTCATCAAAAATTAAGTCACACCACAAAAACCAAGCCTGTGTCCAGACAACTTTGGTCCCATCTTTCTTTCATTTCAGTTGTATTCAATGATGGTCTTTTCCAACCTTATTGATCCTGTGATTCCAGGATTCTTGAGTTTAGGGGAAAACGAGCACAGTTGATGTTTGCAAGTGAATTTTGCATGTATTTTCCAGTTTTTATTTAACTGTAAGGGAAGGGCTGGTGCACAAGCTGGTGTTTGGGAGCAGGTCTCCCTGGAACAGAGCACTGAAGCTGCTTCTGCCACCTCATCTTGCACATTCCCAAGGCTAAAAAGAGATGAAAAACCTCTTTTCTACCAGCATTTTTCTGCTCAGAGAATATCCTGCTCGGAGCTGCCTCTGCCCTGCTCAGCTGTCAGCGTGTTTGGGAGGCATCACCACACAAGGATGAGTCGGGAGCATCCCGTCCCTCGTCAGACATAAATAAATACCTGTTATTTGGAATTAAAACTTCCTTCGCTCCCCGAAGGGCCGTATTACAGCACCATTTCTACACAACATTTATTTTTACATTTCTACTGAGAATTATTTATCAGCAATAAATCCTGTCGTGACGCCTGGCAAACCTCTGTATTTCATCGCGGGTTGTCTTTTCTTTGGAAGAAGGGAGGCGTGGAATGGCTCTGAAATGGATGGCAGAGGAGAGAAAAGCAATTGCTGAGTGCCCTCTCGTGATGCCAGGAGGGAACAGCTCCAGTTGCCTTCCTGCCTGGATACTGAACTGGCAGACACTTTTTTCCCTAATAAGATCCCCTTTTTTTTCATAGATCTTATCTTCTGTGTGTATTTCATTCCCGTATTTACCAAAAATTTCCATTTTTTACCATTTAGAAGCAGCTCACTAGAGTCTCTTCGAGCTGAAGACACAGTTTTCCTCTACTTTCATTAAACTTGGGAAATCAAATATGTTATATTTTACCTTTATCCTCCCTTGTTTTACCAGTCCTGTACTTCCTGAGCTTGGCAAACAGATATTAAATCTTTCCTATAACTATTTCTTATTTATATATAACCCACAGCAGATGTTCCGTTGCAGTAGAGAGGGGAAAAAGGAACCCCCCAACACACCTGTATGTGAATTTATAACAGAAGGAAAGCAGGTAAATTAAACAAACACACACACAAAAAAAAGAATGGGGACTTGAAATAGGAGTATGTTTTCTGAAACAATAAAATAGTAGGTGTTGTTAATACAGATGTGGTGAGCCCTGGGCTGGAATAAGTGGATTTGCTGTGGCTGCAACTTCTGGGCTGGCCTAAACTCTTCTTTAGGGTTACAGTTTGGGCTAAGATTAGCAAAACTGCACATCCTTCATCACTCCTCCTTATTTAATATTGAAGAATCAATCCACATATTTCAAGTTTTTCTCTCTTCCCAGCACCACTGTTGCTTCCTGTTAAAAATTTCCCTAAACATTGAGGAATATTCCTCAGCTTTTGTTCTGTTTTGGCAGCCTTGTATTTTTATTTCCTCCCAGGTTGGATGGACACTTTCTGGTTCTACACCCCCGTATCTGAGTTATTTCAAGGGCCTCTATTGCTCCAATTGCAATATTAATTTACCTACACCTGAGGAACCTGCAGAGTCTGCCAGGGAAGTTTCTGGGGGTGAGGAGTAAAATGTAGCAGAATTCTTGATTCTCTTTCAATCCAATTTTTAGATCAATAGGTAAATAGGTAAATTCCCTGTTTTCCTGAACCCACATAAACTTCAATACAGTAATAAAGGTGCAGAAAAAAAATTTAAGAAATTATTTTTCTCTCCAAAATTGTTATTCCACTTCACTCACTGAAGCACCAAACTATTTGCTACCCCTGGGAACGAGGAGGCTCCCTGGGATTTGCAGGGCTTGCAACAAATTCACGACAAAATCACAACAAAGCAAAGGATAAACCCCCTAATTTCCAGTCCCAGACAGCCTCTTCTTGCCCAGGACTGAGGAATACGCATTGCAAATGTTCTTTCTTCCTGGAATGAGACCAGACTGTCATTCCACCAGCCAGCCCAAGGAATTTGTGTCTCTGCAGCAGCAACACTGAACACTCTGAGTCAGCACAAAGTGACAGCCCTGAGAAATCACCAGCAAAACCCATCATTTTATGCCAGCTCTAAACCATCATTTTATTACAGGAATTGCTTCGCTAAATTTAAAAAGAGTTTGCTTTGCTTTGAACAAGGAAATGCTTGAACGACTAAATTTTTTAAAATATTTATAAGCAGATATTTAAAACCTCCTGCACTTTGTCACTAACCTTTCTATATATAAGTTAGTTGTAATGATCTTTATTAAAGTTTATATTTGCTTTCCAAAGAAGATTATTTCCTTTTTGCTACAATGCTAACAGAAAAAAAGACTTTTAATAATAAATAGCATTTTCTAGAGTGAAAGACATAAAAATTGTGTCAGTCCTTGACAAGCCCTTCCCATCCCTGCTCAGCAAAAGTAGAATTTGGGTGGCAAGTTGTAAAGTGAAGAGTAACTTGCAGATTTTCTTCTGACTTTTGATTGTGTGTTTTCTTTAAATATTAAGTAGAGCTGTTAGCAAGTCATTATTTAAGTTAACTGCAGGTATATCTGTTTTGCACTGTCATTGATTGCTGCTTAATTCAGCCTGACCTTCACCCTTCAACCAAACACTCACTGAATTAAAAGGAAAAGCAAGAATGATTTAAAATATCTCTTTTCTGGTTATCAAACTGCTTTGGCATCTCTAGTGCTGCCCAAAACCTTTTATAAAGGCCAACAACAGAGTTTTGACCACAACAAAGCATTTCTATCAGGGAGAAAGCTAATAAAGAATGAGTAATGGGCAGAGTTAGAGGGAATATTGGGAAGGAATTCCTGGCTGCGAGGGTGGGGAGGCCCTGGCACAGGTTGCCCAGAGAAGCTGTGGCTGCCCCTGGATCCCTGGAAGTGTCCAAGGCCAGGTTGGATGGGGTTTGGAGCAACCTGGGCTAGTGGAAGAGGGCAGAATGAGATGAGCTTTAAGGTCACTTCCAACCCAAACTATTCTCTAATTCTCTAAATTTACTGTGAAAAAAATGATGAAAAAGTCATATTCATTTTCTGAAGAGATGCTGGCCTGGTTTAGATATATTAATGTATATATATATATATAAATATATATACACACACACATATAATATATATAGAATATATAACTAAAGGTCCCAGTGAATGCTCCCTCAGCTGGCTAAATTTTACAGAAATCACCCTGACAAATATAAGCTGCACTGAAATAATTCACTAGGTCTGAGGGCTGATTGCAAATTCAATCTGATAAAAAAACCCACTCCAAACCC
This sequence comes from Corapipo altera, assembly GCF_003945725.1. Classification (NCBI taxonomy): domain Eukaryota; kingdom Metazoa; phylum Chordata; class Aves; order Passeriformes; family Pipridae; genus Corapipo; species Corapipo altera. The sequence continues at coordinate 15,018,075 of NW_020884882.1, read as the reverse complement.
AACAAAAGAAAAGATGAGCTGGTAAAATGATTTTTGAGACCTTCAGCACCTGAAATGACCTGTATTTTGCTGCTTTTCTCAGGTATTCCATCAATAATCTGTGACTATATGAGGGTTGATGCCATAATCAAAGCTCTGTCAGAGAGGGAAAATAACTTAATGGGTTTTCTGGCATTAATTGTAATTCTGGAGAGAGGACAGACAAGAGGAGAATTGGGTTTAAGAAGCAACAGCCAGGCACAGGCTGCAGACAAGGGATTTGCCAGCGGGTGCCTCAATTTAAACCCATTAAAGTTAATGGAAATACCCTCAGTATTTAAAGTGAACAGTGGATTTAAGTCTTAATATGACACAGATACCCAGCCCAGCTGACAGTTTGAGGATGTGCTTATAACTCACAAAAATGTTTGGAAGACAAATTCTTTAAAGTTCAGTAAAAAAAGAAGGTTGCTCTCTACATCCCACTCATTTCCATCACCTCATTATGCAAAAGTAATCTGTCTTATAGTGCATTGATTTAACAAATAAATAAGGAAAAATGATTGACACTAAAGAAAAACTTCCAGTACCAAGGGCTTGTTTCTGCCATGAAAAATTAAGCAAAAATATGTTCTAGTAACAGGGCCAAAATATTAATTTTGTAGGTTTTTACAGCTCATTCATTATAAATGAGTCAAACTTGAACTTTGGGCTCGTATCAGAACAGAGAGGGGCAAAAAAAACCAAACCAACAAACAAAGCCAAAATTAAGCTATCACATTTAAATTATTCTTCTGGAATTTTGTCCAAGTACATACCTGAAATTTGTGTGTTAATGGACAGACTTATCTTAGGGAAATGTATATTTTTTTTAAGGCAATGTCTAAAATATAGAAGCATGTGAAAAGGTTTGACCACTTATCCAAAGTGATAAAGAGCCCTCCAGAAGTGAGTTTTACACACACAGGTACACACATATATATAAATATTATTACTTCTTTTTGAGCTTCAGGCCACCTATAAAATCTCTGGTTCTTTTCCCCTCCCTTTGCTGCTTTCCTCCATTTTCTGCTTTAAGTTCAGAAGCCTTGAAGCCCATTGAAAATTTAATGCCATCACACTGATTTCTGAAAAAGAAACACAGTTTCTGTGTTTGGCCTTTTTGTTACGTTTTCTCATCTCAGCTGACATTTTGACGACCATTTTGATCAAGATGACTCCAAACACAGCAAACCCTGAAAACAGATTTATTCCTGCAGGCCCATGAAGGCTGCAGAGGACCAGGAAAATCTCTGTTTGGATGGAGATGAAGGAAAAGTGGGTTGGAAAAGGAAGAAGAGACCAAATAAATTCCTATTCCCCCATACCACAGAAATTCAGGCAGAAAATCATGCGTTCAAGTGCCTTTGAGAGGATAGAAGGGCCTTCCCAATTCCTGGGATTGCAGAGAGCCAGGGAAAAATTACCCTGTGCCATTACAGGAAAAATAACAAGAGAGGAACAAATTGTAAAACTTAAGCTGCAACTGATGTTCTTCCCATCGTTATTACATCCTTATTATTTATCCAAAGGCAGATTTGAAGTAATTACTGAGTGCACGCATTTTACAGAGTAGATTACAGTCATACGTAATTACAAAACCCAAAATATAATGGCTACACGGTAGTCAGGATGTTAAATCTCTGAATAATGCACTGAATATATTAGTAGAGAAGCAATAATCAGACCAGATTTTATTCCATTTGAAATATTCCATCCCCATATTATAACTTAAATATAATAAACCTCTAATTCCAAAATGAACACTGATTTTACATGTCACTGCTTAATATTTTATTGGAATGAATATTTTCTACAGTTGTTACGTGTAGCTCAATAAATTATTAGTGAAACTTAGATACCAGAGATCTGGTGCAAATCTAATCTTCTGTCTGGGTATAGTTGATCTCAAGAAGAATAACTCCATTCTTCATATATCTCCTCTAATGAGTCCAGACAGCACAAGCTGAATGAATATGCCAAATATTAGTTGCCTGTTGAGCTTTTAAAAATTAAAGATTCAGGGCTTTAAAGCAAACTGACTAAAATTAACCTTCTCTTTAGGAAACTGCACCAAAAAAGGAGATTCAGCCTTACCTCAGAAGCTCTAAAACAAATCTAATTTTATATGAATCAAGCTAAAAAGGCACACGTATTTTCTACTCTCCACTTCAAGACCATCATCACAAAACACATGAATATTTCAGTTGACTGGTTCAAGAGCTGCACTACCAAAGACTTGCAAAACTTCATCCCTGGAAGTGTCCAAGGCCAGGTTGGACAGGGCTTGGAGCAACCTGGGATAGTCTGACCCCATCAGATCATGGAATTAAAAGCAAACAATGAAGGACTCTTCAGAAGCCTCACTATGCTTGTACTCACACCAGGGAGAATTTCATCCTCTTACCCAAAGCTGAAACAGGTATAACTTTCTCCCCTTATACAATTATATCTCTATCCCAGATGCACCAAGATTAATCCAGAAATTTTACTGGAAATAAAGGTTTACAACCCCTAATAACCATTTTTTTTCTGAGGTTGTTGTGAGGTGAACATGGCTCAAGAACTCCCATCATATCTCCATTATAATCAAACACATATCAGAACAGCACAGAAATTATTAATAAGGTATTTAAATGTTCATTGTTTTCTGGTCTGGAAAGGAACAGTACATAATCAAAAATGCTTCCAGGAACCATTTCTGTGTTCATACAATGCTGAGTATTTAAGCAGGAAATTATGTTATCCCTCCTGCATTATATATTTAGCAGTTGAGGTGCATCTGAAGCACACATGAGAGGAGTGAAAGTTCAGATTTAAATAGCTTGACAGTATTAAAATAAATATAATTACTGGGTGTGCATAGCAGTGGCACCAAAGAAAATAAAAAGGTGTATAAAGAGGTGGTTCTAGACATTATGCACAGTTATCACTCAATTATAAAAAAGCTGCTTCTCTCAACACCTTTAAAATTACTCCACAGAAAACACATCCACCCCTCAATAAAGGTCCATACTCAGTTATAGAAGTTTTCTCCCTGCTTTAACAAAGATATTTGCTTCCTTTTCCACCTTTCACCATGGGATATAACATCCAGGAATGGCTTCCAGCCAAATACAGATTTTGTGCCATTCTGGCAGCCAGTCTAGTTTTCACTATCCAGGTTAACTAGAGAATGAATACAGTAAGAGGCTGTGAATATAACACAAAGCAAAACTCAATAAAATTTCACTTTCAAGCATTTTTCATCTGTATCAAGTTGTTAATGCACAGTACAAAATCAATTCTCTGAAGAAACATTTGAAACAATTTGGGTTCTTTTACATCTCATAATAAAGACAAAAAGAATAGCATTGCTTGGATCTAGTCAACAATTTGTGGTAAGAGCTGGAGGGAGATAAAGGACCAAATCCTTGGGCCTAGGAAAGAGCTACATTCAAGTAACATCAGCCAATTGCAGCAGAATAAATTACTCTTACCTACTTTGCAAGCTGCAGATGAGAGGGCAGTTGTTCCTCACACAGAAAGAGATCCAAACATCCCAAATTCTGGCCACAGGGACGTAGAGGAGACGAGACACACCCTGCTCTCCCTGAGTTCACAGAAAAAGGGGAGAAGGCACTCCCAGGGGCAATTTAAAATATAAATCTAAGACAGGTGCTCTGAGTTTCTCCTGCAAAAACCCTTCTCATTCCACCTGTTAAAAAGAGTTGTTTTCTATAATGACTTTCAGTGAGCTTTAGAAGCAAAGACCCCACAAACAGGTGACTCCCCCTGATGCAGTGGCATTTCCAGGTGGAAGAGATGAGTAGGGACAGAGCTGCCACCAATTCACCACTCAGCTGAAAACAAGGGAATTGATGGGTTAAGGAGCAGAAAATAGACCTGTTAACATCCCATGGGACGGACCAAGGCAAGGAAAAGGGCTGTTGCATGGATATTGCTCCAATTACTCAGAATAAACCCCATTTCTAAACAGTAGATATTAGGGTTTTCCTGTTTTATCACCGGACACTGGGATTACCCTACAGACACATTAATGGATACAGACTCCTGAAACCCCAAATAACAGGAATCTGCTGAGGAGATCCTGATCCCACTCTGTCCCAACAGGGAAAGGAGGTGATGGAGACCCAAGTGACAGTTGTGTCACAGCCTTTCTGGGGCAAATGCTCCAAACTTTTGCCCAATGCTGGATTCTGCTCCTCTCCACAGGATCATCCCAAAGGCTCATTATATAATTCAGCAGTGCCAGCTGCACCAAGGACCACAGTAATAAGGATGTTAAGGACGTTTCAGGGACTTTTTAAATTGAATTGTGCCTTTTTTTAAAAAAAAGAAAATTTGATTCTCACAGCAGAACTTCCCTAAGAATGTCCTCAGTATTAAGCAAATAAGTTTGTCCTATTTTTACATCCCCCTTCGGACATCAGGCAGTTCAAACCAATCACTCCTGGCTTTAAATACCATTGGAAGAGAGAATAATTTTTTTTTTCCCAAGTTGCGTAAATGCGAGTCATAAAAAAAACCACAAAGCTTTGACAGCTTTACTACAAAGAAAAATTTACATCCCATGGTCACAGATCCACGCGTTGGCCAATGCCTATTAAGAGAACTCATCAAAAATACAGATATAAACAACACACCTTACTTTTGTCTCAGTACGTCGCACGATTTTTATCTCCTACCCATAAATAATGGAAGCATCAGCACATTTGTCTGGGCACAATAACAAATCCCATCCTCTTGGTAATTGTAAACACACTGAAGCTTGTTATTGACCTTGTATAAAATACTGACACAGGAAAATAGGAAAAAAAGAGAAACAAAGTTTAACAACCCCCTCCCCCTCCATTACATCCAAAGCTAAAATACAGCAGAATTTATAACATGATGTGGAAGGAATGAACTGTCATCAAAAACGAGCTGCAAAATAAAGTGTGGAGCAAATCTAAAATCCAATTTCAATATAGTAAGGTGCATCCATCCACATAATGACAATTTACGTGCGTATTTCACTTGATTTAATCAGTCTTCGTTTTAAACCTTAAAATCCCAGTCGCCGCAGTGAAACAGAATTTATTACCAATCTGGACAAGCAGCACTGCTGATTTTCATAAGTAATCCATTTAGATACTTCTGGACATTTGAATGGCTAAATTCATTAGGCACTCAGCTCTCCCTGCCTGATTTCCTCCCTCCTTTATGCCCCTTCAAAACTCCTGACGTTAACGCGGCACCGGCAGCACGAAATAAATTATTCAGCTGATTGAGTGAGAACATTTCCTGAAACGTTCTGCAACTCGAACGAGTGTTGGAAAATATATTTTTTCTGTAATAATAATAACACAGCCATAACATTTTGACATGAAGTATCCTTCCCCACATTATCAGTTCTCAAGGACCATAAAGGATGGTGCTCACGGGCTCCGTTCGAAAACGCTCTGAACGAAACGATTCTTCCCGCACGGCTCGGAGCGGTAACAAAGTGCTTTATCAGATCCAAGGACCACAAAACTTTGTGTACAGAAATATCATGTTTGATGGCCCATAGGGGATAAGTGGAGGGGTCTGAACCATCATGGATCATAATAGGAGATAAACAACCTTCGCTGGTGTTTAGTGGCTGTTACAACACTTTCTTTTCCGTGCTCGTAACTTTCTAGAGAAATTTTCCATGCCTACTGTTCCTGCAAAGGCAAATCCATTTGTGAGAGATCTATATCAGAATCCATTCATCCATTGAGGACAGTGGTCTGTAGAGTTTGCTACTTTGAGATGGATAAATGAATATTCCCCCCCCGATGGGGGATCAGGGATTGTCCCCCCCATCAGCACCAGCGAGGCCACTCATCAAATTCTGGGATCAGTTTTGGGCCCCTCAGAACAAGAAGGATACTGAGGGTCTGGAGCGTGTCCAGGGAAGGGAACAGAGCTGGGGAAGGAGCTGGAGCGGCAGGAGCAGCCAAGGGAGCTGGGGGGGCTCAGCCTGCAGAAAAGGAGGCTCAGGGGGGACCTTCTGGCTCTGCAACCCCCTGACAGGAGGGGGGAGCCAGGGGGTGGGGTTGGGCTCTACTCCCAGGGAATAAGGGACAGGAGGAGAGGGAACAGCCTCAAGTTGGTCCAGGGGAGGTTTAGATTGGATAGTGGGCAAATTTCCTCATGGAAAAGGTGGTCCAGCCCTGCCAGAGCTGCCCAAGGCAGTGGTGGAGTCCCCATCCCTGGAGGGATTTAAAGCCATGTAGATGTGGCACTTGGGGGATTTAAAGCCATGTAGTGGTGGCTTTGGCAGGGCAGGGGGAATGGTTGGACTCAAGTGTCTTACAGGTCTTTTCCAACCTGAATTATTCCATGATTCTCTGTAAATACATATATACATACACACATGCCTATTAGTATATCCCATTTTTCCAGTGCAAAAGCATAATTTTATTAAAAACTAGATATTTAGACAATTTTTATCCAATCCACAACATACTTTTAAATAAAAAGTAAGTTTTGTATGCATAGCCACATTACAGAATTGTCATTAAGAAGCTGGAACCTGGCAGTGCAAAATAAAACCAGAATATCCCCAAATAACAAGAAACACTCTTGCAGGGATTACCCTGCAGAAATGCTAGTGCAAAATGTGTCCCAAAACACTTTTAAAAAGATCATGTCTCATCCACCTGCAGTTTAGGGCTGTACAACTGTTTCTTTCAAGAAGAGCAGGTTTATATTCCAGCAGAGCAACATTCAAGTCCTGACTTTGAATCATGTGAGGATGCAAAGTACTCAAATGGGTGAATTCTTGATTATACCAGAGCACTCCTCTCACCTCCTGCCCTGAAAATACCAATGCTGTTGATCTCATTCCACAGCACAGCACAGCCATATGTGACAAGTTCAAATATTTCTGGAAAAATCTTGTTTTCCAGCCAGAAAACGATTAGCAGTGATGGTATTATCCTTAATGCTGCTCTCTTTTATAGACTGCTAGAAAGTGTACTTATGTGCTCAGCATCTTGTAAAATTGCTAATAAGAGGCAATTAGAGTTATTAATACTTTCCTTGTAACTGAGAAAGCACATCCTTTCCATCAGACAAAGTAGTTTGTCAGACCAAATTGGTGAAATAACAGAGCAATTTCCTGTTCTAATAAGGCAATTTCTAAGGAGTTGTCTTTAGGTAATTCAGGGCTCTGTTTGACAAACAGCACTCACTGCCCAGAGCATCCACAGCTCAGGCCAACAGGCAAAGTGGCTCCAGTTTTTGGATCTGTGTCCCCCCAAAAGCAAGAAGAATATTTGGCTTGGGATATATAGATGTTTTTAATATCCCTACATGTTGGACTGAGTGCTGCCTTTAAGGTTCCCAAATATTTCCCTGTGAAGGGAATAAATCTGAATTTCCCCGGCATCTCCAAGGGGCATCAAATGGAAATATGAACATTTCTTCTAATCACTGATTGAGACACTTGTGTGTTGTTTTGGAGTGATCACTAATGAGCCCTCTGAGCCAGAATAATGAATTTTTGATTATAAAAGGTAGACAACCCAACACCACAAAGAAAAACCCTTCTGAGGTAGAAGAATAGGTGTGTGGTCATCCCTGAGGCTGCGAACTCCAGAGTCAGAGTCAAATCAAGGGAAAAGAAGCAAAAAAACATCTACAACAGGTTTTAATCAACATATTGGTCCCTACACCAAATTTCTGTAACAGACATTTCCACCTGTGGGTGGATATTCCTGAATCTTGGCACTCACATAAAGCAAAATCCAATGTCAGTGACTATCACTGAAATATTAAATCTTATAAATGTACTTTCATAGGTAGTTTTTCACTGAAATAAAGGTGGCATTTTTAACACATATTTAAGAATCAATCAGCAACTTTAAAATAACAACTTGGCTTTAACAAAGTTCAAAGAAGTTTATACTCAGGATGGGTTGATTATAGGACAGAGCTGCAGAAGTCTTTATAGGAAGCCAGGGAAAGTTTGGCAGCTCTAACTACTACCTTAAAATATTCTGGGGGTTTAATATGTCTTTTTATGCTGAAATGACTGAAAAACCAAGTTTGGACTGTGGAGTTCATCTTTCTTCAAAATGTACACTTTGCCTTAAAATTATTCCCCATCTGGGATGTCATCGTGGAAACTAAATATCACAGATGCGGATCAGGCTTTCAGGTGGAAAATTGAATGACAGGATGAAACAAAAGAAAACCTGTATTTCTCCACACATCAGGAAGCTGATGGCACACAAGAAGAGAATAAATTTTACAAAGAGATTCACAGATGTGTTTTTAAATGCAAGATTTTGAAATTTCCCAGGACATACTAGCTCCTATTTAGATAACCAGTTCAAGTGAAATAGTCAAGCTTTGCTTTTATGCATCCATAAAATTCCTTCCATGAGATGTTCAGTGAACATCAGACAGTTAAATGCAGAAAACAGAACCATAAAGCTACAAGGTAAACATGGGAAGATTATACAAGCTTTTTAAGGAGACACATTAAAATGAAATTCTATATCTATTTTTACCCGTCTAATAAGTGAATTTATTTTTGCACAGAACAGGATGTAAAAACAATCCAAGATGCTCATAAAAAATCTCTGGATAGTAAAACAAAATGCAGTGATTTGACTCTCCAATATTGTTTAAGAAATGCTAACAAGTGACAAATTGAACAACTTGTTGTTTCAGATGGCAAAATATTTTCAAAATTTACACATTTAGATATCCAGCCTTATGTGTTTGGGTTTTTTTCTCCATATACTCATTCTTATAACTCCAAACCTATTATGAATTTTTATTCAGGGACAGCACACTGTTGATTTGAGTCAAATCAAGTTGAATCAGGTTGAGAATGAAAAGCAAACCTAAGGTGATAAAAACAAATAACAACCACAACAACATGAAACTGCACAGTGGAGATACAGAAGGAATAAACATGACCTATGTGTAAAGTCCTAGTAATTCATAAGGCTTTAAAAATATATTAATAGAACTCTAAAAATCAAGCCCACAGGTTTGATATTAAGTATGTCTTCATGAAAGCAATCTCTTAATATCCACTGCAGAAACCTGGCAGGATTCATGAGCAACTCTAGAGCTTTGTTTAGTTTAATTTTGGGACTCCCTCCCACTAATTGCTCAGCAGGAGGAACAGTAATTATGTGAGCTGCAATATACAGGACACAAAAAAAGCAATGTGAATTTGTCACACCAATAAAAAGGCTGAGAAAGCAATATTTTTTACAAATTAATTAGAACCAAGCATTAAACTATATAGTAATTGCTCTCCCCATAATTTTTCCCACAACTACAGGAAATTAGTTGAGGTTTCCAGTAAGTACATATGAGAAACATAATTTTTTACAGTTCCATTTTCATTAGTTTAAGTTTCTAGATGATCACAAATCCAACATGACTTTCCTTTACGTAAAACACAGAGCAGAGAAAATTCCTAGACCTTTTCAACAAAAAGCTGCTTCCAAGTATAAAACCATAAGGTTGTTTTCTTCTGTCCTTTTTTCATGGCATTCCCACAGTAAACTGCTTGAACTGTCCTTAATTTTAACATACAAATATTACTCATATTAAAAATTGGTGGGACACAAACCCAAGCAATATTTTGAACCTTCTCAGTGTTACTGATGTGCATCTGTTATCACATGTGGAAAAATTGGTCTAATAAACCTATTTCATTTGATTTGAATTGACCCAAAAGTAGCATAAACCTTAAATATGCCACAAGAAGGCAAGATCATGTCCTTTTAATGTCAGAGTGATAAGAGCCAGTGCTTAGAAAGAAAGAGGGATTTCAGAGGGAGCCCAAAGTGCAGATGCTCATCAGAGCCTTTGAACTATTTTCTACCCCCTGAAGTGCCCAGGTCTCATGCACAGCGTAAGAATTACAATGCACAACAGATGAACAACACTAAAATGTCTTCCAGCCAGCTTATCATCCTTTCTTGTGGGCTTCCTTGAAAATTAAGGATGAGACAGCTCTGGCAGTTCTCAGTTTGAGAATCCTGGATGTCACCAGACACTCAGGCTGAGGCTGGTGAGTCTATAAAATTGGATTTAGGCTTTAGTACCGAACCTAAATCATCAAAACAAGATGATTTAAAGAGCTGATCTTTGTGTTCAGTCCTCCTCAAAGAAAAAAAATCAACTTTTTCACGGTATAGTTGATAGTCATAGAGCAGACAGCTCATTTTCATACCTTTGTAAAAGTGCAAGGCTGGATTCTGTCCTGTGCCAGCCTGCAAGGAACACAGTGGCACTCTCCTGCCTGATCCAGCTCAAATATGTATTTCTTGGTCATCCAGAGAAGTAAATATCCAGAAATGATCTATAAAACACTCCCCAGGCCTGTGGCTGATGTCCTTCATGGACAGTGCAATGATGCCCAGACAGTTCCAGTGATGTGTTTGTGGAGACAAAGCAAAACCTGGAGGTTTGGTGCCTATTTGCAGGATAATACTGAACTTTTTTCATGCTTTCCCACCAGGTTACACCATTTACAGTACGACTATTTTTACCCAGATTTGCCAAGCAGATTCAAGACACTGGGAATGCTGATGCCAGTGCACAAGAGCCACACTACACACTGGTGTAACACATCTTAGCCCTGAGTACATGTTTCACATTTGCTGTCCTGCCACCATTCTCTAGTTTTCTGCTTTCAAGCTTAATATAAATCCCTTTGGGTATTCAGATTTCTAATCAGCATGGTGGTGATGTTGCATAATTACCCAATTTACGGCCCTTTTTCGTAATTTGAAATGAAAATTACACAACTTAATTAAATTTTAGTGCTGTCAAACTTGACCTATAGCACTGATTTATTTCTAGGTGCTCTGAGCCAAAGTGAAACCTCCAGCAGTAGAACCACTTTTCCCTTGCAAAACCTCATTACAGCTTCCAGTTCTGCCCTAAACTCAAACTGACTACTCTTGGTTTTATTTGTACTTAAAGAAATACCTGATCCAGGTATGGATCATCTTCAAATGTCCTTGTTTAGGAAAGTATTTTAATGGCATTATCAATAAGTAAAATTTAATTTAAAATAAACGTTTGATAACATTCAAAAGTCTTTGTAAGAAAAGACACACAACTATCAAAGATCCCAGAATGGTTTGGGTTCAGAGAGACTTTGAAGCTCATCTCATTCCACCCCCTGCCATGGGCAGGGACACCTTCCACTAGCCCAGGTTGCTCCAAGCCCCGTCCAACCTGGCCTTGGACACTTCCAGGGCTGGGGCAGCCACAGCTTCTCTGGGCAACCTGTGCCAGGGCCTCCCCACCCTCACAGGGAAGGATTTCTTCCCAATATCCCATCTAACCCTGCCCTCTGGCATTTTGAAGCCATTCCCCCTTGTCCTGTCCCTCCAGTCCCTCAGAAATATTCTCTCTCCAGCTTTCTTGTAGTCTTATTTCAGGTCCTGGAAGGCCACAATTAGGTGACCCTGAAGCTTCTCTTCTCCAGGCTGAAAAATCCCAACTCTCTCAGCCTTTTCCCACAGCAGAGCTGCTCCAGCCCTCTCATCTCCTTGCTGGATGTTCATGGAGTGGAAAAGACTAAGTGCTGGATGCCTTTCCAATGGAGTCCAAAGAATCAGCCTTTCCCAAATAACTAAATCTAGTCTTTCATCTTACTAGGACTGAAATCCTTCTTTTCTTGATTTTTCTAACTGTTTCATAATTAAATGCCAACTCACAGCTCTTGGGGTTGACTTTTGACTCCAACATGAAATGTATATTTAACAACCCCTACTAGCATGAGGCTAAACAGAAATGCATCAAAGACAGCTGAGAGGAGGAGGAGGTGTTGATCACAAGCCTGGCATTTTTAATGTTGCACAGCTCCTTTTTCAGCAGAATTTTTATTTTCTAAAAATTTAGTGCTAAATCATAAAGCCTTTTTTTTTTTTAATTTATTTTTTTTTTATAGCTGATACATAATGTATGACTACACATAAATCTAGTCCAAGTCTGGTTTTGGACATTCACAGCCACCACAGCAGAATAAATTTATAACTGAGATTGACTTTAACAGCCTTCTTATGTGGAAGTTCAAAGCATTCTGTGTCTGTTTGGATTCTTCCCAAAATTTGCAAGATCTGGAAGATTTTTAACCTTTCTTTTCTGAAAATAACAGGAAAAAAGACAAAGCAAAGAGGATTGTTATGCTAATTCCTTGTAGCTCTAACCAGTGCTGCTGCTCTGCATTAATGGCACTTGCAGGAGTATTGCTGATGCAGCTTTATTTAAGGATATTTTCCAAGACTGGGCTTCCAAACTCACAGTGAGCAACAATCAGAGAATCATCAAGGCTGGAAGAGACCTTCAAGGTCATCGAGTCCAACCATCAACCACCATAACCCCCCTAAGCCATGTCCCCAGTGCCACATCCAGATGCTTCTTGAACACCTCCAGTGATGGTGACTCCACCACCTCCCTGGACAACTTATTCCAGTGCCTGACCAATATTTCAGGGAACATTGTTTTCTAATCTCTAATCTGAACCTGCCCTGGTGCAATTTAAGATCATTTCCTCTCCTTTTTTCACTGGCAGAAGAGATCAAGCCCCACCTCAACCCCTTGCTTTGAAGGAAGGCGTTTGAGCCACTTTTTTTTAGTCCTTTTTGAAGATCTTATGGTTGAAAAAACCCCTTCCTATCCCCTGTCAATCAGTCATGGGAGTGCCTTTCCAAATTATTATATTTTCTTATTCTTTACTGAGTCAAGACATCACACAAAAACTCCAACAGCACAAGTCCATGGAATGATCCCCACTGGTGCCACGAATGCAGCAACAGGCAGATCCCGGCATGTGAACCTGCATCATCTATAAACAATAACTGAATTTGCAGACCACATTGCTGACCTGACTTGACATTTGTTCTGCCAGGGTCTCTTTTTGCTCCCAGTGACATGGCCACAGGTCCCATAAAGTGGCAGCAGTAGTTATTTAAGGGAGGGTAGGACCTTTTCAGAGTGAATCCATTAACAGACTCCACGCTGTCAGCTTTGCAGCCACTCAAAGCCAATCAATTCTTTTAATGAATCAGGAACTGCAAAGGCAGAAAGCAATTAATTTTTACTTTTAGAGACTTTTTTTTGGACACAGAAAGCTAACTTTTTTAAATTAAGTCACTTAAATATACCAAAATTAAAAACCCTTCTCATAAGATCCAGATCAGGGCTAGGAAAAGCAGCTCACTCGTCCTCCTCAGTGGGATGATCAGCGCTCAGGACGCCTCATGTGAAAATTTGTGCACGTGTGGATGTCTCAGAAACACAGGGAGTCTTAAAAACAGAGAGGAAAAGTGTGGTTACACCCTCCACGTTCCATACATGGCACAAGCCACTGAATTACTGGATTCAAAGGCAACCTCAGACTGAGTTTGCCTGAAAGACCCTGAGCCTTGCTCTACATTTCACCCACAGTCCTATGGGCTAGTCTGAATTTTGCTTCTCACCATTTTGTCGCTAATAATTGATTTCTTGAATGCCTGGAAAAGAAACATTTAGAATATTAATGTGGGCAAAACCCACTTAACTTGGATATTAAAAGGAAACAGTCCGTTTCTCTGTGCTGTGTTTACCAACATGAAGAATGACAAAACCAGAGGAGTTCAATCACTCTCTGAGTTTTCCTTAACACACCCCTACACACATAAATGTACATAAGATAGGATATATTTCATATATATCTCCTCAGCTATCATAGCTCAGGAACAGAAGGAGACCTTTCCACAAAAACCTGTGGTGGAGATGGTTTACCTGGATTTAAGATGATGATGAATTGGAGTGCAGAGCATTCAGGGGGGTGCTGTTCTACAGGGAGAATATTCAGGTATTCCATCTTTCTGGATGGGCAGGATAACTCTACAGTATCCTTCAGCCTCCAGCTGGCAGAAGCCCAAGGTTTCCAGGCACATTTATCTTGGTCACACAGTTTAATTTCAGAGCTTGTCTCACCATTTTTCCATTAGTATTACCCTATTGATTGCAACAGGTTCACAATTGATTTATACCAGCCCTGGGGGCATTTTTCTCTGGCTGTGACTCATTCCATAGGATATTCTCCATAGGGAGCCCCTACCCACAGCATCACCCCTGTGGTGGGAGAGGTCCTGGGCTGAGTCCCACAGTAACAACTTCAATGATTTCAGCAGTGGGAGGACAGATCCATATTGTGCCTGTTAAGCAGCCAGAGGAGTCAATGTTTGATAGCAGTGGTGCTCAAGCACATTTTATTTTCCAAAATAAAATTTATGAAGCCTCTGTATTCTGGGAAACACACTATTTGTTCTGAGCAGATGTGCAGCTATGATATAGAATATTCTGTGATGCAGCTGGTGCCTCACAGCAGTACCTGTATTTGAAATATTCTGAGATGGTTATCAGTGTATTTCCTACTGAATTTAAACACCACCAGGACTTTGGTTTAGCTATATATACTTTTTTTTTTTTAAATCAGACTTCTTAATTTAGCTAATGTGTCTGTCTTCCTCTTTGTCGAATTTGTTCCCAATTAAAAGGGCACTTCAGCCTCCCCAAATGCACTCATATGCTAATAAACCCGGGTCCTTCTGTAGCAGCACTAATTAGAGAAAGTGTTTCTTTTTCCTAAAATAATTCTGTACATTCTTCAGCTCTTTTTGCAAAGCATTTTGATGAGAGTTGCTGGGAGCTGGAAGAGAAAAGTACATTGAATGTTTGAGAACAAAGAAAACCAGACAACTACATGGAAATTATAAGAAAAATCTGTGAAGAGAGTGGCTTGTTGTGAAGTTGGACTCTGATAAAACCCTGAAGTCCACTTGATTTTAAAAGACAGTATTTGAGATCCTTCACTAAAACATCACAGTGTGTCACTTCAGTAGGAAAAAAAAGTCACCTGTCTGAAAATCAGTTTTTAAAAAATCCTTTTTACGAAAAATTACTAGTCCTCAACACCAAAACTGCATTAAAAGACTAATTTCAATAAGTTCTAGAACTCTAAGTTTTTCTTCAGTTGGTAAAATTATCAGAATATCTTATTTTGATGAACTCAATATTAAGATATGATTTGCCATTTCAAAGCAACCTTTCCCTTCAAAATCTGAGCTGATCAGGAGAATGACAGACCAAAGGTAACAGCAAAACAATTCAATGCTTCAAAACTAGCAAACCTTTATTTTTCAAATCAAGCCAATAGCTCATCAGTTTGCCAAAAAAAAAAAAAAATAAAAAATCAATAATAAGCTTTTTTTCTGGTGTGGGATTTAAATTAGATGGAAACAGCAGAAAAATAAATTGCTCATTTGCATGTGTTTAGCTTGTTTTGGTGCTCTGGTGCCTCACAGTGCTGCCTGAAGGCTGCTCTAAATTGCACCTCAAAGCTCATGTAATGAGCCAAAACAACCTTCAGGAATCAGTGGATTTTAAAATTTCCCTCCTGTGGCTTCTTTTCCAACACACTGGAAGTGAAGAGGAGCTGAATTACCTGGATCACAACAGCTGGAATCAAGAGAAACAGAGAAACTGCCTTTTTTCGTGGACATCACAACACTCCTGGTCCAGGCACTGACAGCAACTTCTGACACCTGGGGGAGGGAACACAGGAAACCAGGAGGTCATTTAAAATGGCTTTAAACTGCCAGAGGGCAGGGTTAGAGGGGATATTGGGAATAAAATCTTCCCTGGGAGAGTGGGGAGGCCCTGGCACAGGTTTCCCAGAGAAGCTGGGAAGTGTCCATCCCTGGAAGTGTCCATCCCTGGAAGTGTCCAAGGTCAGGTTGGACGGGGCTTGGAGCAACCTGGGCTGGTGAAAGGTGTCCCTGCCCATGGCAGGGGGTGGAATGAGATGGGCTTTAAGGTCCCTCTGAATCCAAACCATTCCATGATTCTCTGAAGGGCAGTGAACAGGAAAATGCTCTCCAGTCCTCTATCAGACCAGGTAGACTTAGCATTGAACTCCTGATGGAGCCCACTAATAAAGCAGAGTCATTAATTATCCCCCTCTGCAAAGTTCAGGAGTAACAATAACCTCATAAATGCAGAATACACTACACTTATCAAATATCTCTTTATTTCGGGAGGGCAAATCTTTCCTGAAAAAAAATTAATTAATAAAAACTTTATGACCTGGCTGGTTTTTTAAATATCCCTCCTTGCCCTTCTGTGACTTTCACCGCTGGATTTTTCCATCCTTTCAGTACAATTTACTACGGACTAAGGTTTTCAAAGTGTTTAAGAGCAGAAGGAATGCAGATAAGCACCAGCTGGGACTTCTCAGAGCTGCAGACAAGTTCACCTCTGCATCTTAACACCCAATTATCTTCTGGAAATACAGCTGCTTCTGCTTTAGGTGCCTGCAGCATAAAATACAGCACTGAGAGGTGCAAGACTGCAGATATAAGAACAAGCATACACACTACAGAAAAATCACCCAGCATGTTGGGTACAGGGTAAAACCACCTGTCACTTCTGATAGGAGCAGCATTATTTAGATAATTATCTTTCAAGACTTGTAAAAGCAACAGACATGTGACTGTATCTGCAGAACTTTATGTACAGACACAAGGAAAGAGCACAGGGTAACCAGCTGAGATCCTAAATAACTTCACAGTATTTCACATGCTGAAGTCAGTAAATTGTTTGTAGAACAAGACAGTGCTCAGTTTGAGCTGTATTTCATTTTAATACAGTGAACTAAGCTCTTTTTCATAGGTACTGGGGGCATTTTGGGTCGTTTCCCATCAACATTTTGGGTGCCCTCCTGCTTCTCTGAATTTTAAACTGTCATTCATCCATTCAGCAACTACCACCTTCAACATTAATATCTGTCTTATTTAACAATGTGAAAAATACCTCCCAGGGAAATACTGAGGACGTTCAGTCTTGTTCATTTATCAGCAGAGGAACTCAGTGGTTTGGAAGCAGCACCTAAAAACCTTCATGGGGTGGAAGTGGCAGCAGTTATGGGGGCCTTTGTTTGCTACAGAACATAAATAAGGGTTGGGAGCTAAAAGGCAGAAAAAAGAGTTAAAATCAGTTCTGCACTGCTCCCCCTCAGGCTGGGGGGTGATTCCTGGAGCATGTCCCTAAAAACTGGAACTTCAGAGGCCCTGTCAAGCAGAGAATGAGGAAAAACATGATAATGATGAAACTGCTTTATCTCAAAACATTCCCACTCCAGACACAAACTGAGCAATTACTGTCATACTGATTATTCTCCTCAGGTGACCTTCACAATTCTTGATGATTCTCTCCCTTCACTGCTCTGTGTTCATCAGTCTAATAAACCCACAGAAATGAGTGGAAAGGATGGGGGAAAAGGAAATAAGAAATATCTCCTTAACACGTGATCCCCCAAAGCTGAACGTGAAAATCAATGACAGAAACCTCCTTTCACAAAACTTTGAAAGGTATTTCTTCTAAATTCATGATTTAGGCTTATCAGCCAACACCTGGGGAACAAAACCAGTTTCCACTAAAATTTTTCATATTCTTTCTATTTCTACATTGCTATTTAACACAAACAGCTTTTTCAGGTCTTTTAGCAGAAGAATATATTTTTCACTTTTCTGTTTGGTTTTTTTTTTTTTTTTTTTACTTTTCAAATGCAGATTATGTTTGCAGTGACATTTACCTGACTCTGGAAGAACACATCCAGTCCATGAATGTAAAATAATCTATGGAAACCAGGAAACCACCTGACACAGATTCTGCTCCGAAATCCCATTTATGTTTGGGATTTTCTCCATAATTCAGGCAGTACCAGCAACGTTCTAAGTTGTCTGCAAGTATATCTGGGGCTGAGGGCTACAGGAGTTATATAAAAGTGAAATCTCTAAGCACATTTCCTGTGGGTCTGTGCCGTTCCAGGTGGGGTAATATGTGCCCAGATAAAAAAATTTCCTGAAATCCCATCCAAATTCATGGTTTGGTGATGAAATATCTCATGTATCTGAATCAGGAGGCATCTTCTCATGGTTCTTTCTGTGGGGGACACACCTTGCTCCCAGTGGAATAAAAAGGACAGTGGGAAGCATCCCCACAGCTGTGGATGCCAGTTTTGTTGCATAAATAATTTGAAATATTCATATCCTCTGTTGGATCTGGTTTTGGTGGGAGGAGGCTTGATGTGTTAACCTATAAACCTACTCCTCAAAGCTGTTTTTCACATAAAACGTCCTTTGCCTGAATGATCACATCAACACCCAGAATGAGAATAAACCTCCAGGTTTACCAGCCAGGGAAACAGCTGAAAACAAAAAATAAACCAAACCTGAGCCCCACTTGGCACTCTAAGGTACAAACCTGAAATGAGTAGCCCTGCCACGGAATTATTAGGAATTGTTCACCATTTCATATCCCTGATCCAAGGCACTGAATCTGAGCCTTTTCCTTGTGCCCCTGCACAACACACACTCCTCCCTCCTGTGCCTTGTGGTTTGTGCTTCTCATCCCAGCAGATGTTTTGCAAATCATAAATTAAAGCCCAGCTTTATTGCCTCTCATTTCTGTGGCATTATTGGCCTTGTTGTGGGTCCCAGATACAGGGGTTTATGACATGCACTAAATCCCTGTTGGTCATTTGTTATTTCACTTTAATGGCCCTGTCACCAACAACTTTTGCCTTTTTTAAAAAACAAAATAACAAAATTTCCCAGGGTTTACTCCTGGAAAGTGAATTTACTTGCTATTATGGATAATGGTAAAAATTCTTGTTTTTTGTATTATTTTTTTGAATTTCACTGGATCCAACCAAAAATTAGTTACCACAGAAATAATTTGGCTGTGTTTTGTTCACTTCAACACTTGGAATAATCCAGATTTTTCATGTTTTTTAAGGCTTGAAGATTTAACTCTTCCAGTCAAAAACATGGAATCTATTAGGTTGATATAATGTCTTTTAAGAAAATGTTCTAAATATTAAAAATGCTTCTTTTTGCTTCCTGTACATTTTTCAATCAGGCCACATTTCCATAATTACTCAGCACAGTGACAGATTTTGTGAAAGAAAAACACGAGGGTAAAGTGACACTCTCAGAGATCCCAAATGATTAATGAAAACTTGAAATAACTTGTAATAATGCAGATAATTCCATCTGGCAGAATTCTACCTGCCCAGAATGCTGGATATCCATGTTGCTCAATGGAGCATTCCAGAGCCAGTGCACAAGGAGCAGGATGATTCCTGGGATGGCCACATGGAGCCTGGAAGCAACAAGGATGAAGAAAAAGTTAATGGTGACTCAAAACAAACCAGTTAAAAGGCAAATACAATAAATGAAAATGAAAATAAATATTTTTTTAGCTAGACACTTTCAGAGAACAAAACCAGATCGTTGACTGTGCAGTGAATAAAACATCTGTGTAAATTCTCACTCCCATAAACCATCAGATGTGCAGGAACAAAGTGAAAAACACAAGGATGGACAGGAAGTGTTTGTGAAAACAGATTGTTAATATGAGAGAGATTTCCCCTTTCCTCTCTCTATTATTTTCCTTCAGCAGAGAAATACAGAAATATAGAAACATACTTCGGGTTTTCCACATCCAGTTTTGGAAACTTATTCCAGTAACTCACCAGGAATTTGACCTTGTTTTTCTCACCCGTGCCAAGAAGAATTTGGAAATTAATTAGTGTGGGAGTAGCAGTTCAGCTTTAAAAAATGAGCTTCCTTGCTCAAACTGGAATAAGAGTTGGGAATGAACACAAGAGGGAGAACAAACCCCACATTTGCAGTGTTTGCAGCATCAAACGTCTCTGCAGCAGGTTAAAATAACCAGGAAACCCAAAATAAAGAATGGGGTTGAGGCTGTTTAAACCAAGATGCTCAGAGCCAAGTAGAGTCATTTTGGGTTTTTACCTCCACTTCCTACCTAATCATATAAATAGGAATGACTGATCCCTGTTCTTTTCTCACTTGAAGCAAACATAAACCTCAGACAACTAAAACAGGGCAAATAAAGCCTGAATCTGCAATCCCAACAGACATGATTATTTAATAAAACACATGGCCATGTTGTGAGTTGGAGTAAATGAGCTATAAATGTGTTGAATAGTTGTGGCTTCAAAGGTCAGGAAGGTTTAGTTCATATAAATGAAATTCCAACCCCCTGCATTGCCTTTAACTTTCAGTGACCTTTCCACTTCTAGTGACCTTTAACCCTATTTTAGGGAGATCCACCCCCTATTTTTAAAAAAAAGAATATGAAAAGGACTCAGTAAGTGAAACCTTCAATATTTTAGATACCTGCAAGTGAAATAAGGCATGGAAAAAAAAAAAAAAAAAAAAGACTAATTTGACAATGGCAAAATCCGTGACATTATTTAAGCAGCTCATTATGGGAAGCATTTGACTTGTTCTCTGAGCTCAGCTGAAGTTTTTGCTGCCTTCCTGCACTTGTTAAGCCTTTTTGGTACAAACTAAAGAGCTGGCTGTCTAATCAGAGATTAATAAGGCTGTTCTCAACTTATCTGGGAACTCTACGTGGCAGCAGCATCAAGACGAAAAGAACTAAAGTTAAAAAACTTCCCCACAGTTAAAGGAAAAAAAAAAGACAACCAAAGTTTGTTGGCTTCATTTTGAAAAGTGGTGACTTATTGCATTAAATTGAGCTTTTATACCTATCTTTTCAAAGTCAAAATATTTTCAAGTACAAACTTTCAAGCAAAACGTCACTAAACAAGGGTCACAGCACGCTGAAGCTTGTTATAATACTTTTCTTAATGTCATTAGATTTTGAATTAACTCAATGTGTCTATGTGGGATTCATTAGGAAAAGGAGTTGTGGCTACATAAATGACTGCCAGCCAAAGCATTACTCCTTGTTACCTAATTCACACTTGAAAATATATGGAAAATATCCACAAAGGCCAACTACAAAGTTGCCTTTGATGAATTACACTTGCCTTGGGGAAAATCTTCAAAAACATAGCCCTGGATGGAGTCAGGGCTGTTTCACCACTAATTTCCTAGAGGAAAGGAGTGGAAAAGCATTAAAATGGAAATTTCTTAGTGTTTTCTGCAATCCAAATTGCACTGCCTTAGATCCATTGTGAGAGTTTGAAATCAAACCGCTCTGTGGGTAAAAGAGCCGTGACATTTCAGAATTGGTTTCCCCCCCATTTGTGGGAATTCCCCTTATTTAACAGCCCCCCTGCCAGGCTCTGTGGGACCCTGCAGCTCTCTCCAGATCCCAGATTCCCCATTCTCTGATGCCAAGGGCCATGTTCCCTTCCCCACAGGCCAGATCTCAGAGCTCTCTCCTCTGAGCTCGAGGTGTGCTTTTGCCATCCAGGGTTTCCTCCTCTCCTGGGATGGAAAACAACAGGATCCCAGGATGTTGTGACTGTTGCATCCCTTTGCCAGCACAGCAAGCAGCACTCCTCAGAGTTATTAAACAGAACCTTCTTCAGACCATGTTATTTTTCCAGGGATTTCCTCATTCTGCACATAGAACCTCATTCTTACTCCCTGAGAACAAAAGAACCCAGTAATGACAATTCAAATGCCATCTAGAATGGTGTGGAAATGCCATTTCCAGTTCAAATACCATCCAGAGACTATGGAAAGCCACGTCATAGGAAGGTATCTTAAATTATACCACTGCTGTCTCTGCTCCCAAACCCAAAGCACTGGACCTACCACTGTGAGCTCACACAAACAGATGCGCCACCAGGTAAACTTCCATTCCTACCTGCATTTGTTCTGGGAGCATCTCTGCAACACCCACAATAACAACTGCCAGAGAAAAGATTTTCCAGTGCCATTCAGGAGACAAGCATCGTCCAGTGAACATGGTAAGCTAGAGAAGAAGACAAAAGAAACCCACAATAACCTGTTTTTATCTAAATGGCACAAAAAAAACCCTCCAGCTCAGAGATATTCTGACAAGTGCAGCGTGAGCAGAGAGCAAAAATGCTATTTTGGAAGTTATTTTAGTGTAAGGACAGTTTAAAAATGCATTAAAAGCCACTTCACAAAACAAAAAAAAAAAAAAAGAAAGAAAGAAAAGAAAGGAAAAGTGAGACACTTCATCTCAACAGTTCTTGCAGCTGCTGCTTGTAAACAAACTCGGAATTGTTTTATCAGTCCCATGGCTCTGGACCATGAAGTTGACCCTGAAGGTAAAGCACACATTGTTCCCACTGAAAATGTGCCACTTATAAACCAGCTTTTAGCTCTGACTCAACTCCTGTGTAAAGTCAGTGGTAAAATATTCACCAGAGTAAGAAGCAGGAGATGCCACCCAATTTGCACTGTGAGCTTCTGCTTCTTCAACAGTGACAAAGGGACACTGTGCCACCATCCTCCCCAGGGCACCTCAGCCACTTGGTGCTGTTCAAATATAGAAATCTTCTGTTCTTGCAAGTTCATCACTTGAATATATTGAATTTTGGGAAAATAGCTGCCATAAGGGAAATCCCATTGAACAGCCCTCACTTTAAAAGGTTCCTGACACTAATTTTTCAGGAACTGACGCTTATGACCCTTGGAATTCCTGGTGAGATGAGGGTGGTATTTCAGGCACCAGTTCTGAAAATTACTTAATATCAGTTATTCTTTTTAAACCATTACTGGATTAGTCAATGTTTTCTTTAATGAAAACTAAACGTTTCTGAATTTAAATACTAAAATTTATTACACATTTTGTAAAGACAGTGCAGAAGCAGAGGTCAAGCTCTACTTGTCTTCTGAATAATTCTTGAAAAGGGGAGAGTGCCTTTATTTTTCTGTATAAATCAGAGAATTTCAATATAGATATTACAACATTAAATGGATTTTGCTGGAGTACATTACAGCCATTTAATAAATCACTGTTTAACAGAGAAAAAGGGGAGACTTTGAAAAGAAACCTAATTCCATACAACTTCCTGACAGAATCAATTAATCAGTGACTGTAATTTCAGACACTTGTTATAGAGCCCATACAGGAGGCAGAAGATACAGATCCATGAAATATTTCATCATTATGCACGAGTATGGAAAATAAATTTTGCAAAGAAAGATCATTAGCTTGGGAATTGTCCATATCAAGTATCCAATTAGACACAGTAGAAGCTCAGCAGAGGAGAAGGTGCTCCCTGCAGTTCCCACCAACAGCATCACCTTGGATTAAAGGCAAAGGAGAATGAGGAGAACTGCACAGAAAATCTTATTTCTGGGGGGAATTTAGGAAAAGTCATTGTGGTCAGTGAAGAGAGTCAATCTCAGCCCATATCTGGCTTATATTGTGCTTGTTTCTCTCCTGAAAATATCTTTAATTTGTTCCTCTCACTTTAACCTGCTCCTCACTGGCACAGGTTGTCCAGGGGGGTTGTGGACTCCAAAACTTTCCAGCATGTAAAGAACAGCAAAGAGATTCTTCAATTCCCATGCAAAAAGATGTCAAAGCCTCCTCCAAAAACATGGGAGGAGAAAAAACTTAAGAGACCTGAAAGAAAATTTGCTTTTTAGTGTTGCCCAAGTCAGCACTTGCCAAATATTTTGTCATTTTTTTTCTGCAAAGAGTCAAATTCATATTTAATCACAAGCATGGCATTGGATAAGTCAAAACTCTATAATTTTGCTTTTTCTGTCATCCTTACTTTTGTCTGGTTTAGTTACACTTTGTGTTCAATAACATCTTTTAAAAAACAAGGAAGGAAAAAAACCCATTGCAATTCAAAAAGCATCTGTAACAAAAAAGCAATGCTTTTCACAGAAGCTGAATAGGTAAAAAGGTTTTTATTTTCAATGCCTACTTAGATTGTCTCTGTAATTCCTCTCCGACATGATCCAACTGACAAAATTCCTGAGAAAATATTTACTGTGAAAAATGGCAAAAGATATTAAGCTCCTAAAGCACTGACAGACAAGTACAACAAATTAAAAAAACAAATTAAAAAAGAAATCAGATTAGTTTCTCCTCACCAAATTCATCTTTACTCTTCTAATAAATATTTTCCTTGACCTTCCCTGTGTCCTAACAACGTTGGTCCTGTATAGGACCAGTAATTTAGTTAGTCATGCCATGGAAAAACAAATTAAATTCTGAAACTTAGGCAATTTTAAAAGTATTTTTCTAAGGTGAAGTCAAATGTTAGCTATGGAAGAGGAAATTTCTCCATTTGGCTGGGAAATCAGCTCTTATTTTGGCTTTGTGCCCTGTGCTGCTTTCTAAACACTGGCAGCTGGTGCATGAAGAAGAGAGACAGGAAAAGATAAATAGGGTAGAAACTGCTTAAGGTCTTTGTAAAGTTTAATGAAAGATTTATCTCTTGAGGGTAATGTTCCTCTTTCTTTTACTGAAACAAGAGTTTGATAACCTCTCATTGTGCATTTGATAAATTACACCTTAGAGTCATAACTAAAATGAGTGAGTGGAAAATATAAAAGGCCAAAGCAAGGTCTACTTATCCGAGTCTTCCAATAATAAATATTCAAAGGAAACTGGGCAGCACCTGAAGTCATTTTAATTACAGAAGTAGGGATGAAGTGTTGTTCAGTGGTGCTGTGACAATGGGAGAGGAGGATTCCTCTGCCTTTGTGAACACTGTACTATCCCTGGGGTTAACCCCACTAATTGCAGCAGGGGATTAATGAGTGTTTGCTGGGGAATAGCAGGGCCTGAAATGCTCCATTGCACTTGCTCATAAAGCAGCTGAGAGAGGAGCTGTGGAGTGACTTCACTCCTCTGTTTTCCACTGAGTTTCCAAGCTCTTGCTGTATCACTCCATGCTCAAGGCACGTGAATGTCAAACCCTGACTGAGGAACTCCCTGGTTCACAAAACTGAGCATAAGAGAGATGGGTTTGGACTTCAGCTTTCTCTTGTAATCTCTATATACCAAAAATGATCCAACTACAAGGCAAACCCCCATATATTTATTGAGAACAGAGCTATGAGGACAGACACTGATTCTATTAAATGTTTCCAACCACTCTTGGATTGTTTAAAAAAACCTCACACCAACAGCCACAACAACACCCTGGGCATGTAAAGTGCTTTTGGTTTTGCTTTTTTTCTTTTTCATTTTAAGAAGTAGAAAAACTACTGGAACATCTGGAGGTAACTAAACAGCCTGCTCAGCAAACAGCAGGGCACTTAAAAGCTTTCAGAACTTGGGTTCAAGGACAAAAAAGGTGTAAGGATTCAGAGTGGTCAGAGAATTCAGGACTTCTATATTTCTCCTCAATTCATGGATAATCCAGAATATGCTCATTCATATCTCTGCAGACTCCCTATAGAACCCAACACTTACAAAAGGTGAAAGGAAACTTTTTTTCTGAGGAATATCACTATTAATTTTATTCCCAGTAACATGTAGTTTATTTTATAAATGCTGTGAGGGTATGAATTATTAAAGCTGTAGACCCACAGCCTAATTCCTTTCCAGGACAATTTATCCCTCATTTGGTACTTAACACCATTACAGGTAATAAAAGCAATTTAAATTTCTCAAATTAAAGAGAACAGAAATTCTCAATGGGTCATTTATAGATATGTTCAAAGCAGAGAGCTCTTTATGAGGCAAAGAGAGACCTCTGGGATTCCACAAAATTGATCCCATATCACAAACACTTTAATTTAATGTACCTCTTGCTACTCACTTTTAATGAAGTGATTATAAAAAGGGCATCTGACTTTATTGAGCATTAACCTTGCTCGCTGTTGGGTAAATCAGGAGATCAAAGAACTTGAAGGCATCTAAATCCAAATAGATAATTTTAAGAAAGGACATGTGTGACCATTACTAGGGACTGTTATTATTGCCTAAAACCTCATCTTTGCAATAAAGTATGAATTTTGTCCTCCTAGGAAGAGTTTAAAGGAAGAGCACCAGATGTAGTGTATGGAGCTGTTTTGCAAAAGGCTCTACCAAACACATTTTTGGTGTTTTTCTATGGAATTTGTTTTCTGAAGATGGAAGAAACTACAGGCTGGAACCTATAACATTTGTGTCACAATCAAACTACCACTGAACCTAAAATATATCCACCCACTGGGTTTTAACTGTGGAAATATCTGGGAAAAGTATAAGCATAATAAAAAAAAGAGCATTTAAAATGTATTAATTTAAACAGGACATGAGATGGAAAGTAAACATCAAGAAACAGCAAAAAAAGGGGACAGAAGACTCCGGAAAAAAATACAAAATCCAGTGTGATGGCATCTGAACTACAGGAGAAGCAAGCACAGGACAGGTCTTTGCCTTGGAATGCCTTGAATATTTAAAAAAACCCACAAACCTAACACAAAAGTGATTTTTTTTGAGATTTCAACTAGAAGAGGATCCACGGTGTAGATCCTACAAGCACTGGAGAATAGTTTCCTCTGACTGTGACACTTGTATGTCAATATATTCAGAGCTGGCAGGTGAATTGGGAGATGGGGATCAGGCAGCTCAGGCAGAGCTGCTGTGTCCATCAGCAGCTCCAAAGGAGATTTCCTGGAGCCCTGGGAAGGGACAACACCAGCTTTGTGTCCACACGTGCCACAACACCTCCCTTAAACTAGGAAAATCTGAAAGAACACCCTTGAAAAAAGTCCTCAATCTTATAAACAGCAAAATCCAGCCATGAACTGCCCATTCAGGTGCTGATCTAAGAGGGAGAGATTTACTTTGGATAATATTTGCATTGTTGGTTCCTCTCCTGCTGGCTGTGACACCTGGGACAATGGGCTGGAATCTCTAACACCACTGTTCAAACAAGGACACAAAAGCACTAAATGCAGTTTTCAAGTGCTGTGTGTTTAAAGGAAAGGTCAGAATCAGGGTGAAAAAACGAGCCTACAAAAAAAAAACCCGGGACCACACACACACAAAAAAAACTACACCGAAAAAAACCTCAAGAACAATAAAAGAAAAAAGATTATTCTTTGCTGAAGGTAATCTCTCAGAAGAGTCTCTAAATGACTCTTTGAGTGCTGTAACAAAGGTAAAGACTTTGTTTATAGATCTCTCACCAGTTTGGCACAGGGAGCCTGATACCAGTTTTGTCATTACATGGTTACTTCACCATTTCTGTGTCTGAATTCTGTTATCTACGACAAGGTCAGAGTCACTTCTATTATGTGTCCCACCTCAGCCATCACTTGTTGATGAATCTTTTTGAATGCAAATAATCCCTGTAAAATGCACAAAGAAAAATAAGATATTATGTTAACGAGTTCCAAACAAAGCTGTCGTAAAATTAATGAGATTGATTTTCTTTCCCCTGTGTGTTCAATTTTGCATTTAACAATAGTATCAGAAAACATTAATTTTGGAGCAACAGAAGAGGAAACAAAGGGAAAATAGGAAAAGTGACAATCTCATTATTACTTGAAAGATTTTATTTTGACAAGGGAAAAAGAGTTCATCCCTTATCAATACTAACCATAAATTAACATAAATGTTTCCAGCAAGAAATCATTTTGATTAAGAACAACACACACTCACACACAAAATTAACAAAATAGTTACAGTACTTTTATTCTGTTATTAAGGAGTTAAAGTTATGTATTCCTTACAATACATGATGGTTTCTAACAAGTAGATTCAAATGTTTGTTAAAATAAAACAGGGAGAGATTTACACCAGCACAACTCACCTTCCCCATCCTTCCACTACAGAGCAGCTTCATGGAGGGCTTATTTATCACAGAAATTGATAATTGATGTGTAGGACAAAGCTACCAAAATAAGCCCCACCAATCTTATTAGTGTTATGAGAGGGAAAAGCATATTTTCTTAGCATAGACCGTGCTTTTGGAATAGTTATTGATTTCTTTATTGCTTGTCTGGTTATTACTAAGTAATGATTCTGGTATAATGGGCTTACGGAACCCACTGAGCCTTGATAAGATTCTTAAATATTTCTGACAGAATATTTATAAAAAGAATCAGAGAGAAAATAAGCTGTCACAATGCAGAATGTTATCCACAGAAGTGGTGGAATAAAGGACAAATGTTTCAGCCTTCCCAGGGGTGATGAGGATTCAAGATTTAGCCTGGCAGCCTGTTATTCCCAGCTCTACTTTGGGAATCAACCAGTAAATTCCTGCCTCTGAAACTCAGATCATGTACAGCCTTTTCACAAGTTCCCTGCACAACCAGAGGTGCCCAAATGGATCAGGGGGAAAAAGGTTTTTTTTAATATAAGATATAAATTTTTGAAGCCCTAAATGAAAGAGTTTTTTTCCCCTATTTATTCTCTCTCTCCCTTCTCACACACAGATATGCTAAAAAAAGGCTTAAGAAGTTCTGAACGTGCTCAACCATATACTTGAATATTTTTAAAGATGAGTGGTATCTAAGAGGATAATTAGTTGTTAATGATGACAGCGAGGAGAAAAAAAAGGAGGTTTTGGAAAGAGCTGCAGACACAGAAGTGGCACTGGGAATGATGGAGATCAGTCACCTGGATGCAGAGCAGTTCAGGACAACCTATGGGGCCGTGGTTGGGATCAAGTAATGTATGTTCTGCTTCTGAAAGGCCCTGAAAAGGACCAGCTAAGGAGAGGAGAGCAGGGATGCAGCCAGCCAGCCACATGATGTGTGTGAAAACAGAGCTCTCACAGCAGTGACTCACCAGAGTGAAGGTGAAAACATCCCCATTTTCAACGTTCTGTCCTTAAAACTCAAACTGGCAGATTATTAAAATTCTAACTTTTACTCTAAATAAGGAGCAATGAGGGAAAACATCATTAAAAAGCATGGAAAATGCATTTCTGGTCCATTTTGAATCCAAAATAGTGGAAAGCAGAGCTGATCAGCAGTTCCAGAGCAGTGATTTGCTTCATTAATGTTTGATTGGGAGCCAAGCAGTCCTGGAAGGTTGGAGCTCAAGGGAATGAACTGACAGGCACAACTGCCCCCACTTATTCCCACTCATAAACTCCATATATAATTAAGAGAATTAAAATCTACATAATCATGAACAGAAATCTTAATATATTTTAAAATGAATTTTTTTCTTTTTTTTTTTTTTTGGAAAGAGCAACAACTCTGGTAAAAGTTTGTCAGACAAAATCATTTATAAGAACATTTACAACTTCTCCTTTCTATAATTGCAATGCCCAACTGCCAGGCTTGTGTCACATTTCCAGTCCACCAGTGCATGAATTATGCTCATTAATCTTTTCTCTGAGAGCTTTATTACTGTTTGCTGGGTGGGAATTGATACCATAAAGGGGCTATAAATTACAGCAGAGCAATGGTAGAATTGTAGCTCATGCTGGGTCTCATATTAAGTCATATTTGAAACCAAAGCACCTGTAAAAACATCTCTGTTAATCTGTCTGGACCCCCCTTTATCAAATATATATTAAATCTCTAGTCTTACATATAATATTCATGTCTGAAATGTGGGACAATGTTTTCTCACTGGAATCAACAAGCAAATAACATTCTATCCGTGTTTGTTAGCAATGAGATTACTCAAAACAAATACATCTGGAAAAATAACTGTAACCACTTCATAGCTGAAGTCAGCAAGAGAAGACACCACATTTATGTTACAATTATCTTCCAGGAGCTGTTCTCATACAGAAATATAACATATCTGCATATAGAAACTGTCAACTCTGGTATTTTTTCCTTCAGCTTGAGGTGTTCAACACAAGTTACAAGACTCTTAACTTTACATTTCAGTGATAAATGATCAGAGTGCAAGTAAAAAGCTATGAATTAATTTTGGTCAAAGCTGATGAGCATTTCTACTTGTACTCTGAAATGTCTCTTATCCAGAAAGAGTTTTAGGCTACGCAATTACAAAAATCAAGTGAGCCCAAGCCCTTATACACTTCTCATCTCTGCCTGTTAATTTTATCAAGGTAAACAACTATAATTGGTTCTTTTCCGAGGACAAGGATGAATCAAGTCATTCCTGAGTGTTGCTTAACAACAGGGGTGGCAGAATTACAGAGACATCCCTACTTTGTATATAAAAGTTTAGAAATTCAGGGGTTTTATTTCTCCTCTACACTGTGGTCTCCTGGCATGATAATGAAGTTATTCCATCATAAAGAACAGGTTAACTTTCATATTTCCTACTTTGTCATCTAATTTCAGAACACAAGCTTGATGTGAATTCATTATGTGAATTTTCCTCTCCAGACTTTCTTTCCTGTTGAGTACTTTTTCACTGATCATTATAATTCATCCAAACATGACATTTAACTGAAATCTGTTTGTATTGGAAGAATGATTTATATCCATCCTGAAAAAGCTTAGAATATTGAGAAAGCAATGGTTAAAAAAAAACCAACTGATTAACTGAGACTCACAAGGAAGGGTCTATTCCTTGCAATAATTTATGGGATGGGAATGGCAACACGATCTTTGGCCATTTCACACAAGTTTCTAATATGGTTGAAGCTTCAGGGATTTTATTCTTCAATAAATCTTGAGTCTTTTGAAAGTTTATGTCCCAAGTTCTAATCATTAGGTTTGATAGCTGCCTTGATTACTCTGCCTGGCTGAGGTGAGCACATGAAAGGTCCAGTGATGAGACTGGGCCATCCTCGGGTGGGTGTTACTCAAAGTGCTACTACACCTATTTATGCCCTCTCCTTGAAAAATGGGAACTGGACACATTTATTCAAGGAAAAGGCATAAACGGGCAATAAAATCAAAAGAAATATTGTTTCAGTAGCTACAGGAGAAGATCAGTTTTTCCAAGTAACATGTCTAACAGAGAGAAATAGCATTTCCTGCTGGCAACTTTCCTCTCGCAGTTTTCAAGGACAAAATTCAAACAATTCATCAGCAGATTTCAGTCATTAATCAAGAGAGACACGATTTTGTGGGAGATGTAGTCTAGACACTGACAATCTTCTGTGGTTCACACAATGATGAAACAGTAGATCTGAAAATATGTAAGCTGCAGCCTTCAAAAAATAAAATGTGTCTAAACCAACCATCTGGTATTTCAAGCATTCCAAAGTATTTCAATTTATGTTACCTTTCCTAGAAATATGTGCACTCTGCTTACCTGGATTTACCTCAACTCCCAACATTCCTGATGACCACCCCACCAGGCATAAAGAATTCAATTTGGGCTATGATAAACTATAAAGCACAAAGAAATTTGACATCAGTTTCTTTGAAAACATTTGTTTTCTGTCTGCTGGACAAAATCCTCCCACTTCGAACTGATTTCTCTTCATCATAACTTTAGGAATAAGAAAAACTGAGGTTTTCTGGATTGTTGATTTAACTATAAAGTTACTGCTACCACTTATGAAAAATGCCAAGATTTCACAAGATCAGCAAATAATTAAGCAGATCATGGTGGTTGTCATGGAATTTTGCATGGCTGAAGTATTGTTGTCTCAGCCTCCTATCTAGAAATGCTGAGCCAATATATAACCTGCATAACCAGCACTGATATCCAGCACTATTTTATAAATTATGGATGAACAGTTATGGTCATCTTAAACCCATGTGAAATAGCAGCTCACTGACAGCTGAGCAGGTTATTGTCACTGCAGAGTGCTTTACAACTGATATAAAACACTGCCAAACTGCATCCAATTCAAGGCAAGAGACCTCTGGAGATTTTCAGCACTGAAAGAAGGTGTACAGAGCAATGGAGAGATGGAACAGACCTAGGAATGGCTCAGAGAGCCTTTCCTTCACCCCAGCCCATCCTGGAAGAGGCAGATCCAACATTGCCCACTGGACTCACAAATGCAGGAAACATTTATCCAAGGCTACAGGCAAATCTTCTTTAGAGATGTTTCTTACCCAAGAAAAAACTGCTACATTTGCTGGCTTGACATGTTCTGAAGAACATCAAGAATGAGTAGGGTAGCAGGAGAAAATTAAATCAGAGATATAATTTATGTAATCCTTTTCCATTTTTATCAGATAAAAAATTAAGTTAATGTATAAGCATCGATATATAAATCAATATATAAAATAAACCTTCCTAAGAATTAGATTTTGGGACAGGGCTCCAGCGGTGAAAGATGAGAGTAAGGGATTCTGGAAGAAAAGATGAGAAGAGGAAAGTCCAGAAAGTCACACAAACTGAGGGAAAGGATGACAAAGTCACAGACTTTCTGCCAGGTTTCTGGTGAGAAAAGGTCAGGACTTGGTTGATCAAAGTTGAAATTAAGACCAGAAAAACCTCCTGCATTGCTGTTCTGAAAAAGCAGGGCGTTAACAGCTGTAAAATAATATTTCTACTGAGTTGCTTTTCAGAAGCCAAATATGTTCCTTGGTTACATGATGAGCCCATGACAGATTGTAAACTATAATCTTCATGTATTTAAGATAAATTTAGTTATTTAAATATAACTGTGTGATGCCAAAGATGTTTTCTCATTCTTTTATATCTCCTTTTGAAAGTGACAGTAGATTTCAAACCAGGACTGTTTGTGAAATGTAATGCAAAATATGTTACTTGAATATGTGATCACAATGCACTTAATTTGTTTTTGGACTGAAACATTTCACACATTTCAAAACGAGCCCTAGTTATATGTGTTAACCAGAAAACTCCTTCTGACACAGTTGATTTCCCAAAAGGATTTTGATCAGTGGAAAATGAATTTAGCATAGACGTAATTACAAAATAAGAATTCGTCTTGTCAAATCGTGTTGAGATAGAAAAAAAAAGGAAGAGCAAAACAAAAATTAAAGGGCTCTTGAAGAGGGAAAAAAATCCAGTCACTCACATAAACTTTCTTTCAGAATCCACCTACTTACAAGGACTTTAAATCATCTTCTACAGACATTTAACATCCCCTCTCAGTTTGGGACAACTCAATTTAGTGTCCAACCAAGATGTTCAGGAAAATTTCACTTCACAAAACATACTTTTTTTATTATGTTTTAATATCTGTTATATTTTCTTGAACCTCAAAAGGAGTCTCTTGAGCATAATACTCATTATGATGAGAGAAATTTCTGGCCAGCTTTAGGTCAGGTTCTATTATTTGGTCAGGTTTGACCGAGTGCAAGATTTGGTTTTCAATCAGGTCTTCTTTCTTGGTGTATAATTTCAATTATTCCATTGATTTTCTAATAAAGGAAGATGTAAGCAACCCACAGAGCCAGTTCCAGAGCACTTCTCTTCCCATCTTTAAGTCACTTTCTAATTTTCAAATCCTTGAAAAAATTCATTTACTAAGCCCAATAGAAATCTGAAACTTAAAGCAGAAGCATCTTTGAACCAAAAATCCTACTGGTACACATTACAGTCATTGCAATACAAAACTTAGAAGAAAAATAAAATTCTATGTTTCCACGCCTGAGCTGAAGTAGCATTTTTAAGATCTGAAATTTCTTACTCATTTGCAATAAAATGAACGGTAGAAATCAGCTGACATTTGAGTTTCAGTGAAATACCAAAGGATCCCAAATATTAGGTTTTTGGCTTTTTTAAAGAAAATTATAAAAGCTTGCTACATTAATAAGCCGAGCTAGCCAAATGGTCAGTGAAAGAAAATAAATTTGTACTTCGGATCAAATATTATGTATATCATTAAAAATTCATTTTTAAGATGAGATTATCCTTGAAATAGGCAGTTGGAGCTATGGCTTCATTCAGAGCAGGATATTAAGACAGAATCACATAGTGCACAATTCTGATGTCTGCTGGTCAGAGCACTCATCCTGCCTCTCCTCCCCACTGAGGGAAAGCTGAGAGAATTCCCAGATGTTTCAAACCTGAGCTCTACAATGTCCAATATTTGTTATTTTAAAGCGGTTTATTTATGTTTCATTCCATTATACTTTTAGAGCCTGATCAAAGTTAAAATAAAAAATAAACAAGTGGTGCATAGCACCCAATTTCTGCTCTTCAAAGACCTGCTCGAGTTCTGTAGCACTTCTAGTTATTGAAAGATAATCAAAGTTACCACATCTCAGAATTGTTTATAACTCTGAGTTACTTAAAGAGAGTAGAATACAAAAGCACCACATTCTAGCAAACAACAGCATGGAGATGCTGCTGAGGGTAGATCCTGCCAATCCAACCATGGAATACAGATGTTCACCAGCAAAGACCATTAATCTGCTTCTTGTCCTGACATGATTAAAAATAAATTTGCAGTGCAGAAATTAATTACTGCAGAAAACTCCAGAGGCACAAACTAAAGACCCCTCACATCACTGAAATAACAAATGAAGACCTAAGTAGATAATATAGATAATATAAATTGCCATTACTAAACCAGATATCCAACAGCTGTCTAAATGTTCAGGAGAAAAAAATTTATAGGGGGAAATAGGGTAGAATGTGATCACAGCTTCCAAAAACATGAACTATGAAAAAAAATAATCCTAGAATCATAAATGCAACATCAGGTATATGTAGAAGTGCTACTCCTTGTTCTTGCAGGATTGGAACTGGGTTGTAATTGGTGAATTGAGTAAAACTGGTGCAGCAAAATGTAACCATCCATTTCAGAAAATCTCTATTTCTACAGGGTTATGTATCACCTGGCAGATGCTTTGTCACAAGAATCCTATTACATGCACTGTGCAATTACAGCTATTTTCTCGAGTCTTCAAAATTACATTAATTTCTTTTTACAAAGTGGAACACATCCTGAAGTCATTGTAAATAAAATGTCTTTCTTCTAAATAAATACCTAACCAGAACCTTGCCTAGATGCATCTAGAATAAACTATAATTTGGTCATTGTCTGCTTCAAAATACAGAGAATGATACATGTATAACATGTAATTTTTACTATTTTAGTGGTTAAAAAAAAAAAAAAGAGGAAGAAAAAAGAGGGTAATTTAGTGTTGCTGTGTTAAGAATAAATTCTTCCCTGGGAGGCTGGGGAGGTCCTGGTACAGGTTGCCCAGAGAAGCTGTGGCTGCCCCATCCCTGGAAGTGTCCAAGACCAGGTTGGACGGGGCTTGGAGCAACCTGGGCTAGTGGAAGGTGTCCCTGCCCATGGCAGGGGGTTGGAAATAAATGATCTTTAAGGTCCCTTCCAAACCAGACCATTCCATCATTCTTGGCTCATGGTGGGAAAGACACAGAATAATTGAAATTCCCTGATTCTGGTGCCCACTTGCCAAGGGCTCCTGTTAGAGGGAATTAACTCCCTTGACCGTATCTCCCACCAAACACGCAGTACAACCTGCACCATCTGTCTCACCTCAAGTCTTCCTTAGCCAATTATTACTATTTCCAGCTGTTCCAAGACATTATCTGATCAAAACTTGCCCAAAATTAAATATGGTTTCCAGTTAGAGGCCAATCATTAACTGCTCAGCACTAGGCCTCAGGCCCGTGGCCTTTACTTTTAATCTCATCCCTTCTCATTTCAAGAAGGAATACATTAGTGAGAGGAACACCTTCCCTTTTTTCAGCAGAAGCAACTTCCAAGACCATTCTATTATTGCTCCTATAATAGATCTTTTACACCAGCCATCATAAAAATTTCATCCTTTCCCCATTTACTGGAAGCTGATGTCAAGATTTACAGCAGTGATTCCATAATGGAGATATTAGCACAGGGCAGCAAAGGTATCGTTACAGAGACTGAGCTATTCACACTTTAAATACTATTTTGAACAAAAAAAGTACCTCAGGTTTTCAATTTTTTTCTCATCATACTTATTTTGGTAAAGGAAGTGTCATAATCCATACTCTGAATGTTCATAAGTCAAAATCTAAACGCTAAAATGGTTTCATATATTCAAGCATGTTTATACATACGGAGAGAAATGTTTCTAGTAACTAGTAAAAAAATGTTGATATGTTTAGAATGATCATATTTCTACTGAAATTAAAATTCTAAAATGTTCTGCAAGAAAGAATAAAAACTAGTGTGGGATCAGAGAAAAGTATTTTAGCTCCTCCAAGATTTTTCTTGACAACCTTATTTTTGAAGAAAACATAATATTATGGGTTTGAATTTTAAATAAAACCAGTTCCAGAACAGATATGGGTTGTTTTGTTTTCATTTTCAGAATACTAGAAACACTTATTCTGACACTTCCAACATATTTCTAATTTTTGCATTACATATTCGACAAAATGAATGCTGGCTTTCAAAAATTCCATTTCTTTCTCTTGGCTGAAACATCCCTAACCAGGTTTACACTTAATCTGTTGACTGTCTGAAGTATTTGAAATCTCCTTTCAAACATTTTCTAATCACCACATCAAAAAGAATGCTGTAGTAGTAAGATTAATACCTAGGAGAACAATTTCTATCATTTCTCACACAATGCAACAATTTGAAAGTGGGTTACATTTATTTTTTCTTTCAGAACTTACCCAGTGCTCAATCACAGGAAGCCCAAAGGAGCTGGTTTTCTTTCTTTAATAACAACCAACAGCACTTGGTGACACGTGAGGGGATCCGCTGGTAATGGCTGGAGGATTTGGGGGGTGAGGGACCACAGAAGAATTTGATCCCCTGGAATAATTGAAATACAGATCTACCTGGTAAATATGAAAAATTAATGTATTAGGAAGAAATTGTTCCCTGTGAGAGTGGTGAGGACCTGGCACAGGTTGCCCAGAGAAGCTGTGGCTGCCCCATCCCTGGAAGTGTCCAAGGCCAGTTTGGAGCAACCTGGGCTAATGGAAGGTGGAATGAGATGATCTTTAAATCCCTTCCAACTCAAACCATTCTGGGATTCTATGATATAAATTAAAAATTGCATACAAAACTTCCTCTTTAGAGACACAGAGCCTCAAACAAACTGAACAACAATGTGGAGAAAGACACAGCAGAGCTTCAAGGGGCCAGTTTAGGAGCAAGGTTCAGAAACTAATTGTTTATTCGGACTTTGCCTTAAAATGGTCTTTAAGAACAGCAGCTTAAAATGCCTTTTAAGTCTTGCTAACATGCAGGACTTCAAAATGTTTTATACATTTCCCTTCTGTTTCCATCACAGATAACACTCCTTTTACACATCAGTTGGACAAATTTACAACTAACAAAAATCAGCATCAGGCTATTGAGTGCAAGGAAAGTGTGAAGATTTACACAAGCTGCAGATCTAGCACTTACTCTCCAAAATAGCTCAATTTTTTTCTCTATCATTCTTTTCCCATTTCATGTGATTTTTTTCATGTGTTCTTCTATTACCTGGTGAAACTTAAAATTTATCCTTAACAGCTTCATTTGTACTGCTGGGTGTATTCTTCTTCTGTGGCCCAAAAGACTCTTTGCACAGCTGCCCTACTTTTCCTGAAGCCTTTGCTGGAGCATTCTGTGAAAGGGAGAAACAAACTCACTATTATTCAAAACTCCAGCAATGTTGCACATTAAAAAATTATATGTGTTGATCAATAAAGTGTGAAAGGGCTGATGAAACAGACTGCACTTTTCTGGGACAGTAATTTTGCTCCATGAATTATTTATAAAGGCCTCTGAAGCAGAAGCAAAAGAAGCTGAAAGCACCCAGCTTACCTTATCACTCATCATCTTGCAAACAGCCACAATGAAACTATAATAATTTGCTACATGCTGGGACATCAAAGAACAGGGTATTACTGTGGCATGTAAAAATGTATTATAATATATTAAAGAAATTAGTCCCTGGTGGGTTTCTAAGAATGTTCTTCTCTCCTCAGAGAGGCAATATCATTTTTTTGCTGATGAAATGAGAGTTTCCTCAGAGCCACCTTGCCAAGGCATCAAGGAGAAAGTTTGAGGGGAGATGTAAAAGGTTGACTCTGCAGAAGATTTCAGGCTTGTAGGCAAAGAAAGGTGAGCTGGAAAATTCCTTCTCAGAAGTTGTGAAGCAAATGGCTCCAGCTTTTAGGCTTATTATTTATATATGATGGAAACTGCTGGAGAGAACAAAATTAAAACAGTTTATCAGGATTTGGACTTGGCTTATATTTTTTTGAAATAACTTGCTTCTGTATTTCATGTATTAAGAAGGAAAGCTGAAAACAGTTCACAGAATGCACATTATTCATACATTTCCTTCTTTTTTTCTGGCATTTCTAGTGAAAAATACAGTCTGCCAAAAACCTAAATACATATCTGAAGTGCTTGGATTGGTTAAATTTCTGTATCTAAGTTGCTTCTGTTGTTTTTTCCCCCCACAGTTCCTGGATACATTTCTTTTTATTCTTGACTTCAAGCTTAAGGAACTGCTGGGTATCCTAAATACAGACACAAACAGTATATATAAATACTTATTTATATACAAACATACAACTGGCTACATTAACAAAAGAGCCCCATATAACGCTCTGTTTTGGCTTTACAGTAACCTGAGAACATTTTCCTATTGATAATTTCTGAATCAAGAAATGTAAATTTGGTAGTGCCAAAATGGCACATCCGTGCATTGATTTTGACAAACCTGTTGCTTTGGAAACCCTGAAGGTCTCAAAAATATCAAAGCATTCAGGTTTACTATTTCCTAAATATAATTCTTGAAGTAATTAAAATGTCTCTGGGTTTTTAGGGATAATTACTGTGCTTTATAAACTAGAATAAGAAAACAAAAGATTTTCATACTCCCTTGCAGTGCTTTATTTTGGATCAAGGATATAATCAGTTGCATGTTTTTCTGCTTGAATTTCCATTCACTATTTATAAAATTCAATAAATTCTTTTTTCTACGGCGTGTCTAAATAAAAGGTATCAAAGAAAATGGAGATAATATAAAGATGATATAGTTCCATAGTTGGAGAGGCAAACTTAACAAATATCTGGATCTACATGTTAAATTCAGGCTAATGTATGAACAACAAAGTATTAGAGTAGTTTGCTGGAACAGTATTTCCTCTGTGCACTGCTCAGAGATTTGTCATTGTCACACATTCTCACATGAACTTACTGAAATAAGTGAACCTGACCACAAAAAAAAGACAAATAAAAGCTTCAGTTGTGTGACTGAAAAGCTGGATAGACTGCAAAGACACGTTTCACTTCCCTCACGTCACAGCATCACAAACCTAAGTCCAAAAAAAATCACATCTTTGTTTCAAAACTGGTGAAAGGAAGAAAGGAAAAGGAAAAACTTTAGGCAGAAGTCCATTGTGGATTCGGGAAGGCACAGTTACAACTCGATCACCTGGAGAAGAACTGGAGCTGGCCCCAGCCTGAACAGTCCAGGGGGACTGACATTAAAGACAGTTCTTGTAAGAACAGGATTAAACGCTTTTGGCACACGTGACAAACCATTTCATCTCTTCACACCTCATTTTTAAAATTGGATTTATCAAAGGGAAAAAAAATCCTTCAAATACTAAGATAAGAAGCTGCCCAAACCCCTGAGGCTCTTTCGTTTGTATCCTGGGAGACACTGTACAAGTCACACCTTGGATGTCTCCAGCTAGGGAATTCCAGGTGCTGCAGCCACAGCTCTGACAGAGAGGTGCCCATGTCCTGCAAGGACACCCAGCTTGGAGACACTTGGGCATCAAATGGGAATGCCTGGCTATGACAGAAATATTCACCAGTTCTTTGTCATTTTAATTTTGTCTCTTGCCTCACAATGCTACCAGTGAACTGTCTGTAATCAGAAGATACTAATTAAAATCACCCTGGAATTATTGAGAGCAAGTTCTGCTGGACCCTCCTGAGCTGCAAAGTCAAGACAAAGCTACCAGATTTACTCTTTTGGAGTAATGTAAATTTTTTCTTATTATTTAGAAACTTAAATGTTTTTTATGATCACTTTTCACAGATACCTTTTTTTCTTCTGGATACTCAAATTTCCATTGGAGTCTCCCCTTTCTTTTGGCAAGGACACAGCTTTTAAACCCACCTCGATGGAACATAGCCCTGAAAAGTGGATTATAGCAACTGCTATGGAAAAAAATTCTTCTCCAGCATATTCTGCAAGCTCATCAATCAAATCTGAGACTGGGCTAATATCATGCTTAACCTCTCCTTTTCATTTTTTTGCCATTCAGGAATTGTTTTGAAGAACTCCCAGTGTCATTTCAACAGGGACTGTCAGTCTGGGCAGATTGCTGCCAAAATGGACATGCTGATGCTGCCTTCTTTCTCCAAGATCCTTCTGAAAAGTTTTTGGGAATTGCTAATGAAGTTGCTAAAGGTTCTCATTATGCCCTGATGTGCATGACAACAAAACTGGCCCCACAACAACTCAGTGTCACAGCACATGAATATTTCCAGTACACTGAGTCAGAAAATCAGGATCTCAGGAGAAATAACACTTCCAAAGAGGAAGAGTTTCTGAAGTAATCCCTGGTTAAATTTCAGAAATAAGTACAACATTATAAAAAGCCACTGAAAAAATGTAGCTACATCCATGAAAAACATGGGTTCATTCATCTTCAGCAGCAAACCCCTCCTTATCATCTGCTAATAATCTGACAAGCCATAAAAGCCAAACTGGCCATTTAATGTGATGAATCCAATAACTTTTAACTGAACAGAGATAAAACTGTGAGGAAAAGCTTTAAATGCTGCTTCAAAGATTTTTAGTACATACATCCACCAGTTATTTAGTTAAAATTTTAAAATTCCCTGTTGTTTTCTTACCTCCTACT
Organism: Corapipo altera; assembly: GCF_003945725.1. NCBI lineage: Eukaryota > Metazoa > Chordata > Aves > Passeriformes > Pipridae > Corapipo > Corapipo altera. The sequence continues at coordinate 14,977,626 of NW_020884882.1, read as the reverse complement.
GGGTTAGCCCCTTTTTTCTGTGTTTGTTCAGGGTTCTTTTGCACTTATTCTTTAATTCCAAACAGATATTTAATATTCAGAGAAGAGCTGGGGAAAAGTGGTCTTATACCTTTTAAAATCTAAATTGCAATACTCTTATTGATCCTTCTGGGTCCTTCCAACTCAGGACATTCCATGATTCTGTGGGAATTCATTATCAATGGGAAGTCAGGACTACATATATATGGTTTTAATCAATGCTGTAACATTTGGTTTTCCTTCCCCATCAACTGAACTTTGTCAGTGTTATGCCCTGCTTGGTGTTTTGATTTCCATCCTGTATTTTTCACCAAGGATTGTGAACCAGTTATTTCTAAAAAAATTAACAACATTTCCCACCGGGCTCTGACAAAATGTAGAGAGACATGTTTTAATTGGCTATGAATATTCAAACCCTCATTATTGTTACTAGTTTATAATTATCACATTCCCCTGACAAAAACATGCAGCACACAATAAAAAAGGCAATCCATTAAAAATGTTGACATTCATGTTCAACAGTTTTCCAGGTTTTTTGGTTGGTTTTTTTTTATTAACTAGCAGGCTCTTTATCTTGGTTAATAAAATAATTTCTGGAAGGCACTTTGTTCCAAATTTAACATGGTGTATTCCTCCTATAAAAAGAGTTACAACAATCTGTATAGGCATTAACAGTATTGCATTTTATAGTATCCTTTAAACATTATCCAATGTCATAAAACTGTGGGTAACTGCATGGAAGTTCACCGTAAGGAACCAAGATCCCTCCCTTTAGAGATCATTGTCCCATCCAGATCCTAAAATCTAAAATTACAGAGTAAGAGAGAAAAATAACTTAATAATGACCTGAGATGCAGAAGAAATGACTGTCAAAGCTGCTCTAAAACCTGAGCTCAAACCTGGGCTTTAATTGTTGAAGTTTTCAGTACCTTGGTCAAGGCTGGGGTTGTCACCTGTGTTTGAAGCAGTTCATTCCTCCAGGAGTTCCTTTCATGGGCTGGAGTGCAGGAAACAACTGTTTTTCTGTGGTAAATAGGAAAAACAAGGATCAAGTCTCACAGCCAAGAACTTCATCCTAGATACATTGGATATCTTGAGTCTTAGAGTGCAGCTTGGCCAGCCAAGATTTGTAGTCTGTACTTTTGAGCTGCATTTCCACATGTCAGGCAGCTGGAAATGGAGCTGCTGAAAGGATGAAGGAGTGCAGATGGTTTTTAAAAGTTGCAAAATAATTAATGCCTCAGGCAACAACCTGTGGTTGCCTCAGAATCCATTACAGAATCTCAGAATGGTTTGGGTTGGAAGGAACCTTCAAGCTCATCCCATTCCAACTCCCCCTGCCACGGACAGGGACACATTCCACTAGACCAGGTTGCTCAGAGACCTATCCTGGCCTTGAACACCTCCACCTTTCACTGTTGCTTGTGAAAACAAAGCCTGAAAGCTTCTGGGGTTTGCTTTTCAAAGTGATTTGGTCTCCTAGGACAGAAGTCAGGAGGAAGAGTTACAGGACACAGCTGTGTGGTGGGAGCTGCACCCCATTTTCAAGGTAAAGACAGAGCACTGACACTGTTCAGGGCATTGAGCAGAGATTTCAGGGAAGCCTGATAATGGTTTTACCTACAGCTTTACCTGCAGTTTACCTACAGCTCAGAAAACCTTTCCAGAAAAGGTTTATCTGCTTTCTCATGCACATTTTCGAGTTGTCATCTCTGGAGAAATGTATCCTTGCCCAGTTATCTGAACCAGTAGGGCAGATAGCTCATCTCTGAACACTCCAGGGAAGGATGAGCAGTGACAGCACCACGATATCTCATCCTCAAATCCATCCTACACTCTTTTTACACTTCACCTTGACAGAGTCTTATCTATGCTATAAGCCAAGAATGCACACATACTTTCTTTTGAGGACTCCTTTTGTGGTGTTTGTGTAAACGAAACAAAAGGAACATAGATCATGAGAGGATAAAGAAAAAAAAAAAAAACAACAAAAAAAGCAGAACAAACTTAAAGCCAAAGGAAAATGCGGAAGAGGAGAGAAGTTCTCTCTTCCATGGGGAGAGAACTAAAGGTGTTTCATTGTCACACTGAGTTTGGTCATAATAAGGGTTTGACTGGCCCAGCAGTTGATAGAGACCCATTTGCTTCTAAATTATCCTGTCAGCTGCAGCTCCACACAAACAAAGACATCTCTTCCAGCTCATTCACAAAAGCTATTACTTCTCCAAAGGAATGAACAGGGAGCAGGAACCCATTAGCCCTGGCACAAAGAGCACCATCAAAACACCCAGGAGGTGACATTCCCTCAGTGGTCTCACTTCTGTTGGGCTGACACTGTGCCCAGCAGGCAAAATGTGTGTCAGCTAATTATAGTCCAGAACTACAGCACAAGAGATTCACTGCTGCTCAAAATGTAGAAAGAACAGAACAGGTTTGTTGCAGGAGATGTTCTGTACACTCTGCAGTGCACGATGTACTTATGATTAATATCATTATTCTATAATTATCATTACAAGCCCCGGCATTTACCAATCAGTGCAATGGTGTTATCATCCAGACACCTGTTAATGACAGCCACAGAATATGATATTTAAAAAAGACAAACAGAATAACACAACACTCTCCATAAAATAGAAACATGAACCCTGAGGGCTCCCTGCGCACCATAAGAGCTGCCAGGTATTCCACATGGGCTCCTCCACATCTCTGCAGGGATTACTGCCATGAAGTCACCACAGTCCCTCCTGGAAATGCCACCTCAGACCCTACCCTTCTCAAAAGTGTCACCTCTGCCTCCCAGGACAGAAATATGGGATGGAAGAAGGCAGAGGTGTGGGAAAATCTGAGCATTTTCAGAGAGGGGAACCTTTACACGGTGTCCTGTGTTTTGGAAAAGAATCAGATTCCTTCAAGTCCTCAATTTTGGAGTGTGTATTGAAAAAGCTTGTCACCATAAATGTCTCTACTAAATATCTGTCTGTTTTCTAAATATATATATATATATATATGTATGCACACACACACACACATCAGGTGTGTATTGAGGTAAAACCTTGATGTCCAATATCATCACTCACCTTATCCTTACATAACTATTTATAGAGATCCTTCTCTTTGAAAGAACATTCAGAGAAAAGGAGGTTTTGTTTGCATTTTCCAGCAGAAAAATTTGGTTAAAAGGAACAATAACAATAGAGAAAGATAGTGAAGAGAAATATGCTGAAAATATTTTACTTTGCATACAAAACAACCCAGATACTTGTACTGAAAATTTTAAATAGTTAAAATATCCCCCTTCCCTCTGAAAATATTTTGCATTAGCCTTTCAAAAGATTAATTTGCAGAAAGAACTTCTCAGTTTAGGTTTGCAGAGAAACTGAACTCAGCATTTTGATTTATTCCAGGCTAGCAAGGTCCAGTACCCAAGGCAAGGAAGGAACTGGAAAAAAACCCAAAAATATATGAAGCTGATTTTTGTACAGAAATCTCCAACTTTTGTCTAAGTCCTCATTGGAAAAGACATCCTTGATTATGGAATGGGTGTGCCCATATCTGTGTGACACAGGGAGAAGACAAGGTGAGTGTTACAAAAGCTTTTGGGTACAGATTAAATCAGTTATTATAGAGTGACTGAGTGGAAAATACTACTGGGGGCAGCCCATGGCAATCACTCAATAAAAGGAGTTAGTTCTGCAACACAAGGAACAGAATAAACTGTGTATATTATTGCACTGCAAAACTTGGAACCTCATCTGCAAAATATACAAAGGGAGTAATGAGTAGAAATGGTGTTTCTATTCCACTGAAAATTGACTGTTCCAAACTGAAATTAAGTTCACAATTTGGAGACACTAGACATGGCTAAAGTAATATTTCTAGGATCCAAATTAGGATGCATAAATGCAAGCAGTTTTCCCTGTAGCCCAGATTTAGACAGAAACCAGACTGTGGCCATTATTTCCAGCCCAATAAGGTGGATCAAATCATGCCAGAATACTAAACTGTCTAATGAAAAAGGATGCAGAGTCAGACAATGATCCATATTTAGCACTGATAAAACCAGAGGATGATACCAGTCAAGCATGAATTAACACCTGAGGCATTTTATTTAACAGAAAATTGAAAATCATAATCTTTCCATTGTTAAAAACAGATGGCAGAGCAAGAGGAAACGGAAACACGAAGAAACAGATGTGGCAAAAGGAATAAGAAAGCCCCTGCATTTCAAACAGAACCAAAATACTAATTTATTATGTCATTTCAGCTGAGTTCTACTAAAGAAGAGTAAGGTAAACTGTCTCATATTTCTTGAAGGAAAACAAAGAAGAAAACTCAGAGAGAAGTTTCTCCCGAAAAGAGTTCTGGGAGGCAGCAGCTGCAGCGAGGGACGAGGCACAGCTGAGCTCCTCTTCCAGTCTCAGGAACATTCAAAGGGGATTCTGGAATTATAAAGTAGAAGAGAGTTTAAAAAGCAAGAGGCAGAATGTTTAATAGGTTACTTATCAGACCTTGAAAGGAGTTCACTTCTATTTTAAACATGGGAAAAGATGACAAACTATTTTTAAGAGACAACACAATCATATGGGTAGGAGGAACTGGAATAGTGAGCAAAGCTTTCCATAAAGCAATTTATATCTCTATATTAATACCTCTGTACTAAAAAAATCATTGGAAATTTGCTTAAAAATTGCACAACTTATAAGTCTTTCATAGTCCTCTTTGGGGTTCTTTTTGCCAAAATTAGATTGAAGTTTTAAGGTAGTTTTGTGCAGAAAGTTCTCTTCTACTCATTTCTTCTTCCCAAACTGAACCCAAACCCACTCTGAAAGAGGATGTCTTGTCTGAGGGCCATCAGGTGGCTCCTCCACTCTGTGTTTGCCATTATTTCATCTATGTACAGTTGTCCTGCTTTATTTAAAGAGGTTCCTGCCAATATTCATCCATCAAACAGCCCCACAACACCTGCCCTCTCTAAAAGCCATTCCTGAGCTGCTACACACACAGTGACACTTGCAGTGACAATGACATTCTCTGTTATTTGGCCACTCACTTTCTCTCTTATAAGGCAATAAATTTCATTAAATGCTCTTTGAGCAATCAATTGACTCATTAACTAGTAATAAATGCTTTAAAAATGCAAATTAAATACCAAAATAAGCCAGCTATTTAAAATGTTACCAATATTTTACATGTACCAGAGTACAGGATTAGTATTTCTGTGCTACACATGTAAGCCCAGTTTTAAAACAGAGGTTTGTCACAGAAATATGTTGAGGGGTTGTTGCCCACTGTGTCTTTATTATTGGTCTCAGAGAAAAAAAAAAAGGCTGAGGGAAGCTCTAATACTCAGGGAACATGTTCCCTACAAGCAGGGCAGGAGGGTTCATGGTGATGGGGGGGTTGGGTGGGTTTTTTACCCCCCTTTCAATGACAACCCCAAAGATCTTTGGGCAGAGGAGGAAGAGATGAACATAATCCAGCTGTGCAGGAGATATATCACCTGCTACCCTAAGAAATGATCCTTCCCCACAAGACTTTATAAACCAGCCTTAAATCACGGGAGAATCTGTCATTTCAGAGGTTCTGGCCAAAATCATAAATGCAGGAGGGAGGCAGAGTTGTGTTGTGGTGAAAAGGTGGATACAAATAAAGCCTAAGCAGTGTTTCTTAATTTACTACCTGTCCTGCTTTATTTAAAGATGTTTCTGCCAAGGTAAGCTTGAGAAACACTGACTTGATGCATTTCTTGACATTCTCAAGATATTGATCATTTAATATAATTTGGAACAACTCTCAAGAAATAAATCCCATGAAAACAAACCAAGAAAAGCCCCAGCCAGTCTCAGTAGAGCAAGTGAGAAAGAATAACTGATTCTAACTGCAGTTGTTCAGAACTGCCAGTTGTCCCTTTCTCTCCAGTTCCCAGGTGTGGTGTGGGAAATCAGGGTTTTGTGAAAACTGATCCCAGCACTGAACATCTTCATTTCTTGTGACACTGATCTTATTAACATTCTTTTGGTTTATTTTAGTCTTTGCCTAAAGCTGAGCCGAAATCTCTTGTCCTTCAGTAGGATTCTCCATCTTCTAAGAATGGAAATCTATGAAAAAATCAGACCTCAGGGGCTTTTGTGCACTAATTCCTGTCACTCAGTGCCCTTGGAGCTCATGGAAAACCAGGTAAATGAACCATAAATGTTGAGTACTGCAGCTCAGCTGTGTCCCACCACATCCACAGCCTGAGATAAGCAGTTATCAAAGGTTAATCAATCAGTGTAACCATTTTAAAAGCTTAGAAAACTTGAATTGGAACTGCTGAAGTGAGTCATATAGGACTTATATGAATAATTTCTTCCCCACTAGTGATCTCATAAATTTTTTGACAATAATGTTTTCATGCCACTTTGCTGCTGCTTAGATTTTCAAATAGTACACAGGGAGTAAATTATTTACTCTTTTTCCAGTAGCTAGTGAATAATTTTGGTTTGAATAATTGTCTGCATGAATTGGCCTGCTCTGTTCTGCATGAAGGTTCTCCATGCTCTGTGCCTGACTATGATCCCTTCAGCCATTTCAGGGGGACAATGACACCACCTTTATGTAACTAATACAGATAATTATCTGCCTTGGAGGCCTGTGATTTCTTTAAATTTTCTTTTCTGTTTAATTTTCTTTAAACAGATTACTGATGGTTTTGTCCTCACAGTGCAAAAATTCAACCGAACTGTTAATGAAGGAAAAAAAAAATCAAAACAAAACCCAAAAAGCATCTGATTTGTCACTCCCTGAACAAAGTTTTGGCTTCAGCAGCAGCACTGCTGAATCATTTCCTGACTTTAAAGGCATCAAGAAATGGCTGAGTGGGAAACCTGAATTTTTCTTCTGACACTTTCAAGACCAAAAATACAACACCTATAGAAAAAATCTATACCCCACTGCTAAAAACTCAATATGCCTACGAATATACAGAAAATAATTTATTCACCACAAAAAGGAAAAAAAATAGTCACAGGGTTTCCTAATAAATTTGTTGTTACTTCCCAGCAGCTCAGCAGCAGGTGCAAAGCCACTGCTGCAGATCAACACTGGCAGGATCCCACTTCATCAATTATCTGAATTAGTCTGGACACTTAGCACATCTGGAGCATTTAGAATTTACCCTGGAAGTTACACTTTTATACTCAGATCGTGTTAGTGTGTTTATTAGGAATGCCTAACATGCCTCAATGAGAGAAGCACTCCAGTACAGTATTTAAAGTGAACGTAAAAGAAAAAAAAAACACAACCAAAAAAAGAACTACCCATTTAGAACATTACAAAGTGAGTTTTATGCTCACTGTTAGCACAGCCTCACTTATTTGTGTTACTCCAATGTGTATCAATAAATACAATTAGGTGTTTAGAATATGAAGGGTGACAGTGTCCTCTGGACATCTGTCCTTTAAAATAAGGCAGCAGCAGATGGAAACAGCAGCTCTTTGAACTTGGTGCCTTCATTTATCTGGTTTTAATTCCCAACTGCTCTGCATCTACTGTGTGGCATCACACACAGACCTGGCTTTCCTCACACGTGTTATAAAGAAAGAAACATCAACCCACAACCATCCAACCCCCAGCTAATGGTGACTTCACACTGCATTAAAAATATAATGAAGAAAATCTATAAAGCTAAAGTAGTGTCACCCCAGTATCCAAGGGAGTCCAGTGTTATATGGCTCTTTTCCCTTTTTGGTCCTATTTTTTTTTTTTTTGAAAGGGCCCCAGTGACAGAGCAGTGGTTTTCTATAGGGAACACTGACCACAGCATGGGGACTTAAAGGGATGTGTTACAGGATATCTAATTCTTCATAGGAATACAGGAATATTAACCTCATGTAACCTTATCTGACCATCTTAACACGTAAGAGGAAATGCCAGAGGATTCTCTGGCTCTGCACAGAAAGAAAACCCAGAGAGAAGGTGCAAGGGAATAAGAGGAGTGTATAAATATTGGTAGATTTGAGAATATCATTAATTTCACAAAGTTTGCAGTTTTTCTAAGCTGTCACTCTCATCTCTACTGTTCTATTCCAACCCCCCAAGCTGGACAGGACTTGGAGCAACCTGGTCTAATGGGATGTGTCCCTGCCCATGGCAGGGGTTGGAATGAGATGATCCTGAAGGTCCCTTCTAACCCAAACAATTCTGGAATTCTCTGATTATTTCCCTTGCTCTGCCCTTACTGCAGCATCTGACATAAGACTGATACCATGACTTTTCCAGACATTTCCAGTCCATTCCCACTCATCTTTCCCCTTCAGAATCAGGATAACTTTGAGGACAGCAACTATAGTCTGATCTATTCACTCCCCCACTTCCTGGGCCCTTAAGTGCCAGGGTATAACAAAAATAAATTGCAGATAACAATCAGGTAAATTATAGAGCCACAACATTGTATTTATTACTCCAATTATGAAAACATAAAGTTGTATTTATTACTCCAATTATATTGTTTTCATCACTTAAGTGGCCATTAGAATTCAACATAATTTTGTACTTCTGGGAGCAAACAGCTGATATTAGTCAAACAAGAGGATGAGCTCAGAAAATGGTTTAAATTATCATCCTTAACATTGAATTAGCTTTGTTCTTCACTATGATCACACTGCTCTAGATGTTTCTGTGTGCAGATGTTTTTGTGTTTACCTATTGCATGAGTGCACATTCTAATTGTTTTGTGACTGTTAATTTAATACAAACTCTAATGTTCAGTGTATTACTCTCTTATATCACCTGTGTTTTCCTGCATTTCGATTATTTTGCTAACATCACATAATCAGTTCCTAGTCTAGAGATCAAAGACCTTCCGTCCTGGACAAATTACTCAAAACAAAATACCCCAAAAAGAAGCAGGGTGCAGGAGCTGTAAATTATGTTTTGCACAAAGCTTACACTGCTCAGCACATTATTTTCGTTTAACTTTTTTGGAGTAAACGTCTTTGCAAAAGTTAATGGCTGTGTTTGCCATTATTCATCTAAAACAACCGACTTCATTTGCCAAGACAAACGAATGCTGATCTCTGCTGCAGGACTGAAGAGGGAGCTATCGACTAGGAATGGCTCGAATATGTCAGTGAGGATAAAGATATTCCCAGAAGCCTTTTTTTATCAGTTAACACAGTATGTAATATTATTGATATGCAATGACAGACTTAATGATCCTGTGGTTCTAATAATGCAGGACTGACATTCATTGACACGGATGCCTTAACTTATGTTTAAAGATTGTAGGTAAAGTCACATTCAAACAGGTCAAAATACAAATTTGATTTATGATTGGTTTAAACCATTCAGTTCTGCTCAGCACAGATAATGGTGAATGTAGTCAGTGAAAATCCTTAAGTAAAAGTTTAGGAAGCACTTTCATTTAAGGCATATTTAAAGCACACACTCAGAGAAGACAATGCTCAGCATTTACTAAGCAACAACAAACCCTAATGCAGTTGTTTGCTGCACTTGAGGCTCGCACAGGTTTTGATTTGCAGCGTGGGACGATCTGGTCGTGGCTGTTTTAGTGACTCATCAGTATCTGTAGCATCTGTGAAGTGTTTTTATTACGGCTCATCATCGGGGAGGGTTATTTGAGGGATGATTTTACACGGCAGAGGGGGGAGATGCAGGAACAGCAAACAGCTATGGAGCTGCTGGGATCCCTGCACAGCACTGCACCTAAGACAGTTTTCTCCCCTCCTCCTACATTCCATATTCCAGACAAAACTGTAACTCATTTCATTCGCCAGTTCATTATCTTCCTGACAGGAAAGCTGTTGGATCACTCACATCCACAGCACTGACCAGACATCTGCTGTCAGGAGTTTTTTAACTGCTCATATGAAATCATTCACCTAAATCATGGTATTTGTTCCTTCTCTGCTTCAGAAATATGCTGTAGAGCAAGCAAGGGCTGTGCAGGTGTTGAGTACCAGGACTGCTTTGCTGTAGTACCAGGTACCACAGGAGAAAGCAACTGTCTTTGGACTCTGATTCAAGTGGAAGAAATTATCACAAGTCCTCCAGTTCACTGGACTTTGCTGTAACATTTTCCCTTAATGTTTCCCTTTCTCCTGCTGAACACCTGAGATTAAGGATGTGTCTTTCCCCTGCTCCAGCCCTCCATCAGGGATTCAGGCTTGCTGCATGTCTGGTCCATTAGCAGCATGTTCTCAGGGAGCAGGGGAGAGAGGAGACAGAGGATGAGCTGACTCATATTAATTGGTTGTGGCAGAAAAGGATAAGGAGAGCAGGACTGGGCAGGAGAATCCTTCACTGCAGCTGGGAATGGGATGGGAAAAAGCACCTGGGTAGCATTGCTCCGGGAGGTAAAGCCAGAGCAAAGGCAGAAAGCTCCTCAATCTTGAACCAATAGTTCAGGAAACAGTTGTGCTTTTCCTAGAATCACAGAATGGTTTGGGTTGGAAAGGACCTTAAAGATCATTTATTTCCAATCCCCTGCCATGGGCAGAGACACCTTCCACCAGCCCAGGTTGCTCCAACCCGGCCTTGGACACTTTCAGGGATGGGGCAGCCACAGCTTCTCTGGGCAACCTGTGCCAGGGTCTCCTCACCCTCACAGGGAACAATTTTCCCTAATATCCAATCTAAACACACTGTATTTCAGATTAAAACCATTCCCCTTGTCCTGTCACAACATACCCCTTTTAATAGTTTGATTTAAGTAGTCATTTGAAAGGTGAGTGCAGAGGGAATGCAGATGTTTTATGCGACTGTACGTTTACAATGGTCAGTGATAAAACATTTCCTACTCTTTACAGAAATGGATGTGAAAACTGGGGAAAAAAAAAAATCTTACAGAGGTTTCACCCTTCACCCCCAAAATGGATTTCTCTAGAGCTGGGTGGGGTTGTGAGTTCTAATTAAGATTTTGGGAGCCAATTATTTCCTGGTTGCAGTGTTAAAGTTATTTTCTCAATGTCATATTAGATTTGAAAATGCAACCTTTATCTCAGGTCTAGAAAACAGATACAATAAAATTCACAGCTTGGTATATAACCACCCTTTCCCAGAAAAACACTGAACTGATGGTTTAAGACATGAAAGACTCCAAAAGTGTTGTCTGACCACCAGAGGGAGTTCAGATTGTTCCACGAATATACTGATACTACTGAGAGCGATTTGGGAAAGCTAATTAAATCAGAAAGCTAATTAAAAAATAAGTAGTTAAAGAAAAAAAAATTAATCAAAGAGTAAAGAGTTCCCCACCTCCTTATATCAGGAAATTATATTTCAGAAGAAAAAAGAAATGGGAGAATCAGATAAAAAAATTACACTTTCAGTTCTGAAGCTCTGATTAGGATGTTCCCTACCGATTTCTGGGAGTGTTTCTTTGTATATAAAACATGTATTTCAGATAAATTTGTTGCAAGTTCACGCTGTGGCCCGATCCTATCGGCTGCTTATCATTCCAGGCTTTATCTCCAGCTGGATATGCTGGTACAAACACGGCAGTTTCAACAGAACTTACATTTTCCTCTTCTAAGCTTCTGGATTTCTCCTTGGGGGTTGGCCCCTGACAGCCTTTAATGTGCTTTATTTATGTGGGAGTCCCAGAGGATCCGGAGCACACTTTGAACACCGAGTTCATGGATTTCACACACTGAAGCCCAAATACTGGAGGGAGGAACAGGGGACATGAAAAAGCAGATAATTGTGTGGGGAATGCTGGGGAGGAGTTAATCCCTAATTCTTTTATACCACAGCAAACCTGTTTTCTCTCTCTGGTGTGTTACCAAATCCTTAAGAGAGAGGACACAAAACACAGGAGCAGAGTTCTGTTAGAAAATTATGCCTTGAAGAGTCAGTAACCCAGATGATCCAAACTAAAACCCAGTTAAAACCTTCATACCACAGCACACGGTCATGTATTATGTATATGCCATGTATTTAACTGAAAAGCTATTTCAGAAATGGTTTTGAAAATTTAGGAAATATCACCAATATGAACAACTCAATACACACCACTTAATAAGTGTATTAATAAAAGATAATTCCTTTATACACAGAAAGATCAGGCCTTTTGAAAATTTATATTAAGGAAACTAGAATTAAGATATGGGAATTTCCTGGAATGTCTCAAGAGGAGAAATGTTTAGATTTAATATCTACTCTCTCCTCCTTTTTTTTTTTATTTCATATTTTTTTCTTGAGTTCCCTCTCCAAGTGTTAACAACCTACAGGATACCAAGTAAATATTCACTAACTCCTAAACCACCAAGAAGAAAAATCATTTAAACCCCTACCACTTTTTGTAGTTTGCAGTTCAGTGTTAGAGTGGAAAATAAAGAAATAATTCATTTTTATACTGAGAAGAGAGGTGTGTTTTTGTGGTGACAAAAGATGGAACAGGAGGAGTACTGGGATTCAAGATGGAATTTCAGATGTTATCTATTTGCCCAGAAACCAACCCTAAGCAAAGAAAATTAACAATATTTTTTCTCATTAAGCAGATTCATGACACCTTTTTCAGTACAGGTCCACATGACAGTTTCTTTTAAATCCAATGATTATTTTGCAATTATTATCTTCTTCCATAATCACTTTCATTTAGGTCTAAGAAAAAATTATGAACATTCATTTATTCTGTTTTACCTGTTTTCTGGCATGCACCTGTAGGAATGTTTTCCTTTATCACTACAGTTTTAGGTCTGGGAGTTTCCTGTTTGGTTTCAGTCTGCAAACATTTAACAGACCATCTCTGATATCTGGTTAACTCTCAGCTCTGCAAATATTGACACTGGCTGGATTTTCTCGGCAGAAATGGTGGTGAAGAGCATGAAATCCTTATGAAGCCATTTTCAAGCCTTTACAAGAAAATGTTTCTGTGTCCTGAGTTTAACCTATTCTACTGTACAGGCAAATGGTTTTAGAAAATCAAACTACAGCACAATTCCCAACCTTGCTCTTGTCCCTACAGCACTGGTGAGAGAGTCAACACAGTGCAGAATAACCCACGTTCTCAGCTACTGCCTCTCACAGACTCATGACCCAGAGGGTTCCTCCTTGGGTTGGATTTCTCCCTTCCAGGCAACAAAGTCACAAAATGTTAGACCTGGAATATAACTCACAGTCACAACACTGTCAGTGCTCAGAGTTGGGGGCTGTAAAATTTCGAATTTTCTCTTTGACAGTGAAAGAAGGAACCACTGTAAGACTTGAAAAATAATATGTTAGAGCTGGAAGCTTTTGCAGAGATGGGAAATGACACCAAGGGGCTGGAGCGTGTCCAGGGAAGGGAAGGGAGCTGGGGAAGGGGCTGGAGCAGCAGGAGCAGCTGAGGGAGCTGGGGGGG